>NC_026003.2:57955682-58315511 GCF_000442705.2 Elaeis guineensis
GATCTCATCTCCAGCTCCAGCTGCGGGAAGACTCCGCCCGGGCTCCTACGAGAGCCGGACCTCGTTCCCGACTCCGGCTGCAGGCGGACGTCGCCCGGACTCCTACGAGAGTCGGGCTCCACCCACGACTTCACTTACAGGTAAACTTCGTCCGGACTCCTACGGGAGCCAGACTTCACTCACAACTCCAATTGCAGGAGGACTTCGCCCGGGCTCCTACGGGAGCCAGATTTCGTCTCCGACTCCAGCTGCGGGAAGACTCCGCCCGGACTTCGTCCCCGACCTCGACTGCTGGAAGGCTTCGCCCGGACTTCTACGGGAGCTGGGCTCCGTCCTCGACCATAACTGCTGGTAAACTTCGTCCGAACTCCTAAAGGAGCCAGACTTCGCCCCTAACTTTGATTGCAGGTGGACTTCGCCCGGGCTCCTACGGGAGCCAGATCTCGTCTCCGACTCCAGCTACTGGAAGACCCCGTCTGGACTCCCACGGAAGCCGGACCTCGTCCCCGACTTCAACTGAAGGAAGACTTCGTCCGAACTCCATCAGAATTGGACTCCGAGCTCCTCTCAGACGGGCAACTAGCCACCCCTCTCCGTTAGACACTCCAGCCGGACTTCGGCGACAGGCCTGGACCCTCTAGCAGGCCACAGCAACGGCCACGACTCTGCTCCACTTCCTGCGATAGATTTCACGTGGCTCCATCACTCCCTGGCAGACCGCAATAATGGCCATGATCCTGCTCCACTTCCTACGACAGATACCACGCGATTCCTCCATCCTTTGGCAAGTCACGACAACGGATGCCGCTCCACCCCCCGCGACAGGCTCCACGTTGTCACGGGGTGAGTGTTTTCTTACCCAAACACCCGTACGGTGCCCCAGCATGCCACACACCAAGGCCAGCCCTCTCGAGTCCTTTCCTCGGACATACCAATAAGCACGCAGCAGTCCAGCCACATAGCCAAGCTTGTACCTCTATGCCCTTGCCTGGCAACACTGTTGTACTGAACACAGATGACACCCTCAAGTGCCCATAAGCAATCCGACCCCTCGAATCAACTGCAATGCTCATGCGCACCTCCGTGCCATAACATAGACTCTTCCCAAGAGTGTTCCGCAGCTCAACACCTCTATGTCAACTCTAAGGCTTTGCCCCTCAAGCCAAGCACTGCTCATCCCGGATGTCTTGATCCTCAACATACCCTCGTGCCAAGACATAACTACTGTGTCACTGATCCGCAACCCACCAAGCTGTCCTTCAGTACTACACATCAAATCCACATAGCACGACCATGCAACGCCACCACTATGCATGAGGCCCGGGCAAACCCATCTTTAGTGCAGCTCAGCTAAACTACCAAGCAGACATGACCTGCAGCTCCTCCAAGCTACAGATGATCGTACACATTCGAGTCCTCTGGGGTCTGACTATCCAAGCTTCCCCCACAAACTCTTGTGCCACGATCCCGGTCTTGCATTCTTGATATGCCTTTCCATCCCTGATCATATCGCTTGACAATATTCATGGCCTGCTCGCCCATCCCTGTGCACTACCATGATTTAGGGATGCATGACCGCACCACCCAACATCTGCGATCCACAGCCTACTCACATATTGAGCACTGCCACGATATCAGCATCCAAGTCTGCCCCATCAAGTAAATATCTTCGATCGGATGACAAATGCATCAAGCCGTCCTCTCTTTGGCATGACCCCCTTGGCCATCCATGATCCTTGGCCCAGCTCCAAGGCACATATACCGATCGATATACCATAAGCCTTCCTTGTTCTCCATGACCGACCGGTTCCCATGGATCCCTGTGAGACATCACCTTGCGATGCTCACAAGACTTGCCTGTTTGGGTAGGCCACACCCTTGCCCGACTAGCCCTCTATCGCCTCTTCGCTCCACTACAGAGATCAAGAACGCATAGAGTAGTCTAGACAAACCCCTCAAGGATAAAACCTCGATATATCTCCTTCCCACACAATGTGGCCAGCTCGTCCAACCAACATTGCCCCGAATACCTCCACATGAGATCATTCGGGCGTGGCACCACCATTGCCCACACAACTGTGCCACGGCGGACCCGTCTCCAATGGGTCTGGGGGAGTCGGGTACGCGGCCAAAGCTCCGCGCCCCTCCTCAAACCAAGAGGAATCCTTGAGTATCCACATATATCATGGCGGACCACCACCATTCTATCACGCATCCCGAGCCCCCCGATATCATGCCACGGTCATGCCGCTCCTTGGCGAACCATTGCTCCCTCACTATCCCAGCAAGGCATCCACCTAAATCTCACCCTGGGGGTTCCAAATGATCGAGTAGCATTGCAAATTTTTGCCAAGCCAAATCCTTCGCAGCACCATGCCACGCCCATGCCGGCACCCCCTGCGACATGCCTGCAGATAAGTCCCTGACAATTCTCCCCCACTCAAGCTGTCGACGTCCTCGTCGACGTCCAAGCTACTACTTGACCATTAGTCACCACAGCCAAATTTCCACTGCAGTAACTAAAAATATGGTTCTTCAAGTCAGAGACCCACGGTCTTGATGTCCTTGATCCTTTCTCCACCACTGAGAATCCATCATCCACACCACACTGACTCCTCCACAGAACCAAACTGCTACAAAATCCAGCACCAACCTCTGCTTTTGTCCTCCTTCAATGGTCTTTTAACCTTCAATTACATGGCATTCCTCGGACTCTTCCAAGGCTTAACTCTCGATTGCCCCAATCTAAGAGCGGCCACTGCATTCTCTAAGCTTGCTGCAGTCCTCTGACCATCAACATAACTGAAAACTTTGTGGCACTCCTTGAACTCTTTCGAGGCTTTACTCTCGACTTTCTCAATCTAAGAGCTGCCATTGCCTCCATCAATGCAAAGATCCATTGTCAGAAATACAAAATGTCACTCCTTGAACTGTGTCCAAGGCTTAACTCCTATCCACCAGTCTTGAAGCGGCCCATCACATGAGTCCCCTCTGGCAACTCACCTCCAAACGCCTGGTCTTGCAACATACCCACCTTGCAGTCTTGTGGTAATTCCGACCTTTTCCATTCAACACCAAGACTTCGGACCCTACCACACTGCACTGATGCCAAGTACTCACAAGTTGCCTCCATAACTCTGTGCTGTCCCATACCAACACAGATCCATGGCTGCTTCTAAGTGAGATCTTGATATCCTATCAAAGCCACTTTCCACTTTGCTCAAGTGCCTAGACAATCCAGTCTTCACTCCGAGCACCAGTTGTCTGTCTCTACAGAACCATTTGTCCATGCTGTTTCCTGCGATCCCCAACTCGACTGCTTCTGTGTCTTGACTCTGAGTCTGTAATGCCAATGCAAGGCTACCCCTCTGGCCTGCCTCACTCTTACGACTCCAGTGCATCGACACCCATTTGCCTCGACATTAGGGCCTTGTAATGCCTCACAGCATGTCCACCACATGGCCAACCTAGCCAACATTAAACAACCTTCGTGCCTCATCTCCTACACCCTGACATCACATGCCTGTGTAGTGAGAAGACACCTTCAGTCAAATATCTGTGTCTAGTACCTCAGCTTACCAACGCCTTCACCCTGAGAGCAGTTCCATTAAGCCAAATGTCTACCTCTAGTACCTCGGCTTACCAACGCCTTCACCCTGAGAGCAGTTTTACTAAGCCAAATATCTGCCTCTAGTACATCAGCTTACCAACACTTTCACCCTGAGAGCAGTTCCATTAAGTTCAATTGATATCTCATACCATTCAAGTGCTTCAGCTCCACAGTCATCCACACAAGAGATGGCTCTTTCCAATGTTCCCCATATCTTGTGCAACTGAGTCTCATGACTTTCCAAGTTCTCGTCTTAGCTTGCACTTTTAAAATGAGTGCTACATCATTCCCTACACTATAGATAACCCAAGTACCTCAGTCTATTTGCCCAGCTCTGCCTCTTTGGAGATTCTAGTCCCTCGAGATGCTCTGCCTTGCAACTTTTGCATGCAGCCCAAGTGCTTTAACATTCATGAGCACTCTTCACCTTGAATTCCTTTCTTCAGTCACGAACTGGTAGACCTTCACATTCATAAGCCTCCATCCACTAGTGCCATTGATGAGAAACCCTTTCTCATGCTGCACAGAGCACATTGTCCTGCAACATGCTCCCCCACTCTGAGTCGTTGACACCCACAACAAACTTAGACATCCAGTTCCTTTGAACTTAAACTTCAAATTCACATCGCTTTGGATACCCCCGTATCTGCAACCAAAACATGCAACTTGATACCACAAGTATCAGAAGCTAACACCAAGCACAACGTCGACCATCGACTTAGCCAACCTGGCTCTGATACCACTTGTCACGGGGTGAGTGTTTTCTTACCCAAACACCCGTGCGGCGCCCCAGCATGCCACACACCAAGGCCAGCCCTCTCGAGTCCTTTCCTCGGACATACCAATAAGCACGCAGCAGTCCAGCCACATAGCCAAGCTTGCACCTCTATGCCCTTGCCTGGCAACACTGTTGTACTGAACACAGATGACACCCTCAAGTGCCCATAAGCAATCCGACCCCTCGAATCAACTTCAATGCTCATGCGCACCTCCGTGCCATAACATAGACTCTTCCCAAGAGTGCTCCGTAGCTCAACACCTCTATGTCAACTCTAAGGCTTTGCCCCTCAAGCCAAGCACTGCTCATCCCAGATGTCTTGATCCTCAACATACCCTCGTGCCAAGACATAACCACTGTGTCACTGATCCGCAACCCACCAAGCTGCCCTTCAGTACTACACATCAAATCCACATAGCACGACCATGCAACGCCACCACTATGCATGAGGCCCGGGCAAACCCATCTTTAGTGCAGCTCAGCTAAATTACCAAGCTGACATGACCTGCAGCTCCTCCAAGCTACAGATGATCGTACACATCCGAGTCCTCTGGGGTCTGACTATCCAAGCTTCCCCCACAAACTCTTGTGCCATGATCCCGGTCTTGCATTCTTGATATGCCTTTCCATCCCTGATCATATCGCTTGACAATATTCATGGCCTGCTCGCCCATCCCTGTGCACTACAATGATTCTGGGGATGCATGACCGCACCACCCAACATCTGCGATCCACAGCCTACTCACATATTGAGCACTGCCATGATATCGGCATCCAAGTCTGCCCCATCAAGTAAATATCTTCGATCGGATGATAAATGCATCAAGCCGTCCTCTCTTTGGCATGACCCCCTTGGCCATCCATGATCCTTGGCCCAGCTCCAAGGCACATATACCGATCGATATACCATAAGCCTTCCTTGTTCTCCACGACCGATCGGTTCCCGTGGATCCCTGTGAGACATCCCCTTGCGATGCTCACAATACTTGCCTGTTTGGGTAGGCCACACCCTTGCCCGACTAGCCCTCTATCGCCTCTTCGCTCCACTACAGAGATCAAGAATGCATAGAGTAGTCTAGACAAATCCCTCAAGGATAAAACCTCGAGATATCCCCTTCCCACACAATGTGGCCAGCTCGTCCAACCAACATTGCCCCGAATACCTCCACATGAGATCATTCAGGCGTGGCACCACCATTGCCCACACAACTGTGCCATGACGGACCTGTCTCCTACAGGTCTGGGGGAGTTGGGTACGCGGCCAAAGCTCCGCGCCCCTCCTCAAACCAAGAAGAATCCTTGAGTATCCACATATATCATGGTGGACCACCACCATTCCAAATATCACGCATCTCGAGCCCCCCGATATCATGCCACGGCCATGCCGCTCCTTGACGAACCATTGCTCCCTCACTATCCCAGCAAGGCATCCACCTAAATCTCACCCTGGGGGTTCCAAATGATCGAGTAGCATTGCAAATTTTTGCCAAGCCAAATCCTTCACAGCACCGTGCCACGCCCATGCCGGCACCCCCTGCGACATGCCTGCAGATAAGTAAAACTGCTCTCAGGGTGAAGGCGTTGGTAAGCCGAGGTACTAGAGGCAGACATTTGGCTTAATGGAACTGCTCTCAGGGTGAAGGCATTGGTAAGCTGAGGTACTAGAGGCAGATATTTGGCTGAAGGTGTCTTCTCGCTACACAGGCATGTGATGTCAGGGTGTAGGAGATGAGGCACGGAGGTTGTTTAATGTTGGCTAGGTTGGCAATGTGGTGGACATGCTGTGAAGCATTACAAGGCCCTAATGTCGAGGCAAATGGGTGTCGATGCACTGGAGTCATAAGAGTGAGGCAGGCCAGAGGGGTAGCCTTGCATTGGTATTACAGACTCAGAGTCAAGACACAGAAGCAGTCGAGTTGGGGATCGCAGGAAATAGCATGGACAAATGGTTCTGTAGAGACAGACAACTGGTGCTCAGAGTGAAGACTGGATTGTCTAGGCACTTGAGCAAAGTGGAAAGTGGCTTTGATAGGATATCAGGATCTCGCTTGGAAGCAACCATGGATCTGTGTTGGTATGGGACAGCACAGAGTTATGGATGCAACTTGTGAGTACTTGGCATCAGTGCAGTGTGGTAGGGTCCGAAGTCTTGGTGTTGAATGGAAAAGGTCGGAATTACCACAAGACTGCAAGGTGGGTATGTTGCAAGACCAGGCGTTTGGAGGTGAGTTGCCAGAGGGGACTCATGTGATGGGCCGCTTCAAGACTGGTGGATAGGAGTTAAGCCTTGGAAGAGTCTGAGGAATGCCATGTAATTTAAGGTTAAAAGACCATTGAAGGAGGACAAAAGCAGAGGTTGGTGCTGGATTTTGTAGTAGTTTGGTTCTGTGGAGGAGTCAGTGTGGTGTGGATGATGGATTCTCAGTGGTGGAGAAAGGATCAAGGACATCAAGACCGTGGGTCTCTGACTTGAGGAACCATATTTTTAATTACTGCAGTGGAAATTTGGCTGTGGTGACTAATGGTCAAGTAGTAGCTTGGACGTCGATGAGGACGTCGACAGCTTGAGTGGGGGAGAATTGTCAGGGACTTATCTGCAGGCATGTCACAGGGGGTGCCGGCATGGGTGTGGCACAGTGCTGCGAAGGATTTGGCTTGGCAAAAATTTGCAATGCTACTCGATCATTTGGAACCCCAGGGTGAGATTTAGGTGGATGACTTGCTGGGATAGTGAGGGAGCAATGGTTCGCCAAGGAGCGGCATGGCCATGGCATGATATCGGGGGGCTCGGGACGCGTGATATTTGGAATGGTGGTGGTCCGCCATGATATATGTGGATACTCAAGGATTCCTCTTGGTTTGAGGAGGGGCACGGAGCTTTGGCCGCATACCCGACTCCCCCAGACCCATTGGAGACGGGTCCGCCGTGGCTCAATTGTGTGGGCAATGGTGGTGCCATGCCCGAATGATCTCATGTGGAGGTATTCGGGGCAATGTTGGTTGGATGAGCTGGCCACATTGTGTGGGAAGGGGATATCTCGAGGTTTTATCCTTGAGGGGTTTGTCTAGACTACTCATGCATTCTTGATCTCTGTAGTGGAGCGAAGAGGCGATAGAGGGCTAGTCGGGCAAGGGTGTGGCCTACCCAAACAGGCAAGTCTTGTGAGCATCGCAAGGTGATGTCTCACAGGGATCCACGGAAATCGGTCGGTCGTGGAGAACAAGGAAGGCTTATGGTATATCGATCGGTATATGTGCCTTGAAGCTGGGCCAAGGATCATGGATGGCCAAGGGGGTCATGCCAAAGAGAGGACGGGTTGATGCATTTATCATCCGGTCGAAGATATTTACTTGATGGGGCAGACTTGGATGCCGATATCGTGGCAGTGCTCAATATGTGAGTAGGCTGTGGATCGCAGATGTTGGGTGGTGCGGTCATGCATCCCCAGGATCATGGTAGTGCACAGGGATGGGCGAGCAGGCCATGAATATTGTCAAGCGATATGATCAGGGATGGAAAGGCATATCAAGAATGCAAGACCGAGATCGTGGCACAAGAGTTTGTGGGGGAAGCTTGGATAGTCAGACCCCAGAGGACTCGGATGTGTACGATCATCTGTAGCTTGGAGGAGCTGCAGGTCATGTCAGCTTGGTAATTTAGCTGAGCTGCACTAAAGATGGGTTTGCCCGGGCCTCATGCATAGTGGTGGCGTTGCATGGTCGTGCTATGTGGATTTGATGTATAGTACTGAAGGGCAGCTTGGTGGGTTGCGGATCAGTGACACAGTGGTTATGTCTTGGCACGAGGGTATGTTGAGGATCAAGACATCTGGGATGAGCAGTGCTTGGCTTGAGGGGCAAAGCCTTAGAGTTGACATAGAGGTGTTGAGCTGCGGAGCACTCTTGGGAAGAGTCTATGTTATGGCACGGAGGTGCGCATGAGCATTGCAGTTGATTCGAGGGGTCGGATTGCTTATGGGCACTTGAGGGTTCATCTGTGTTCAGTACAACAGTGTTGCCAGGCAAGGGCATAGAGATGCAAGCTTGGCTATGTGGCTGGACTGCTGCGTGCTTATTGGTATGTCCGAGGAAAGGACTCGAGAGGGCTGGCCTTAGTGTGTGGCATGCTGGGGCGCCGCACGGGTGTTTGGGTAAGAAAACACTCACCCCGTGACAAGTGGTATCAGGGTGAAGGCGTTGGTAAGCTGATGGTCAGAGAACTGCAGCAAGCTTAGAGAATGCAGTGGCTGCTCTTAGATTGGGGCAATCGAAAGTTAGGCCTTGGAAGAGTCCGAGGAATGCCATGTAATTGAAGGTTAAAAGACCATTGAAGGAGGACAAAAGCAGAGGTTGGTGCTGGATTTTGTAGCAGTTTGGTTCTGTGGAGGAGTCAGTGTGGTGTGGATGTTGGATTCTCAGTGGTGGAGAAAGGATCAAGGACATCAAGACCGTGGGTCTCTGACTTGAGGAACCTTATTTTTAGTTACTGCAGTGAAATTTGGCTGTGGTGACTAATGGTCAAGTAGTAGCTTGGACGTCGACGAGGACGTCGACAGCTTGAGTGGGGGAGAATTGTCAGGGACTTATCTGCAGGTCATGTCAGCTTGGTAGTTTAGCTGAGCTGCACTAAAGATGGGTTTGCCCGGGCCTCATGCATAGTGGTGGCGTTGCATGGTCGTGCTATGTGGATTTGATATGTAGTACTGAAGGGCAGCTTGGTGGGTTGCAGATCAGTGACACAGTGGTTATGTCTTGGCACGAGGGTATGTTGAGGATCAAGACATCTGGGATGAGCAGTGCTTGGCTTGAGGGGCAAAGCCTTAGAGTTGACATAGAGGTATTGAGCTATGGAGCACTCTTGGGAAGAGTCTATGTTATGGCACGGAGGTGCGAATGAGCATTGCAGTTGATTCGAGGGGTCGGATTGCTTATGGGCACTTGAGGGTGTCATCTGTGTTCAGTACAACAGTGTTGCCAGGCAAGGGCATAGAGGTGCAAGCTTGGCTATGTGGCTGGACTGCTGCGTGCTTATTGGTATGTCCGAGGAAAGGACAGAGAGGGCTGGCCTTGGTGTGTGGCATGCTGGGGCACCGCACGGGTGTTTGGGTAAGAAAACACTAACCCCGTGACAACGTGGCACGTCCCGATGATAGCCACGATTTCACTCCACTACTCTTCGCAACAAACTCCTCCTAACCGTGGGTAGCCTACTGTCGGACGGTTACAAATGTCGCTATCAGTCTGTTGCTCCCTCCCCTATTAAAGGAGGACCCCAGATACGTTATTCTCTAAGCTCTCATTTTTACCTAGAAACTCTGCTAAAATTTCCGTTCGAGCACTCCATTCTTGTTGAGGCAGAGAACTGACTTGAGCGTCAGAGGGTCTTGCCGGAGAAACCCCACCTCCGGTTTAGACTTCTTTTGCAGGTCCCAGCGGCGACCGCGACTCCCTCGACTCCAGCTTCTCCGATGCAGGCAGATTTTTGCACCAATAGGTTGTATCATATACACCTCTTCGTCCAGCTCTCCATTTAGGAAAGCTGTCTTCACATCCATCTGCCAGATTTCATAGTCCAGATGGGCAGCTATCGCAAGCATAATCCAAATAGATTTGAGCATTGCCACAGGAGAAAACGTCTCGTCATAGTCTATACCATAATGTTGACGATATTCCTTGACAACCAGACGGGCTTTATAGGTCTCCACCTTTCCGTCTGCACCTCTCTTCCTCTTGAAGACCCACTTACACCCTATGGGTTTTACTCCTTCGGGTGGGTCAACCAATGTCCACACATCGTTGACCTTCATGGACTCCATTTTGGATTTCATGGCTTCTAGCCATTTCTCAGAGTCAGGTCTTTGCATTGCATCCATGTAGGTGATCGGATCCTCATCATTTTCATCAAGTTTGACAGGATCATCGTCCCGGACCAAGAAACCATAGTATCTGTCCGGTTGACGTGGTACTCTACCAGATCGCCTTAAGGGTGCAGGAACAATGGGCTCTAGATCTGATCTAACCAAATCCGATTTAGGTTCAGCAACTTGTATCGATTTTTCCACCTGTCGAACTTCCTCAAGTTTGACCTTAGAGGCAATAGTCCCTTCACCAAGGAACTTCTTTTCCAAAAAGATTGCCTTAAGGCTAACAAACACCTTTTGCTCATCAGCTAGGTAGAAATAATACCCTTTGGTCTCTTTTGGGTACCCTATGAAATAACACTTATCAGACCTAGGTCCAAGCTTATCCGTAATTAAACGTTTAACATAAGTCGGACACCCCCATACCCTAAGGTGCGAGAGTACTGGCTTACGTCCTATCCATATCTCATATGGCGTTTTGGTTACAGACTTACTCGAAACCCTATTTAGAAGGTAACAAGCCGATTCGAGTGCATATCCCCAGAGGAAGATTGGCAGACTAGCAAATCCCATCATGGATCAAACCATATCCAACAAGGTCCGATTCCTCCTTTCAGATACACCATTATGCTGTGGTGTTCCAGGAGGAGTCCACTGAGAGAGAATCCCATTCTCCCCAAGATATGTCAAAAATTCATTGGAAAGGTATTCACCTCCTTGATTAGATCGAAGAGTTTTAATACACTTTTCAGTTTATTTTTCTACCTCATTTCGGAATAGTTTGAACATTTCAAATGACTCCGACTTATGCTTCATTAAGTAGACATACCCATACCTCGATAGATCGTCTGTGAAGGTTATGAAGTAGAAATATCCACCTCTTGCACTTGAGCTCATGGGTCCACATACATCAGAATGCATCAGACCCAAGAGTTCACTGGCTCGCTCACCTTTTCCAGTAAAAGGTGATTTGGTCATCTTCCCAAGAAGACAGGACTCACAGGTTGGAAGTGATTCACAATCATCAACTTCAAGTATTCCTTCTTGAGCTAACCTGTTTATCCTGTTCTTATTGATATGACCTAGCCTACAGTGCCAAAGGTAGACTTCTGACATATTATCCATTCTAGGACGTTTACCAGAGGTTTGAACCACATTAACAGGCTGTGGTAGTAAGTAAATGCCATTATTTAGTTGTCCAACAAACATTGTAACACCATTCAAAATGATATTGCAAATATTTTCTTTTATTAAAAATTCATAACTGTTCATGGCCAAAAGGCCTACAGAAATAATATTTAATAAAAAACTTGGATAATAGTGACATTCACTCATAATTACATTACGAGAGTTGATTACAAGGTTCATGATTCCTAAAGCTAGAACTGGAACTTTGCTTCTATCTCCAACGTTCAGGAACCTCTCGCCTTCATCAAATCTCCTACTGACCTGCAGACACTGCATCGAATTACAGATATGATAAGGGCTTCCGGGATCCAATACCCAGGCAGTAGTATCACAAATGAAAAAGTTGCAAGGTGTTATCATATACCTTGCTTCTTCTTCGGCCTGTTCGGGTCCAGTGAGGCAATATATAGAGGACAGTTCCTCTTCCAGTGTCCCTACTTTTTGCAAAAGAAGTACTCTGTCTGGCTCTGATCAAGCTTGCGCTTCCTAATCTGACCCTGTGCAGACGTCCCAACATGCGGCTGCACCTTCTTGTTCTTCTTCTTCTTGTTCTTCTTTCCTTTATTAAAGGGTCAACGAGCAGAAGAAGATCCTCCCACAACATTCATCGACTCCTTATGGAGCTGGTGATCCTTCTCAAAGTTCTGCAGTAACTCCACCAAGCCGTGGTAGTTCACTGCAGGCTTTGTCATCCGAAAATGAGTAAAGAAGGAGAGGTAGGACTTGGGCAAAGAATTAAGGATCGCATCCTTACCGAGCTGCTCGTGCAAGGGAAAGCCCAATTTACTTAGGTGCTCAATCATTTCAATCATGTACAGTACATGATCAGTGACTGAGGCCCCATCCCTCATCCGAGCATTGAAAATGGTACAACTAGTTTTGTGCCTTTCAACATCGTCAGGTGTGCCAAAGAAGTCGTTCAACATTTGAAGCATCTCCTGTGGCTAGACATTCTCTAACCTACGACTGAACTCATCATTCATTACTGTCAGCATTATGCACCGTACGGTGGTACGGTCGTTGAGCCACTTTGGTAAGTGTCTCGGACCATCCTTCTAGCATTCGGGGCTAGCTCCTCAAGTGCCGGATCCGTTACTACATAAAGGATCTTCTCATGCTCAAGGACGATTTTCAATTTTCGATACCAGCTATCGAAATTAGGTCCCATGAGCTTGTCATTATCTAATAATGACCAGAGCGATAGGGTAGTGGCCATAGCCGCATAAAGAAAAACCAGACCTTTATTAGTATATAAATTATTGATACTAAAGATTTGGACTTCAGTCTAAAGTTTCTCCTAGTATTTTTATGAACTGGTAGCCTCAACTTCTAATTCGAGAAATTACTTTAATTTCTTAGTGGGTACTAGAATCCACACAGTACACACGAGCCCAACTTTGGTTGGTCAACCCATGTGCATCTATGGGTAGGTTCATAACCAGTTATTTCTCTAAACAACTTTTAGTAATTAATTTTGCCCCAGAACCTAATCAGTAGACTTTGGCCTCCACTAAAAAGATATGGTTAGATCCAACCATTAACATGACTTGATTTAGTGAATTGGACCAATAAATGATCAAGCCTGACTTTGGCCGGCCAATCTTACCACCATCAGAAAGACTCAACCAAATTATCAAATTATGAATGATAATTCCATTAGTCAATAAGCACCAGGCCTTTGGGCCTCCAATGATTATTAAACTAATGGACTCATTATCACTCACTTAATGGGAGGCTATGACTTAGTTATCTCTATAACTTAATCATTTTAGGGACCTAATAATTTTTGAGGATTTTTATTAAAGGATAAAAGAGAAAAAATTATCCAGCCAATTTTAATTCTCCCACTGACTTAACCAAGTCAGATTAAAAAAGATTTAATTAAAGCTGGCATTAGGAGCACCTAATCAGTCACACTGATTTACCTAATGACATGGGTGAGCCCTAATCACCAAGTGATCTAATCAAAACCTAACTCACCAGGTTGGCCAGGTAAGTGAGATCAATGGTGAGGATATGCCATTAACTCGTCAGAGATTGAATCAATGCGAATAACTCCCACTTAAAAACCACTGGTCAAACTGTCAAACTTACCTTAGACACCAACCGGTTTATTAGTTTTAATTTGATCAACTTAGTAAATAGGGTTCCACCGCGTAGCCATGAATTAAGTCCATCTTGGTCTAGTTAAAGATATGGATCCATTCAACTACAACTATTGGAGTTGAGTCTAGAGTGTCCTTGACCTAATCTAATTCAACTTTTGATTAGATTTGATCAATTACTCTAATTTAGTCCATTTCTTTAAGCTAACCTTAGGTCTAACCCAATTATGGACCTAATCCATCTAACCCATTGATCCACAAGTTTATGCAATTGTCTTAGGTCTTAATTCATAATTCTAGACCAACTAGACAACACTTAATTCTTTTAATTAAGTATTTGGGCTGATGGGTCAGGGTTTGGCATTTCAAAAATAATTTTCAAATTTGAAAGGTTTTATTTTCTGTTCACCAAATGTGTTGACTCATTTCACAAATGGATCAGCATATTTCATAAACAGCAATTCTATTGCTAATTACATAATAGAAAATAACTCAATCAAAATAAATCATGAATATTCTTTTAGATCTAATCTAACACATTCATGATAAATTTTATAATTGAACCTTTATAAAAAGTCCTTTCGCTGCTTTGTCTACATGGGATATAATCGCATCGGCACCCCTACCGCCATAGGAAACCCCATCGAATGGGAGGAGAGGGCCTTTAAATCCTACTTTTCTTCTATGACCGGACGACCATGGCAACCAACCCAATTAGACTACTTGCTACTTGGATCAAGTATATCTAAATATACCAATTTCAAAATTTAAATTTCAAATTTCAAATTTTGAATTTTGAATTTCAAATTTCAAATTTCAAATTTTTGAATTTCAAATTTTGAATTTTAAATTTTAATTTCAAATTTGAAATTTCAAATAAATTTTAAATTTCAAATTTTAAATTTTGAATTTCAAATTTTAAATTTCAAATTTGAAATTTTAAATTTTGAATTTCAAATTTCTGAATTTTGAATTTCGAACAAATTTCAAAATTCAAATTTTAAATTTTGAATTTTAAATTTCAAATTTAAACTTTTAGATTACTACTTAATCTACGCATGAAAATATAAATCATATTTTAGAACCTGCTCTAATACCATTTGAAGTAAATTTTAGTGTAGGGGTAAAACGATAATTTTAAAACTTTTTCAAAATTATAATTTTACAGTGAAAATTATTAATTAATCTAATTAACTAACATGTATTAATCCTACACAAGGATCTAAATATGATATATATAGCATACATTTAAATTTAAATTTAAACTTCTACAGTAAATATTTTACTGCTATGTGTTCAGAACACATTACCTTCGTGCGGGTAGTCGATCGTCGTAATCTGATCACCATTGAGAAGGTTTGATCATCGCAATACAGTCACACAGTATGTCTGGCCTCTACGGATCATCCACACAAAGCTTCCGATCTGATCGGCTCCTTACGAATGCTAGTTCGTCGCAGAACCCTTTCGACGGCCGATGTTGATCGAACTCTTTCGATCTTGATCTGCTGACTCCTCGAATGCTTTGAATCATCAGTAGATATACTTGAGAGGTTGATGAAGCTCTTCCTAAAGTTTGGTGGGCTCACGACACTCGTAGCTCACCTTCTCACTTCCCGAACCCTAGGCCGAAACCCTAGGGTACTCATCGAAGAAACTTGCACCCACTCTATTTTTTTCTTTTCTCTCCTTTTCTTTTCTTTTCTCATACAAAAAAGCTTTCTTATGCCACCCTTCTCTCTAGGATCAGATTAGAGCATGCCTTATCTTCTCTTCCTTTTAAAAACAATGCAAAATGCATTTTTGCAGTATTTTCTCCGCATGAGAGGATAAAGATAAGTAGTTGCTCATTTGAATTCAAGTTAAATTTGAATTCAAATGCCAACCAACTCATGTTTATCCAATCTTGGCATGAGAAGAGAGGGGCGTGGGCTACTTTGTGCGTGGATAATTTTCATGAGAAACCTTTTCTCGTGTGGAAGAAGTGGCACACAAAATAAAGGGGTGGCGCAGGGATTTATTAACCATTCAAATTCAAACATCTTTTGAATTTGAATGGCCAACCAATCACATCTTTATCCATTCAAAATGGTGCACAAAGAAGGGGTGTGGGATGGCTTCTGCATGGAAGAAAATTCATGAGAACTCATTTCTCGTGAATTCAAATGGGCAGATAAGTGAGGTGGCGCAGGGAGATGAGGTCAAAGTGGTTTGAACCTAATTGAGCCAACCTAATCAAAATAGATTAGGCACAATTAGACTAAGTTAAACCTAACTTAATTAGATTTAATTAGGCTCAATAAAATTCTAATCAAATCAAGAATTGACTAAGCCTAACCCTTGATTAGATCAGGGATCAAACCACCTTAGCGATTAGGTCAACACTTAACCTAATCGGGTCAAACCCAACTGAATCCAATTCAATTGGACTTGATCCAAAAATAATTACTCAATCAAATTAAGTTAATTAATAATTAAATTATTAATTAAACTTCTCATAAATACTGAGTCCAAATCCGATGGGCAATCGGGCATTAGAGTCCATCGATATGAAATCCTGATAAAAAAGTCCCAAACCAGTGGGACTCTTGACCCCGGTACCCAAAATGTGTGGTACTCATGATTAGAGAATCCTGATTCTCAATCACAGAGTTTCAGACATGTAAGACTTATAATCCAGGAGCATTAGGACTCTTCATCAGCCATCAGATCAGATAGGAACCTTTAATGTGTGTGACCCCGCAGGTTCAACCTAAGTCGATAGCACAGGAACCAATTCCTGTACTAATCGAAGTGACTATCTAGCAATGGTACCCATATTCGGATAGATCGAATAGTCACAATCGTAACACTCAGAACCTACATGAATATGGTTACTGTATAATTCATCTCTTTTGACTTCTGTGTTTAGGACGACTCAGGGTTAAACTGTCAACCCTGATTAGATCATCCGAATCATGCTCAACTTAAACAGTCCTGTGACTCCTCACTAGGACTATCCTGGCCAAAGTTTTGCTAAATTAAAATATGACTGTACACAACTTCTGAACTGGAGTGGTCAATCTCATCTTGACACACGCACCGACAAGTCAAGTACTTAACTACACCCAGCATCCTTCTATCACTGAATTAGAAATTCAGATAGTCCAGTGCCTAAGTGCAGTGAGTTGCTTGCAAGTCACCATGACGGTCTCAGGTTGGAGGGATATTTATATCCATATCCCATTGGAGCAAATCTTGACAGCAGAAATAACTCCGGAGTCGGTCACGTTCAGTGCAATGTACCCTTACATCTCACCTGTATGCCATACCAGTGTCTCCACACTCCTTGGTTAAGAGGACAACCAACCCATATGACACACAACGACCTATACTTGATAAACGTTGTTATCCTTGGTAACAACATATCATTTGGTCGCGAACAGGTTTAAGGACTAAACGACAAATCCTCCTTTGTCGAATCTAAATAGTCCTAAGGACTTCACCACAACACAGGAGTTCATCAGAAGATGAAATAATTTGTGATAAAAAATACTAAAATAATTTTTATTTATTTATAATTCATATACTAATATAAGAAAGAGCACAACTGTCAACAGGCTGACGATTGGCTTTGGGACACTATTCCCAACAGAACCTGTTACAGAGAGTGGAGTGGGGTAGTGGCCATTGTCATGATTTGCCAGAGAGTTTGGGTCTGACGGCTGAAGCTCGACTGGGACTTCTGATGGAGTGGAACAGCTTTCTGTCTCAGCAATCCAGGAGAAGCTCGGATATTTTCGAGATTGCTGACGAGTCTACTATTATCGGATGCCTTGGGTGCTGATGCTACAGGCGGGAGTCATCTACTATAGAAGCTCGAACGGAGACTTTCTACTGGTGAAGTTTGGTAGAAGTCCGATTGCCGGAGAAGTCTGTCTGAGATTTGCCTGATGTGGAAGCTCATCTGAAGATTGTCCGTCGGAGAGGTCCAGTTTCATGCGAATCTGACAGGAGGTCGTCCGACAGTAGAGTTCGGGTGGTGTTGTGAAGGTTTGTCTACTGGAGGAGTCTTGAGGACACTGTGGAAGGTCGAACGTTGGAGGAGTTCGAGGTTCAATTCTGTTGTACTCCGGCTTTTGTAGGAGTCTGAAAGGAGTCCGCTTATTGTAGAAGCTCGGACGAAAGTCGGTTGTCGTGGAAGCTCAGATGGAGACTTCTTATCATAAAAGTCCCACTGTTGGAGAAGCTCGATCATTGATGAAGTCTAAAAGAGATTCAGAGTAGAGATCCAGCTGGTGGAGCCCGTCCGTTGTAGGAGTTCGTCTGTGATCCATCCACTGTAGAATTTCGGATGGAGTCCGACTCTTGTAGGAGCTCGGATGAAGTCCGCTTGCAATAGAAGTTTGGGGTAGAAATTCGATTCTTGTAGGAGCTTGGATGAAATCCAGAAGGTGGTCGACAGTCGTAGAAACCCGGATGGGGTCGGCTACTGTAGAAGTCCTACTGTTGGAGAAGCTCGGACGGTCGAGGGAGTTCAGAAAGACGCCACACAAGGTTGGAAGCCAGAAAAGCCCTGGAAATGTCGGCCTTTTACAAACTTCAGCGGGGGGGTATTTTATACCCAACACCAGTCCTCCTACTTTCGAGTTCGGGTTCTGAATGAAGTACAGAGAAATTTTCACAGCCGAAGTTGCCTCCCTCGATTTTCGTACTTGATTGTTTCTAGATATTTTGGCGTTTGGCGCACTGATGCTGGAGTCTTTTCAAATCGACGTGATCCGAAAAGATTTTTTCAAAATTTCTGCTGGAGCACTGCCTAGGCACGGTGCAATAATGGTTCTGTCAGTTGTCAGCCATTTTCAACCACCTGCCACGATGAGTGGGCCATGCGGCGGTTATAGATCGGCTAGAGGGGTCCTGCAGTCATTATTGCACCGGACACCATCGCCTATTTAAACCCGCCTCCCTCCTTCAGGGATCTCACTTTGTCTGGGAGTTTCTTCGATCCCTCCTTCTTCCTGAGAGTTTCGTTCTTCCTCAGTATCCTTCTCGGCCTTAGGCGTTCTTCGAGTCGTCCCCATCTCTGCATCCTTCAGACCAGCCTAGGTTAGCTCTAGAACTCTCTTTTTTTAGTGGCTCTATTTCTAAACTATGTCGATTTTCTTTTGTTGCAGATATGGATGCGGACGCAGCTCAGATGTTAGCCAAGAG
Source organism: Elaeis guineensis (assembly GCF_000442705.2). NCBI lineage: Eukaryota > Viridiplantae > Streptophyta > Magnoliopsida > Arecales > Arecaceae > Elaeis > Elaeis guineensis. Next base: position 57,974,418 of record NC_026003.2, read on the forward strand.
TCTCAAGGCCCACAAGAGGAAAGCACTGCAACTTCTGGGTCAGCGAAGAAAGCGAGGGTAGAGGAGACAGATCCGGTCGTGCTTTGCCTTGATCGCCCAGAGCCTGCGCTTGTGGTACATCTTCGACCGTGAGTACTTTTGATCCCACGAAAGGGGGAAGCAGAAGGGGGATCGGGAGAAGAAGTCAGGTACTTAAAGCAATCCTCGATGATGGCTAGAATCGAGAGTTGGAAGTCTGATGAAGTCGAGCTTCCTTGGAGCTTTTTTGCCTTTTATTCTGTGTATTCCTTTCCTTTCTTGTTGCTCTTTTTTTTTTTAGCCTTCAAAGGCTTTGTAACGCGCACTTTACTAATGAAATGAAAAAAAAAAAAATTTCGTTACCTTGTCCCTTCTTGCATTAAGTTGTCGTTTACCGAACTTCTTTTGTCTTCCATCTTATTTGATGTCGACGTTGTTTGAAGATTCCTGATCATCGCCGTATTGATTCGCCCTTAGGGACTGGAGATTTTCAATAAGGATTTTCTTTCTCGTTGAGACGAGGTTCCTTGAACCTCGAATGTAGTTTATTTATTTATTTATTTATTATTATTATTTTTTGGTGTAGCTCATCGCTTTTTCTTCTTCTTTTTTGTGTTAGGGTGAGGGTTTTCCCTTCTGCTCCTAACGGGATTGTAGGGGTGTAGAGGAGTTGCTGAGAGGCTTTTTCCTTCATCCGATCTCAAATGATCAGATCTTCGTTTGTGTTAGAACGAGGTTCTCCTCCTGTTCCTGCCACAATCAATTTCAGCTCATGTTAGGACGAGGTCGGCTGTGGGGGCACGTAAGGGCCGTTGTAAGGGCCTCTCCCCCCATCTGGTCTCTAAATAACTAGACCTTCGACTTTGCTCATGTTAGGACGAGGTTCTCCTCCTGTTCTTAACATGGCTGTGGGGGCACATAAGGGCCGTTGTAAGGGCCTCTCCCCCCATCTGATCTTTAAATAATCGGGCCTTTGACTTTACTCATGTTAGGATGAGGTTCTCCTCCTGTTCCTAACATGACTGTGGGGGCACATAAGGGTCGTTGTAAGGGCCTCTCCCCCCATCTGATCTTTAAATAATCGGACCTTCGACTTTACTCATGTTAGGATGAGGTTCTCCTCCGATTCCTAACATGGCTGTGGGGGCACATAAGGGCCATTGTAAGGGCCTCTCCCCCCATCCGATCTTTAAATAATCGGGCCTTCGACTTTGCTCATGTTAGGATGAGGTTCTCCTCCTGTTTCTAACATGACTGTGGGGGCATATAAGGGCCGTTGTAAGGGCCTCTCCCTCCATCCGGTCTTTAAATAATCGGGCCTTCGACTTTGCTCATGTTAGGATGAGGTTCTCCTCCTGTTCCTAACATGACTGTGGGGGCACATAAGGGCCGTTGTAAGGGCCTCTCCCTCCATCCGATCTTTAAATAATCAGGTCTTCGTTCGTGTCAGGATGAGGTTTTCCTCTTGTTTCCGACATACTTAATTTCGATTGTCTGAAGGAGCTACTCCCTATCGTTATAAGCTCATACCAAAAGAAAAGATATGCAAATATGAAATAAACTTTTATTTAAGGCAAAGTTATCGGTAGTACATTCGTAGTTTTTCGAATTCCATGATCACGGAAGGTCTGCTCCTCCGACTCTTTCAAATAGTATGTTCCGGGCTGAACCACCTCCCTGACTTCATACGGGCCTTCCCAGTTAGGGGTGAGTTTCTCTTGATTCTGAGGTTGCGAGATAGCGGCTCATCGAAGTACTAAGTCCCCTGCTCTAAAGGCCTTGCTCTTGACCTGAGAGTTGTAGTAGCGGGCCACTTTCTGCTTGTAGGTGGCCATCCGAACTTGAGCTGTCTCCCACTTTTCTTCTAATAAGTCGAGGTTGGCTTTGAGATCCTGTGAGTTGCGCTGCTCGTTGAATGCCACAACTCACGCCAATGAGAGTTTGAGTTCGATCGGGATCACGGCTTCTATTCTGAAGGCTAAGGCAAAGGGGGTCTCCACTGTGGGCTGTCTTTGGATAGTTCGGTATGCCCACAACACATGATAAAGCTCATCTGCCCAAGTTTCCTTTGCTCTTTCAAGTCTCGCCTTGATCCCTTGCAACAGAGTCCTGTTAGTAACCTCGGCTTCACCGTTTGCTTGCGGATGGGCTACTGACATGAAGTTGTGGGAGATGTTTAAGTCCTCATAAAATTCAGCAAACCTTGTCCAGCAAATTGTCACCCATTATCAGTAATGAGAGTTTTGGGTAGGCCGAACCTACAGACAATTGACTTCCAAACGAAGTCCTGCACCTTAGCTTCTGTAATTTTTGCCAAAGGTTCAGCTTCGACTCACTTGGTGAAGTAGTCAATTGCCACCAGGAGGAACTTTCGCTATCCGGATGCCATGAAAAAAGATTCGAGGATATCCATCCCCCATTGTGCAAACTGTAGGAACCAGATCTAGGGTTTCAGGGTTAGATCTTGAAACTTTTTCAAGATCATACAGTGGAAGACTAAAATAAATTAAAATTATTTTTTAAAAGCAGAGAATCCCTAGATCTAAGATCTTATTATATGATTATTATATAGCATTAAATCAAAAATTAAAATATATAAATATAGCATGAACTACATGTTGATCATATCAACATGTTTCTATACTACATCTAATGTATGTATTAAACAATAGATCAGATCTATTACCTTGCAAGTTAGACGTTCTAACCTTGCTGATCCAGGCTTGAGGATGATGTTGCAAGCTGCACATGCATCCGGCCTCTAGGAGTCATCCACACGAGCCCACGAATCTCGATCAAAAGTCGTGCTTCAGGAAATCAGCACAGTATGCTAGTACTGCGCTGATCCTTCTTTGATGGTTGATCAGGTACCTCCTTCTTCTTGATTTGGACTCTTCAAAGATGGAAAGTAAAAGGAGGAGTTTCAAATCTGAGACACTCTCAGAACACTCAAGATGGAGGGAGGAAAGATATGAAAATAAAAAACTTAGAAGAAGACCCTCTTCTTCTTCATATTTTTCTCTCTAGACACCCTAACTTGCATCTTTTATATCTCTATGACCCAAAGGTATTTCTCTCTGATTTTTAGATGGCCCAAAGGTCTCTCAAATATCTATCTTCACCAAAAATTTCATAAAGAAACTCATTTTATACAGAGAGATATGATAGAGTCCTTATCTAGGTCAAATACCTAGTCAAGGCTTATCCAAACATGGCAAGTTAAGGGGCGCTCAACTCTTGAGCACCTCCTCCTTATTTTCATACATGGATCACTAGAAAAGGGTGCAAAATATGTACCCTAAAAGCCACAAAAATTTTAAAAAAAATTTGGATAAATTTGGTGCAAAATTGAAAGAGTTTTGGATTTCTAAAACTCTATCTCATAGAATTCGAAATCCAAACTTATTCCTTTTTTATTTGATCCAAACCACCTTCCATGTAAGAAAGAAGAGAGGAGACCATTTGTGAATGTGGGAGAGACCTGGGAGAGGGCTTTCTTCATACAAAATAAGTGGAGATCGGCATTGAATAAGAGAGAGGGCGTGGGGAAGGCTTATGTGGCGCAAGGTGGAATCCTAGTCTTACTAGGATTCTATCTCATGACTTGTTTTAATTTGGTTTCCCAAATCAAATCAAACCAAAATTAGATTAACCCAATTAAAATAGATCTTAACCCAATTAAGAACCTAGTTTAATCAGATTAAATTAGATTTAAATCTGATTTAATCTTCTAATCAAATTAGAAATTAGATTGACCCAAGTCCTAGTTGAACTAGGACTAGTTTTTTCTTGCACTTGGCTTATCCAATAAACCAATTGGACTTGATCCAATCAAGCCCAAAATAAATCTAATTAAATCATATTTAATTATACTTAATCTCAGTCCATTGGCTTAATCAAATTAAGCCAATTAGCAATCGAATTGCTAATCGATCCTCCTGCAATACTTGCACTGGGTTAAATGTCAATCGTATTGATCATTTAACCCTAGAATGATTCTTAATTATTGATCAACCATCCGATCGGATCATGAACTCTAATATGTGTAACCTCATAGGTCCGAACCTAAGTCGATAGCATAGAAATAAATTTTGTACCAATCGAAGTGACCATCTAGCAATGGTACCCGACGACCGGATAGGCCGAATGTGTAGAACAACATCCTTAGAACCCATGCGGATATAGTTTTCATATAATTCATCCCCTTGACCAAAATGATCATAGGACACCCCAGAGTTCAACTGTCAACTCTGATCAGGTTGTCCACATTGTATTTCAAAATATCAAATCCATCTAATGGATTACCCTGGCCAAGGTTTTGCTAAATTGAAATACAAGACTCATTCTTCTCCAACTCTTGGAGTGGTCAATCCCATCTCGATCATACTCTGACTTCGCAAGTACTTGACTGTGCCTAGAAGCCTTCTGTCCCTGAATTAGAAATTCAGTTAGTCCAGTACCAAAGCACAGTGAGTTGCTTGCAAGTCACTGAGGCGATCTCAAGTCTAAGGGATACTTATACCTATATCCCATCAGAGACATTCTCGACAGTAGAATACTCTGGAGTTGGTCACGTTCAATGATGATGTACCCTTATATCTCACCTGTATGCCATACCAGTGTCTCCACACTCTTTGGTTAAGAGGACAACCAACCCATATGGCCTACAGCGACCTATGCTCAATAGAAGCTATCGTCCTTATTAACAGCTTATCATTTGGTTGTGAACAGTTTTAAGGACTAATCGATAAATCTTCTCTTTATCGAACTTAAATAGTCCTAAGGACTCCATCATAACAACGGAGTTCATTAGAAGATGAAAGCTTATGATGAAGATGCCAAATATATTTTATTTATTAACAAATCAATTACAATACTTGGTTGCTCAACCGTCAACAGCTTGACGATTGGCTTTTTGGGACACATTTCCAACAACTCCCACTTATCCTAAAGCCACTCGGCACAGTATCTAATACCCATCTTTGACTTGTGGTTGTCGAACTCCTTTATCGTCAGGGCTTTAGTGAAGGGGTCGGCTAGGTTCTCCTTTCCATCGATCTTCTAAAGGTCGACGTCACCTCGATCCACGATCTCTCAGACCAGGTGGAAGCGGTGCAAGATGTGCTTCGTCCGCTGATGTGCTTTGGGTTCCTTCACCTGAGCTATGGCACCAGTGCTGTCGCAGTAGAGCAGGACTGGACCATCGACGGAGGGTGCTACTCCGAGCTCGTTGATGAATTTTCTCAGCCACACAGCTTCCTTCGCGGCATCCGATGCTGCGATGTACTCTACTTCACAAATAGAGTCTGCCACAGTATGCTGCTTGGAACTCTTCCAGCATATGGCTCCACCATTCAGAGTAAAGATATAACCCGACACGCTCCTACTGTCATCATGGTCAGATTAGAAGCTGGAGTCTGTGAACCCCACAAGTTTCAGATCTGACTCGCCATAAACCAACCATTGGTCCTTAGTATTTCTTAAATACTTAAGGATGGCTTTAACCACTTTTCAGTGATTTTCTCCAGGATCAGATTGGTATCTACTCATTACTCCTAGTGAGTATGCCACATCTGGTCTTGTACATGTCATGGCGTACATGATAGATCCCACGACTGAAGCATATGGGACTCTACTCATATGCTCTCTCTTTCAGGAGTTGTCAGACAATCCTTCTTAGAGAGAGAAATTTCATGGCCTATCGGTAGATAGCCCTTCTTGAAATTCTTCATGCTGAACCTCTTCAGCACAGTGTCTATGTACATGGACTGGGATAACCCAAGCATCATTTTAGATTTATCCCTATAGATCTTCATCCCTAGGATGTAGGATGCTTCATCCAAGTCCTTCATGGAGAACTGTGATGACAACCAAACTTTTATTCTCTGTAGTGTGGGGATGTCATTCTCGATTAAGAGAATGTCATCCATGTACAAGACAAGCAATACCACAACTGGACCATTTGCCCATTTATAGATGCAGGGCTCTTCTCCATTCTTAATGAAGCCATATGTTTTGATCACCTTATCAAAATGCATGTTCCAACTCCGAGAAGCTTGCTTCAATCCATAAATGGGTCTCTGAAGCTTGCACACCTTGGACTCATCTGTGGATGTAAACCCCTCAGGTTGTATCATATACACCTCTTCAGTCAGCTCTTCATTCAGGAAAGCTGTCTTTACATCCATCTGCTAGATCTCATAATCCAGATGGCAACTGTTGCAAGCATTATCCGAATGGATTTGAGCATTGCCACAGGAGAAAACGTCTCGTCATAGTCAATACCATAACGTTGACGATACCCCTTGGCGACCAGACGGGCTTTATAGGTCTCCACCTTTCCGTCTACGCCCCTCTTTCTTTTGAAGACCCATTTACACCCAATGGGTTTAACCCCTTCAGGTAGGTCAACCAATGTCCATACATCGTTGACCTTCATGGACTCCATTTTGGATTTCATGGCTTCAAGCCATTTCTCGAAATCAGGTCTCTGCATTGCATCCATGTAGGTGATCGGATCCTCATTATTCTCATCAAGTTCGATGGGATCACCATCTCGGACCAAGAAACCGTAGTATCTGTCTGGCTGATGCGGTACTCTACCAGATCGCCTTAATGGTGCAGGTATATTGGGCTCCGGATCTGATCTAATCATATCCGACTCAGGTTCAGCTATTGGTGTCGGTCCTTCTACCTGTTGAACTTCATCAAGTTCAACCTTAGAGGCAACGGTTCCTTCACCAAGAAACTTCTTTTCTAAAAAGATTGCCTTAAGGCTGACGAACACCTTTTGTTCATCAGCATGGTAGAAAAAATATCCTTTTGTCTCTTTGGGGTACCCTATGAATGAGCATTTGTCAGAGCTAGGTCCAAGTTTGTCTGTGACTAATCATTTGACATAGGCCGGGCACCCCCAGACCCTAAGGTATGAAAGTGCTGGCTTACGTCCCATCCATATCTCATATGGAGTCTTAATTACAGACTTACTTGGAACCCTATTTAACAGATAACATGCTGATTCGAGTGCATATCCCCAGAAGGATATCGGCAAGCTAGCAAAACCCATCATGGATCAGACCATGTCTAACAGAGTCCGATTCTTCCTTTCAGACACACCATTATGCTGTGGTGTTCTTGGAGGAGTCCATTGGGAGAGAATCCCATTCTCTCTTAGATATGTGAGAAATTCACTAGAAAGATATTCTCCTCCTCGATCAGATCGAAGAGTTTTAATACTCTTTCCAGTTTGTTTTTCTACTTTATTTCGGAATCGTTTGAACATTTCAAATGAATCCGACTTATATTTCATCAGATAGACATATCCATATCGGGATAGGTCATCCGTGAAAGTTATGAAGTAGAAATATCCACCTCTAGCACTGGTGCTCAGGGGTCTGCATACATCAGTATGTACTAGGCCCAAGAGCTCAGTAGCTCTCTCACCTTTTCCAGTAAAAGGTGACTTAGTCATTTTACCAAGAAGATAGGACTCACAGGTTGGAAGTGATTCACAATCACTGACTTTGAGGATTTCCTCTTGAGTCAACCTGTTTATTCTGTTCTTGTTTATATGACCTAGCCTACAGTGCCATAAGTAGATATCTGACACACTATCTAATCTAGGGTGCTTGCCAGTAGAATAGACTCTTATCAGGCTTGATCTTTTTGGTCTGGCTCTGCACTGATGTCCCAACCTGAACTTGCACCTTCTTCACTTTCTTCTTCTTGTTCTTCTTCCCTTTCTTAAAAGGTCGAGAACCAGAAGACGAACCTCCCACTAAGTTCATCGACTCTTTGTGAAGTTGGTGATCCTTCTCAAAGTTCTGAAGCAACCCCAGTAACCCATGGTAGTTCTCTTCAGCTTTGTCATTCTATAATGAATAAGGAATGAGAGATAAGACTTGGGCAGCGAGTTCAGTATTGCATCTTTCCCAAGCTGCTCATGTAGGGAAAAATCGAGCTTGCTCAATCGTTCCATCAGCTCGATCATGTACAATACATGATCAGTGACAGAGGCACCATCCCGCATTTTGGCGTTGAAGATGGCACAACTAGTCTTGTGCCTCTCTATGTCATCGGGTGTGCCAAAGGCATCCTCCAACACTTGAAGCATGTCCTTTGGCTGAGCCGTCTCGAATCTGCGACTGAACTTGTCGCTCATGACAGCCAGCATGATACAGCGCACCATGGTCCGATCACTGAGCCACTTCTGGTAAGTGTCTCTGACTGTTCCACGTGCATTGGCAGCTGGCTCCTCAGGTGCAGGATCTATTATCACATATAGGATCCATTCATGCTCCAGGACTATCTTCAACTTTCAGTACCAGCTACCGAAGTTGGGTCCCACCAACTTATCATTGTCTAACAATGATCGGAGCGATAGGGAAGTGGCCATATTTATAGAAAGGAGAACCATAACCTAATTAGTAATTGATTCATTAAACCTAAAGATTTGGACTTTAATCAAAAGGTTTCTCCCACTATTTTATTCGAATTGGTAGCCTCTACCTCCAACTCGAGGAATTACCCTAATTCCTTAGCGGGTACTAGAATCCACTTAGACTGCACACAAGCCCAACTTTGGTTGGTCAACCCATGTACATCTAAGGGTAGGTTCATAACCAATTATTTCTCTAAATAATTTCTAGTAATTTTAATTTTGCCCCAGAAACCTAATCAGTAGGCTTTGGCCTCCACTGTAAAGATTCGGTTAGGTCCAACCATTGACATGATCATACTTGGTGTATCTAACCAATGAATGATTAAGCCAAACTTTGGTTGGCTCACCTAACCACCATTAGAGAGACACTTTCAAGTCATCATATGATGAGTGATAATTCCATTAGTCAACAAGCACCAGGCCTTTGGGTCTGCAATGATTATTGAGTTAATGGACTCATTATCAAACACCTTAATGAGAGGCTATGACTCAGTTATCTCCATAACTTTATCATTTTAAGGACCTAATAATTTTAGAGAATTTAAATAATTTAGAGGATGAGGTCAGATGAACCAGCTTATCATGATCCTCCAACTGGCTTCACCAAGTCAGCTTAAGGGAGACCATTAAAAGGGCTGGTCTAGGAGCACCTAAATCAGTCACACTGATTTACCTAGCTAACATGGGTCAGCTCGAATAGTCAAGTGATCCGATCAAAACATAATTTCACCAAGAGGCCAGGTAAGTTTGATCAGTGGGAGGGTCTGCCAAAGCTTGCCTTAGACACCATTAGAAATGGCCAGGTAAGCGGGCTCCCAATTAAAAACCACCGGTCTGGTTTACCTTAGACACCAACTGGTTTAATTAGTTTCGATTAGATCAACCTAACAGTTCGTGCTAGATCGCTTAGCCAAGAATCAAGTCCATTTGGTTCTCGTTAAAGACATGGACTTGACCAACTACAACTATTGTAATTGATCTAGAGAATCCTTGACCTAATCTAAGACAACAATTGATTAGATTTAGTCAATTCTCTAATTAAGTCCATCTTTAATCTAACCATAGGTCTAACCTAATTAATGAACCTAATTCCCACTAACCCATTAACCTAATGTGTTATGATTTGTGTCTTAGGTTCTTCAATTCACAATCCTAGAACCTAATCAAATAACTTCTTAATTCTTAATTAAATTTTGGGCTGAGGGTTGGGTTTGGTTTTTCAAAAAATAATTTTCATATATGTAAAATAATTTTATAATATGATTCTACCAACCATATTGCATGTTTGATTCATAATCAAGATACAAGTGAAATAAACATGAAACTACTTTAGATCTAATCTAAACAGGTTCATGTAATTGAAATAATTTTAACTTTAAACAATTTCTTTGCACAAAAATTATTAACAAAGAGATTTTATTTCAGATTTAAACATCTTTTAAATCTAATAAATCATAAATTTAATCTAGATCATATCTAACAAATTTATGATTAAAGCTAGATCTACACAAACTAGGACAACCTTTGCACTGTAAGGGGTAAACCTTACAGCAGGACAATCTTGCAGTTTGTGATTGATCTAAAATTTTAATTTTAGATTTAATAATCAGATTATAAATTAGATCTAATCTAAAAAATAATCTAAGCATGTATAAATAATCATGTAATAAAGAACCTAGGCTCTGATATCAATTGTAGGAACCAGATCTAGGGTTTCAGGGTTAGATCTTGAAACTTTTTCAAGATCATACAGCGGAAGACTAAAATAAATCAAAATTATTTTTTAAAAGTAGAGAATTTTTAGATCTAAGATCCTATTACATGATTATTATATAGCATTAAATCAAAAATTAAAATATATAAATATAGCATAAACTACATGTTGATCATATCAACATGTTTCTATACTACATCTAATGTATGTATTAAACAATAGATCAGATCTATTACCTTGCAAGTTAGACATTCTAACCTCACTGATCCGGGCTTGAGGATGATGTTGCAAGCTGCACACACGTCCGGCCTCTAGGAGTCATCCACACGAGCCCACGAATCTCGATCAGAAGTCCTGCTTCAGGAAATCAGCACAGTATGCTAGTACTGCGCTGATCCTTCTTTGATGGTTGATCAAGTGCCTCCTTCTTCTTGATTTGGACTCTTCCAAAGATGGAAAGTAAAAGGAGGAGTTTCAAATCTGAGATGCTCTCAAGAAACTCAAGATGGAGGGAGGAAAGATATGAAAACAAAAAACTTAGAAGAAGACCCTCTTCTTCTTCACGTTTTTCTCTCTAGACATCCTAACTTGTGTCTTTTATATCTCCATGACCCAAAGGTCTTTCTCTCTGATTTTTGGATAACCCAAAGGACTTTTAAATTTCTATCTTCATCGAAAATTTTATAAAGAAACTCATTTTATACAGAGAGATATGATAGAGTCCTTGTCTAGGTCAAATACCTATCCAAACATGGCAAGTTAAGGGGCGCCCAACTCTTGAGCACCTCCTTCTTATTTTCATGCATGGATTACCAGAAAAGGGTGCACAATGTGTATCCTAAAAGCCATGAAAATTCCAAAAAAAATTTGGATAAATTCGGTGCAAAATTGAAAGAGTTTTGAATTTCTAAAACTCTATCTCATAGAATTCGAAATCCAAACTTATTCCTTTTTGATTTGATCCAAACCACCTTCCATGTAAGAAAGAAGAGAGGAGACCTTTTGTGAACATGGGAGAGACCTGAGAGAGGGCTTTTGTTGCACAAAATAAGTGGAGATTGGCGTTGAATAAGAGAGAGGGCGTGGGGAAGGCTTATGTGGCGCAAGGTGGAATCCTAGTCTTACTAGGATTCTATCTCATGACTTATTTTAATTTGGTTTTTCAAACCAAATCAAACTAAAATTAGATCAACCTAATTAAAATAGATCTTAATCTAACTAAAAACCTAATTTAATCAGATTAAATTAGATTTAAATCTGATTTAATCTTCTAATCAAATTAGAAATTAGATTGACCCAAGTCCTAGTTGAACTAGGACTAGTTTTTCCTTGCACTTGGCTTATCCAATAAACCAATTGGACTTGATCCAATCAAGCCCAAAATAAATCTAATTAAATTATATTTAATTATACTTAATCTCAATCCATTGGCTTAATCAAATTAAGCCAATTAGCAATCGAATTGCTAATCGATCCTCCTGCAATACTTGCACTGGGTTAAATGTCAATCGTATTGATCATTTAACCCTAGAATGATTCTTAATCATTGATCAACCATCCGATCAGATCATGAACTCTAATGTGTGTGACCTCATAGGTCCGAACCTAAGTCGGTAGTACAGGAATAAATTTTTGTACCAATCGAAGTGACCATCTAGCAATGGTACCCGACGATCGGATAGGTCGAATGTGTAGAACAACATCCTTAGAACCCATGCGGATATAGTTTTCATATAATTCATCCCCTTGACCAAAATGATCATAGGACACCCCAGAGTTCAACTGTCAACTTTGATCAGGTTGTTCACATTGTATTTCAAAATATCAAGTCCATCTAATGGATTACCCTGGCCAAAGTTTTGCTAAATTGAAATACAGCGACTCATTCTTCTTCAACTCTTGGAGTGGTCAATCCTATCTCGATCACACTCTAACTTTGCAAGTACTTGACTGTGCCCAGAAGCCTTCCGTCCCTAAATTAGAAATTCAGTTAGTCCAGTACCAAAGCACAGTGAGTTGCTTGCAAGTCACTGAGGCGATCTCAAGTCTAAGGGACACTTACACCTACATCCCATTAGAGACATTCTCGACAGCAGAATACTCTAGAGTTGGTCACGTTCAATGATGATGTACCCTTACATCTCATCTGTATGCCATACCAGTGTCTCCACACTCCTTGGTTAAGAGGACAACCAACCCATATGGCCTACAGCGACCTATGCTCGATAGAAGCTATCGTCCTTATTAACAGCTTATCATTTGGTCGTGAACAGTTTTAAGGACTAATCGATAAATCCTCTCTTTATCGAACTTAAATAGTCCTAAGGACTTCATCATAACAACGGAGTTCATTAGAAGATGAAAGCTTATGATGAAGATGCCAAATATATTTTATTTATTAATAAATCAATTACAATACTTGGTTGCTTAACCGTCAACAGCTTGACGATTGGCTTTTTGGGACACATTTCCCAACACAAACGGCCATGGGGCACTCAAGGGTGTAAGTTCGGAGGTAGGTTGCCTTTGGATATTTGCATATCTCTGACACCGATCACACCTTCTGACATATTCGATGGAGTCATAGTACATGGTAGGCCAGTAATAGCCTTGTCGGAGCAGCTTGTGGGATAAAGATCTGGCCCCCAGATGACTTCCGCAGACTCCCTCATGTACCTCCCACAAGGCGAAGTTGGCCTCAGAAGGCCAGAGACATTTCAAAAAGGGCAAAGAGTACAACCTCTTGTACAGCTTGCCTTCATAAAGAATATATCGGGAGGCCTGGATCCTAAGCTTTCGAGCTTCTTTTGCATCAGAAGGAAGAACCCCATCCTTGAGATATGCAACCAGTGGGTCAATCCAACTGGGTTCATGGTTGATCTCCATCACAAGCTGCGGTTCTTCCGTACTTGGGCACTTCAAAACCTCGAAGAAGACTTCCTTGGGCAGTTCAGCCGGAGCCAGTGTAGCCAACTTAGAGAGAAGGTCGGCCCTGGTATTTTCTGCTCTTGAAATCTGCTTGATGTCAAAGCTACCGAAGGCAGGGACGATCTCTTTCACCTTTTTGAGGTACTTGGCCATACTGTCCTTTCGAGCTTCATAATTTTCACTGACTTATCCCACCACCAATTGGGAGTCACTGTAGACTTGGAGCCGATCTACTTCTAACTCTTTGGTGATCCTCAATCCTGCAATCAGAGCTTCATATTCTGCTCCGTTATTTATCGTAGGAAATTTGAAGCACAGTGCGTACTCCACAATAATTCCTTCTGAATTAACCAAGATCAGGCCCGCGCCTATGCTTGACATGTTGGAGGAACCGTCCATGTAGAGAGCCCAAAAATGATCAGGGAGATCCATTCTTTCTTTAGGAGAATTCGACTGGAGCCCTGAGTTGTCAGCTTCACCATGTTCAAGTTCGGCCTCTTTCGGAATAGTGCACTCGACTATGAAGTCTGCTAATATCTGGGCTTTAATCGTTGGTCGAGGTTGATAGTTGATATCGAACTCCGTGAGCTCGACTGCCCATTTCGTTATCCTTTCGGAAGCATCTGCTCGATGCAGAACCGTCTTGATCGGCTGGTCGGTGAGCAGTGTTATGGTGTGCCCTTGAAAGTAAGGTCGGAGCCTTCGAGCTGCAATCAATAAAGCGTAAGTTGGTTTCTCTAACTTAGTATACCTTGTTTCGGTGTCTCTTAATACTCAGCTGATATAGTATATCGGCCGTTGAATTTTTGCTTCTTCCTTAACCAGGACTGCTGCGAGAGCCACAGGGGAGACCGCCAGGTACAAAAATAACTCCTCTCTGGGTTCGGGCTTTGCCAATAGCGGGAGTGAGCTGAGGTAGCTCTTTAATTTTTTGAATGCTTACTGACATTCGATGGTCCAACAGAAGTTCTTCGACTGCTTGAGGGTCTGAAAGAAAGGCAGGCATCGTTCGGCCGACCTTGAGACAAAGCGATTCAAAGCTGCTACTCTCCCAGTAAGGCACTGAACTTCCTTTATTGACTTTGGGGTGGCCATTTCCTGTATGGCAAGAATCTTTTTCGGATTTGCCTCGATCCCGCGCTCTGACACCATGAAGCCCAAGAATTTTTCTGAGGTTACTCCAAAAGCGTACTTGGTTGGATTCAGCTTCATCTTATATTTTTGGAGGGTGCTGAAGGTCTCCTCAAGGTCGGCGACGTGGTTCTTTATAGATTTGATCTTTACAAGCATATCGTCCACGTAGACCTTCATGTTGCGGCCGATCTACTCTTTGAAGATCTTGTTCACCAGCCATTGGTAGGTCGCCCCTGCATTTTTGAGGCCAAAAGGCATGATCCTGTAACAATAAAGACCACGGTTAGTAGTAAAAGTGATTTTTTCTTCATCCTCCGGTGCCATCCTGATTTGATTATAGCCAAAAAATGCATCCATGAAAGTGAGAAGCTCATGGCCCAAGGTTGCATCCACTAATTGGTCAATTCTGGGTAGAGGTAACTGTCCTTCGGGCAGGCTTTGTTTAGCTTTTTGAAGTCTATACACATCCTCCACTTGCCGTTCGTCTTCTTGACGAGAACCACATTGGAGACCCAGTTCGGGTAGTTGACTTCTCTGATGAACCCGACCTTCAGGAGTTTATCAACTTCCTCAGCTATTGTCACCTGCCTTTCCGGTGCATGGCTTCAGATTTTTCCTTCGTCGGCTGATGTTTGGGATCAACAGCCAGGCGGTGTTCCATGACTCCCGCATCAATCCCTGGCATTTCCGTCGGGACCCAAGCAAAAACATCCACATTCTTTTATAGAAAATTAATGAGTTGTGTCCGTACCTCTTCTCCTAGGTTAGAGCCGATCTTCACCACATGCTCCTTATTCCCATCGTTCAAAGAAATTGAGACAAGATCTTCAATTGGCTCATCCCGTTCTTCAGCAAGGTCGTCGCGAGTGTCCAATCCATCAACCGGACAGGGGTCAGACTGTCCCTTTCTTTGAAGGGCTATGTTGTAGCAGTGTCTTGCCAGAGCTTGATCTCCTCTGACCTCTCCGACTCCTTGGCTAGTAGAAAATTTCAGCTTCAAGTGGTAGGTCGACACCATAGCTCGGAGGGCATTGAGGCCAGGTCGGTCGAGTATTGCGTTGTAGACAGACGGCGCCCTTACTACCAAAAAATCCACCTGCGCTCTTGATTGCTTTGGGTATCGGGCTGCAACCATGGTTAAAGTTATTACCCCTTCCACTGGTACAGCATCACCAGTGAACCCTACTAATGGAGAGTTTATCAGCCCTAATCGACCATCCGAAATGGATATTTTTGAGAATGCATCGTAAAACAGAATATCGGTCGAGCTTCCACTATCAACAAGAATGCGGCGTACATCATAGTCAGCAATATTTAAAGAAACTACAACCACATAATTATGTGGAAATTGAATCTCTCGGGCATCTTCTTCTGTAAAGGTTATAGACTCTTCGGTCCTCTATCGCTTTGACGGTACGGTCGATCCACTGGCTGCTCCCCATCGGGGTCCTCCAGATATGGTGTTGACGATCCCGATTGGAGGTCGATCTTTAGGCTGTCCCTCCCTCCTTAGCAGCTCTGGCTGTGGTAGAGCCCTCGACCGATCCTCCCTACCTTCAGGTCGGCGTCAGATGAATCTATCGAGCCGACCTCGTCTGATGAGCTCCTCGATCTGCCAGTTCATTTCTTGAAATCTTTATTCCAGGAGGTCCTCTCGACTGCGAGTCTCGAGGGTCTTTTGGTAGAACGAAGATAGAGACCCTCCGGGGGTGGAATCATGATCGGACAGAGGGCTCTCCGCCATCTGCTTTTCCTTTCCGGGGAAGATAGGGTGACTTGCCCAAGTGGCCCACCCGGTCGTCGAATTCTGAAACTCCGACGATGCTCTTTCCAGCCGCACTGATACCTGTGGCTACTGCGGCTGCTGCTGTATGGCCTGTACTGCTTCGGTGAGGCTCCTGACCTACTGAACCAGCAAGTCAAACTGCTCCATGCCGATGCCGTTGTCGAAGGAGGAGGAGCCTGAAAAACTAGAGATGAGGTCGGAGCTTGTGGAGCTCGCTGAGATCTGGTCGTGGAGGCCGTGGATTGCCTGGTGGATGCCTTTCGGGGAAGCATCAGGTGGAGATCTGGCAGGAGAAGGACAAGAAGATGTCGGAGAAGAAATCAGAGACAGTCCCATTGAGCACTTCTTTAAGAACAAGGGTACTGCGAAGACACAGCACCCTTCCTCTAGCGTCAATTCTGTTGGTGCAGAATTTCACCGACGTCAGAGAAGCTGGAGTCGAGGGGATCGCGTCCGCCATCGGGACCTACAAGGGAAATCTAAACTGGAGTTGGGGGTGCTCTGATAAGACCCTCCGACGCTCAAGTTAGTACTCTGCCTCAACAGAAATGGAGCACTCGAATGAGATTTTAGCAGAGTTTCGAGATAGAGTTTAGAGCTTAGAGAAGAACGTATCTGGGGGTCCCTTTTTATAGATGGAGAGCGTAACTGATTGACAGCGACATCTGTAACCGCCTAGTAGTGGGCCATTCGGGGCCATGCGGTGTTTGTTACGGAGAGTAGTGGCATCAGGGGGCTATTCAGGGCCACGTAGAGTTTGTAATGGAGAGTGGAGTGGTGTCCGTTGTCGTGACTTGCCAGAGTCTAGTGGGGCCACGTGGAACCTGTTACAGAGAGTGGAGTGGGGTAGTGGCCATTGTCGTGACTTGCCAGAGAGTTTGGGTCTGATGGCTGAAGCTCGACTAGGATGTCTGATGGAGTGGAACGACTTTCTGTCTCAGCAATCCAGGCGAAGCTCAGATATTTTTGAGGTTGCTGATGAGTCTACTGTTGTCGGATGCCTTGGGCGCTGATGCTACAGGCGGGAGTCATCTGCTGTAGAAGCTCAAACGGGGACTTTTTGCTGGTGAAGTTCGATAAAAGTCCGATTGTCAGAAAAGTCCGTCTGGGATTTGCCTGATGTGGAAGCTCATTTGAAGATTGTCCGTCGGAGAGGTCCAGTTTCATGCGGAATCCGACAGGAGGTTGTCCAACAGTGGAGTTCGGGTGGCGTTGTGGAGGTTTGTCTGCTGGAGGAGTCTTGAGGACACTGTAGAAGATCGAACGTTGGAGGAGTCTGGGATTCAATTCTACTGTACTCCAGCTTTTGTAGGAGTCTGAAAGGAGTCCGCTTATTGTAGAAGCTCAGATGAAGACCGGTTATCGTGGAAGCTCGGATGAAGATCGATTATCGTAGAAGCTCAGGAGTCCGACTCTTGTAGGAGCTCAGATGAAGTTCGCTTGCAATAGAAGTTCGGGATAGAAATTTGATTCTTGTAGGAGCTCGGATGAAATCCGAAAGGCGGTCGACCATCGTAGAAATTCGGATGGGATCTGGCTACTGTAGAAGCCCTGCTGTTGGAGAAGCTTGGACGGTCGAAGGAGTTCAGAAAGACGCCACACAAGGTCGGAAGCCGGAAAAGCCCTGGAAGGGTCGGCCTTTTACAAACTTCGACTGGGGGTATTTTATACCCAACAGGTCTATTATTTATGATTGACATTGCAGGTACCATCCATCTGGTGTTTACTCTAAATAATGGAATGATCGTTCATCATATGATGACTCAATTGAGCTATCTAATGATGGTTAGGTTGATCGAGTCATCTTCAGACCTGATCACTCATTAGGTAGAATCACTGAGTAGGTTCATGTAATGGTTTGACCTAACTGAAACTTTCAGTTGAGGCCCATCGCCTATTGAAATAAAATCTAAGGCTAAATTAAATACTAGAAGTTGTTTGAAAAAATAATTGGTTAAGAACCTACCCATAGGTGCATATGGGTTGACCGAGCCATTCTCGGGCCTATATGTAGTTTGTGTGGATTCTAGTACTCGCTAAGGAATTAAGATAATTTTTTGAATTAAAGGTAGAAGCTACTATTAGGTTCTTCTCTTGATGCGTGATGATCGTGGAACCAGTAACAAGGGTCTAAGAAAAGCTTTGATCTTTAATCTATCACCTAGAACAAAACAATCTACAAGAAAATTTAGCAATCTTGTAAATCTAGGGGATTTACCTTTGGAAGAGCCTTAGATCATTTTCTCTTGCTTTTAGATCTGAAACTCCATCTTGAAAACCTTCAAACCAAAGGATCAAAGATGAGGAATCTTCTTTAGATGGCAGCAAACTCGTGGAGCCCCTTGGAGATGGGGCGCAACATAAGGAAACAAAGCCAGCGCCTTCAAACTTTTCTTGTGTGAAGGTGGCGGCCAAGAAAACTCTAGAAAATCCTAGGATGGCTGGTGGCATGGAGAAGACAAGGAGATAGAGAGAGAGAAAGAGAAAATTTGAGAGAAAATGGCTTTGTATTCAGCTTGGTTCAATCGGAATCACAATACAATGTATTTATATAAAGAGTCAAGGTGACCCAACCCAAAAACTCCCATGGCTAACCCAATGTGAGATTGTGTTCATCCAAGCTCATGTACACCCATGACTTGATCCAATCTTACCTCTCTTAGACTCAAGCCTAGCCCAATACAAGTTAGCCTCTCAAGGCCCAAAATCCCCTGGACCTCAAAACTGTGAAGGCTGACAGCCTTTCACCCTAGGGCCCAAACTAGCCCTAGAACTCCCATGAATGCCCATGGGCTTTGGACCTTGGCCTTTTTCTTGGTCCCTTGAGCCTTGGGAGCACCACACCAGATCCTACAATCTCCACCTTGATGCCCCAAGGTCTTAGCAAACTCTGTCCTGTCTATCAAGCCCATCAGTCCCACACAATAGTGAAAGCTATCTCGCAGAAGTACTTTCATAAGTGCATCAGCTGGATTCTCCTTAGTATGAACTTTCACCAACTTCATCTTACCATCCTCAGTGAGCTCTCTGATCTGATGGTATCTGATATCGATGTGCTTCATCCTCGCATGATAAATGGAGTTCAGTGCAAGCAACAATGCACTCTAACTGTCGCAGTGCACTCTGATGGCCTCCTATGGGATGCCCATCTCCAGTGCCAAGCCATTCAGCCATAGGGCCTCCTTCACTGCCTCTGTGATACCAATGCACTCAGCTTCAATGGTGGATAAGGCCGTTATGGATTACAAGCAAGATCTCCAATGAAACGGGACCTCCATACAAGTTGAACACAAAATATGTTGTTGAACGTCTGGTGTCCACAGCTCCACCAAAATCTGCATCCACAAACCCTTGTTATTTGCCTTTGAGCTTCCTTGAAAATGTTGGAGTGTCCCTCAGCACGTCCTAGCTGTTTATAGCAAATGCCAACTCCAACAGAACTCACCAAGTATCTGAAGATACCCTTCAGTGTTTGCTAGTGCTCCCTGCCAAGCTGTACTATAAACTTGCTCACCTGACTCACTGCATAGGCTAAATCCGGCCTACAACATATCATAGAGTATACATGACTCTCCACACTAGAGGCATATGACACTCTATCTCCTGAGCTTCCACCTCAATTTGTGGCGACATGGTCTTTGAAAGACTGATGTGCCCAACAAGTGGCAACACTGTCGGTTTGGCTTCCTTCATCCCATACCTTTCTAAGACCTTTTGTATGTAGCCTCATTGAGATAAATGTGGCAACCTCTTGGCTTGATTTCGAAAAATTTTCATGCCTAAGATATTCCTCGCAGGCCCCAAGTCCTTCATCTCAAACTCTCGAGACAAGGCTACTTTCAATTCCTGCACAACTTTCTTACTCTTGCATGCTATCAGCATGTCATCTACATACAAGAGTAAGTACATCCAAGATCTATCTTCTAGAGATTTAACATACACACATGGATCATAATCACACCTGAAAAGTCCTATGCTCCTCACATAGGTGTAGAATCGCTTGTACCACTACCTTGGTGATTGCTTTAGCCCATACAGTGACTTCTTCAGCAAACAGACCTCCCCCTCTGACCCAAGCTCTCTAAACCCCTGTGGCTGCTCCATGTAGATGCTCTCCTCCAGATGTCCATCGAGAAATACCATCTTGATGTCCATCTGCTCAAGTTTCAGATCCTGAGCTGCAACTATACTCAACAGCACCCTGATGGATGTATGCCTGACAACTGGAGAGAAAACCTTTGAATAATCAACTCCTTCCCTCTGTGAATATCCTTTGGCTATAAGTCTAGTCTTGTACCTCACTCCATCTTACTCTAAAGGTGTCTCCTTTTTGGTGAAAATCTATTTGGAGCCAATGGGTCGAGCACCTTCTGGTAGACTACTAGCTGCCATATCCGATTCTTCCTGAGAGATTCCATCTCCTCCATCATGGCCTACATCCATGACTCCCGATCCGAACTCTCCATGGCCTCCTTAAAGATCTCTGGATCTCCATTGGCAGGGATGAGAGCATAACAAATGGTCTCATCAATGCCATACCGCACCGATTTGTGAATAGTGTGCTTCGGCTTGTGCAGTGCCACTCCCCATGCACTGTCCCGTAAGTCTGCTGCATGTCGCTACCTCTGTGCCTCCTCCTGGATAGATTGCCCTCCTTGCTAGTCCTCCACAGGTGTGGGAACATGTCTGCTCATCTCCACCTCAAAATGAACATGATTAGAGGGAGACGTTCATGGTAAATCACTTGTATATTTGAGAGAAATCTTTGGTTTGAGAGAGAAGAGATGGAGAGCTTTTGGTTCGGTGAGAGAAAGAAGACGAAGAGCTGAGTTAGCTTAAAAAAAAATTCTCAATAAGAAGAGAGCGCCCGAAGGGATTTGACAAAATTGTAAGATTACTCTAGGATCGACCCTGGGGGTCGACTCATAGCACAGAAAAACTCAAAAGAATGATGGGACAATTTTGAAAAAATTTGAAACTCTGAGAGAAGGATGTTTACCCAAATATTGATCATGTGAATGACAGTTTTGAGCTTTTGAGCTCTTAAAAAAAAATGAGAATTGAGCTCAATAGATTTGGTTCAATGAATTTTTGGCATTAAGAATTTGGAATCAGAGAGATACTTAAGCTGATAGATCAAGGATTCCTAGTTCTCTCCTAATTTCATAAAATCTATCTTCACTTAAGGCCTTAGTAAAGATATCAGCCAATTATTTTTTAGTACAAACATAATCAAGAATTATATCTTTATTTTGGACATGTTCTCTTATGAAATGATGCCCAATTTCAATATGTTTTGATCTAGAATGTTGATTGAATTTTTAGTTAGATTTATAGCACTGGTGTTATCACATCTTATGGGAGTTTCATTGAGTTTGATGCCAAGTCTTCAAGTTGTTGTCTAATCCACAAGATTTGAGCACAACAACTTCCGGCTGCAATGTATTCGGCCTCAGTCCTAGATAGTGCTACTGAGTTTTGCTTCTTGATAAACCAAGAGATTAAGTTAACCCCAAGAAATTGGCAAGTTCCACTGGTACTTTTTCTATCTAATCTACATCCAGCAAAATCGACATCTGAATATTCTATCAAGTCAATTGATGAGTTCTTAGAATACTATAGTCCTAGAATTTATGTACTATTGGGTATAAAATATCCTCAGCCGAAGTTCTTAACAGGATTGACCCTCCCAAGACTCCTTCGACTTTCGACCGCAGATGGTATCTCCCCGGACTTCTCCAACAGCCGGATTCCCACAGTGCTGACTGAATTCCCCGACGGACGAACTCCCACTACACCACCCGAGCTCCTTCAACATGAGTTCTCCCAGTTATCTATTAAACCGCCCTAAGCGCTCACTAAGCTCCGCCGCCAGCCGACTTTCTACGACTATCAGCTGCTCCCCGAATCCCTTCCAGACTTCTTCCAGCCATGTTCAACTCCAATCCGAACTACCCCAACTCCGCCAACGGCTGAACTTCTCCAACGGTAGATTCCTACAACTACTAGATTTCAGCCCGGACTCCTACGGGAGCCGGATCTCATCCCCGACCTCGACTGCGGAAAGGCTTCGCCCGAACTCCTATGGGAGCCGGGCTCCGTCCTCGATCCCGATTGCTGGTAA
This sequence comes from Elaeis guineensis, assembly GCF_000442705.2. Taxonomy (NCBI): domain Eukaryota; kingdom Viridiplantae; phylum Streptophyta; class Magnoliopsida; order Arecales; family Arecaceae; genus Elaeis; species Elaeis guineensis. The sequence continues at coordinate 57,996,562 of NC_026003.2, forward strand.
ACTTCGTCAGGACTCCTACGGGAGCTGGACTTCGCCCCTGACTTTGATTGCAGGTAGACTTCGCCTGGGCTCCTAAGAGCCAGATCTCGTCTCCAGCTCCAGCTGCGGGAAGACTCAGCCCGGACTCCTACGGGAGTCGGGCCTCATTCCCAATTTCGACCGCACAAGGACTTCGCCCGGACTCCTACAGGAGCCGGGCTCCACCCACGAATTCGCTTACAGGTAAACTTCGTCCGAACTCTTAAGGGAGCCGGACTTCATCCCTGACTTTGATTACAGGTAGATTCAGCCCGGACTCCTACGGAAGCCGGATCTCATCCCCGACCTCTACTGCAGAAAGGCTTCGCCCGGACTCCTACGGAGTCGGGCTCCGTCCTCGACCCCGATTGCTGGTAAACTTCATCCGGACTCCTAAGGGAGCCGGACTTCATCCCTGACTTTGATTGCAGGTTGACTCAGCCCGAACTCCTACGGGAGCCGGATCTCATCCTCGACCTCGACTGCAGAAAGGCTTCGCCCGGACTCCTATGGGAGCCGGGTTCCGTCCTCGACCCTGATTGCTGGTAAACTTCGTCAGGACTTCTATGGGAGCCGGACTTCGCCCCTGACTTTGATTGCAGGTAGACTTCGCCCGGGCTCCTATGGGAGCCAGATCTCGTCTCCAGCTCCAGCTGCGGGGAGACTCAGCCCGGACTCCTACGGGAGTCGGGCCTCGTTCCCAATTTTGGCTGCACAAGGACTCCGCCCGTACTCCTACGGGAGCCGGGCTCCACCCACGACTTTGCTTACAGGTAAACTTCGTCCGGACTCCTAAGGGAGCCAGACTTCATCCCTGACTTTGATTGCAGGTAGACTCAGCCCGGACTCCTACGGGAGCCGGATCTCGTCTCCGACCTCGACTGCGGAAAGGCTTCGCCTAGACTCCAACGAGAGTCGGGCTCCATCCTCGACCCCGATTGCCGGTAAACTTCGTCCGGACTCCTAAGGGAGCCGGACTTTATCCCTGACTTTGATTGCAGGTTGACTCTGCCCGGACTCCTAAGGGAGTCGGATCTCGTCCCTGACCTTGACTGTGGAAAGGCTTCGCCCGGACTACTACGGGAGTCGGACTCCGTCCTTGACCCCGATTGCTGGTAAACTTCGTCCGGACTCCTACGAGAGCCAGACTTCGCCCCTGACTTTGATTGCAGGTAGACTTCGCCCAGGCTCCTACGGGAGCCAGATCTCGTCTCCAGCTCCAGCTGCGAGAAGACTCAGCCCAGACTCCTACGGGAGCCGGGCCTCGTTCCCAATTCTGGCTGCACAAGGACTTCACCCGGACTCCTACGGGAGTCGGGCTCCACCCATGACTTCGCTTACAGGTAAACTTCGTCCGGACTCCTAAGGGAGCCAGACTTCATCCCGGACTTTGATTGCAGGTTGACTCAGCCCGGACTCCTACGGGAGCTGGATCTCATCCCTGACCTCGACTGCGGAAAGGCTTCGCCCAGACTCCTACTGGAGCCAGGCTCCGTCCTCGACCCCGATTGCTGGTAAACTTCGTCCGGACTCCTACGGGAGCCGGACTTCACCCCTGACTTTGATTGCAGGTAGACTTCGCCTGGGCTCCTACGAGAGCCAGATCTTGTCTCCAGCTCCAGCTGCGAGAAGACTCAGCTCGGACTCCTACAGGAGCCGGGCCTCATTCCCAATTCTGGCTGCACAAGGACTTCGCCCGGACTCCTACGGGAGCCGGGCTCCACCCACGACTTCGCTTACAGGTAAACTTCGTCCGGACTCCTAAGGGAGCCAGACTTCATCCCTGACTTTGATTGCAGGTAGACTCAGCCCGGACTCCTACGAGAGCCAGATCTCATCCCCGACCTCGACTGCGGAAAGGCTTCGCCCAGACTCCTACGGGAATCGGGCTCCGTCCTTGACCCCGATTGCTGGTAAATTTCGTCCGGACTCCTAAGGGAGCCGGACTTCACCCCTGACTTTGATTGCTGGTAGACTTCGCCCGAGCTCCTACGGGAGCCAGACCTCGTCTCCAGCTCCAACTACGGGAAGACTCCATCCGGACTCTTGTGGGAGTCGGACCTCATCCCTGACTTCAACTGAAGGAAGACTCCATTCGGACTCCCGCGAGAGCCGGACTTCAAGCTCCTCTCAGACGGGTGGCTAGCCACCTCTCTCCGCCAGACACCCCAGCCGAACTCCGATCGATAGGCCTGGACCTCCTGGCAGGCTGCAGCAACAGCCACGACTCTACTCCACCTCCTGCGACGGATTTCACGCGACTCCATCACTCCCTGGCAGGCCATAATAATGGCCACGATCCTGCTCCACTTCCTGCGATGGATACCGTGCGATTCTTCTATTCTCTGGCAAGTCGCGACAACGAACGTCACTCCGCTCCCCGTGGCAGACTCCACGTGGCACGCCTCGGTGATAGCCACGGATCCACTCCACTACTCTCCGCAACAAACTCCTCCTGACTCTGGGTGGCCCACTGCCAGATGGTTACAGACATCGCTATCAGTTTGTTGCCCCCTCCGCCTATAAAAGGGGGACCCCAGATACGTTATTCTCTAAGCTCTCATTTTTACCTAGAAAATCTGCTAAAATTTTCGTTCGAGCACTCCATTTTTGTTGAGGCAGAGAACTGACTTGAGCGTCGGAGGGTCTTGCCGGAGTAACCCCACCTCCGGTTTAGACTTCTTTTGCGGGTCCCGACGGTGACCGCGACCTCCACAACTCCAGCTTCTCCGGCACAGGCAGATTTTTGCACCAACAGGATTGGCGCTAGAAGGAGGGCTGTGCCTTCGTAGTACCCTTATTTTTGAAGGAGCGCTCAACGGGACCGCCCCCGGGCATCTTTTCCGGCGTCCTCTCTTCCTCCCCCCACTCGGTCTTTGCCCGATGCCTCCCCACAAGACGTCGATGCGACGATCCACGACCTCCGTGGCCAGATCTCAGGCTCCGACCTCACCTTCAGTTTTCCAGCCTCCTCCTCCTCCTACGGCAATGGTGGTCGGCGCGGAGCAATTTGATCTGCTGGCACAGCAGGTCAGAGGCTTCACTGAAGCTGTGCAGGCCATGCAGCAGCAGCAGCAGCAGCAGCCGCAGGCGTCAGTGTGCCTGGAGAGAGTGTCACCGGAACACCAGAATCCGACGATGAGGTGGGCCACTTGGGCCAGCAGCCCCATCTTTCTTGGGGAGACGAACCCGAGGGTGGAGAGCCCTCAGTCGGATCATGACTCCACCCCTGAAAGATCTCTACCCCCATTCTACCAGAGGACCCTCGAGACCCGTAGTCGAGAGAATTTCCTGGACCGCAGGCTCCAGGAGATGAACCGATGGATCGAAGAACTCCACCACGCTCCCCCCGCTTATGGTGAGGATATTTGCACTGACCCTCCCTTTTCTCAAATGATCATGCAGGAACCGATCCTGCCAAACTTCAAACTCCCCCAGTTCGAAAGCTACGATGGGACTTCGGACCCGGTTGATCATCTGGAGGCCTTCCGGATGATGATGCTGCTTCATGGCGCATCCGATGCCATTCTATGTTGAGCCTTCCCATCCACCTTGAAGGGAGCGGTGAGAAACTGGTACTCGATGTTGAAGTTGGGTACCATCTTTTCCTTCGATCAGACGAGCCACCAATTTGTGGCCCATTTTGTCAGCAGCCGGCACCCCCAGAAGGGTTCGGAGTCCCTCATCAATATCAAGCAGAGGGAGGGGGAGTCCATTCGGGCCTACATCAACCGTTTCAATGTCGCAGCGCTGGAGGTCTGGAATTTGGACCAATCGATAGCAATGGCCGCTTTGAAGGGCGGCCTTCAGAAGAATAACTTTTTGTTCTTCCTAGAGAAGAAGTACCCCAGAGATTTTACTGATCTGTTGGCTCGGACCGAAGGGTACGTCCGAGCGGAAGAAGCCTTCAAAATGAAGGATGAGGAGACTGCGAGAGAGCGACAGGCGGGAGACTCGAGTAAGCCTGCAGTCGAAAAAGGACCGAGAGAAGCTCGACCATATTCTCGAACTCCTCCCAGGCATAAGCGTGTCCATACTCCTCCCCGGGTACGTAGGCAGAGAAGTCCGGACCGTAGAGTTCGGTGAGGTTCTCCACCGAAAAGATTCCGCAACTACGCCCCCCTCAATGCCTCGAAGACCCAGGTACTGGTGGAGGTCAGAGAGCAGCTCCCTAGGCCAGAGAAGATGCACACACATCTCGGAAAGTGCAACCCCAACAAGTTCTGTCTCTACCATCGTGACCACGGCCACGACACGGAGGAATGCATCCAGCTCCGAGACGAGATCGAGGAGCTCATCCGATGAGGTCGACTCGATAGGTTCATTCGACGCCGGCCTGAGGGTAGAGAAGATCGGCCAAGGGCCCTGCCGTAACTTGAACCGCCAAGGAGAGAGGAGCAGCCCGGAGATCGGCCTCCAATCGGGACCATCGACTCCATCACCGGAGGGCCTCAAGGAGGAGCAGACCTTCCACGACCATGGAACTCGAGAAACCTGTAAATGTACTACTCACGACTTTGCTTTGAATCAAAATTCCTTTCGATTTTGCATGTCTTTCCCTTTTGGCATGGATTTGTTACGATTGGGGATAACCCCTTCAAACAATTAAAACAAAGTCATGTTAGGAACAGGAGGAGAACCTCGTCCTAACATGAGCAAAATGAAAGTCTGATTATTTTAAGATCGGATCAGGGGAGAGGCCCATATAACGGCTCTTGGATGCCCCCTGGGCCATGTTGGGGATGGAAAGAGAACCTCGCCCTAACATAGGCAAAGTCAAAGGCCCGGTTCTTTTAGACCAGATGGGGGGAGAGGCCCTACAACGCCCTTACGTGCCCCCACAGCCATGTTAGGGATAGGAGAAGAACCTCGCCCTAACATGAGCAATGTTAAAGGCCCGATTCTTTTAGACCGGATGGGGGGAGAGGCCCTACAACACCCTTACGCGCCCCCACAGCCATGTTAGGGATAGGAGGAGAACCTCGTCCTAACATGAGCAAAGTCAAAGGCCCAATTTTTTTAGACCAGATGGGGGGAGAGGCCCTACAACGCCCTTATGCGCCCCCACAGCCATGTTAGGGACAGGAGGAGGACCTCGCCCTAACGTGAGCAAAGTCAAAGACCCGGTTCTTTTAGATCGGATGGGGGGAGAGGCCCTACAATGCCCTAATGTGCCCCCACAGCCATGTTAGGAATAGGAGAAAACCTCATCCTGACATGAGCAAAGTCGAAGACCCGGTTCTTTTAGACCGGATGGGGGGAGAGTTCCTCACAATGACCTTTATGTGCCCCCACAGCCCCGTCGGAAACAGAAGGAGAACCTCATCCTAACCTGAGCTGAGATCGACTACGTCAAGGACAGAAGGAGGACCTCGTCCTGACAATGACAAAAACCTGATCACCCAACATGATCGGATAAAGAGAAAAGTCCCCTCAATGGCACCTCCACACCTCTACGCGACCCTGCGAAAAGCAAGGGGAGGACCCTCACTCAAAAAGAGGAGAAAAATTAAGAAGGAAAGCGATGAATTACACCGACAATAGACAAAAAATAAACCACACTAAAGACCTAGGGAACCTCATCTCAATAAAGATGGAAAGTTCCTACCAAACATCCCCGGCCTCTAAAAAGGCTCTCAACACAGGTCAAGAAAATAACGATCCCTTCGAGGTAATACGGAGTTCGGACCACCGAGCTCGAGCCTACGGCCATGGATGACAAGAAAAGCAAATCAGCATGGCGACGATTGGGCACCTCCAAACGACATCGACGTTGGACAAGTCAAAAGACAAAAGAAGTTCGACGGATGATAATTTAATACAACACGTGGATGAGGTAACACAAAATTTCCTTTTCATTTCATTCACAAAATATACACTACAAAGCCCAGCAGGCTAAAGAAAGAAAAGCAAAATGACAAGAACAAGATGAAACAACAGAAGAAAAAATATATACATAGGAAGATGGAAAGACAAAAAGAGCCCTAATGGGGCCCGGCTTCCTCCGACCTCAGACTTTCGGCTTTGACCCTCGCCAGGGAATCCCTTAAACGTTCGACTTCTGCTTCCAATTCTCTCTCTCTCATTAATATCTCCATGTATCTTCGATGATATCGCTAGCTTTCGCTCTCCGCCTCTCGATGCCTTTTTCTCAAGACCTCGAATTCTGCCTCCGCATCCTTAACGGCCTGCTGCTCGCATGCCAGCTGGATTTTCAATTGCTGCAGCTTGGCCGTCCTCCCCCCAAAGGCGATAGAAAGCTCTTCTGCAGTTCTTCTCAGGGATTGGAGTTCGCTGGAATTCTGAGAGGAAGCGAGCTGAGCCCTGCCAGCCAGCTGCCCTTGAAGGCGGGCAACCTCGTCGGTTGCCATCCGAAGCCTCCCCTTGTATTCGTCCACCTGCTTGCGCCAGCCAGTCCGGTACGCATCGTAGCTCGCCTCAGCATCCTGGAGCTACTGCTGGAGGTTGGAGACCTTCATCGACCACTCCGATCGCTGTCGGCCCGAGTCAAAAGCCGGGATGAACTTCCCTCCAGCTGGCCAATCCTCTCCCGGGCGTCGACAGCTCCACCCTGAGGGAACTGATTTTGGCGGCTTGAGCCCAAATTTGATCGCTGGCACGCTTCTTGCGTTCCTCAAGCTCCTTCTCAAGGTTCGCCTTCCTCCGATTGTACTCCATGATCTCCTTCATGTAGAGATTTCGAAAGTAGGTGGCCTCCGCAGTGGCTTCGGAATGACTCTCCCTCAACCTGCGAAGCTCGCCTTCTGTCTTCTTCCACCTTTTTGTTAAATGGAGGACTTCCTTCTTCAGCCGCTGGATTGTAGACTTCAGTGGAATCCCCTGAGGCAAGGGAAGCACTTCGGCGGGGCGCTGCCATCGGGAGGTCAACGCGTTAAAACGCAGCTCATTACAAAGAAGAAGAAAGAAAGAAAGAAAAAGAAGAGAAGAAAAGTCTCCCAAAAGGAGGAGACCAATTTTATTGACTAACATTTCTTGAAGACAAAAGAAAGAAGAAAAATGGCAATAAAGGAAGAATACAAAGTTAGAGGTCTTGGACCTCTGGATCAATGGGGGGACTCGGCACCTCTGGGGGGTGGACCGCGGTGGCTGCAACTACGGTGGAGGGTCCGGCTTCATCCTCGGATGCCTCATCCAAGAAGCTGAGGTCCAGCTCGGAGAATTTCACGACCATCTTCTCCTGACAGAGCTCGAACCCTTTATTGAATGCGGCTTGGCCGAACTCAACCTTCAACTTCTTCATTTCAGTGGAAGTCTTGAACTCCTCCACCGCTTGACTCCTGGCCTCCGAGACCAGGGTCGGGATCTGTTCTGCCATGTTGGCAACCTCGGCCTCCACCCTCCTCACCATCTCCTCCAGGTCGTCCTTCTATTCCACCGAGGTCTGTCTCTCTCTCTCAAGCGCCTCTCAGAGATCGGCCACCTCGAGGGCCATTTTCTTAAGGCGGGCAGCCTCAGCCTGTTGAACTTCCACCGCCTTGTTTGTCATCTAGATGTTGGCGAGGAGTTGATGCCCGAGCTGCAAGGGCAACAGGAGAGTCAGAATGGGAGCTGGGAAGTTAATTAAATGAAGAAGCGAAAGGAAAAAGGAGGACGAATCTACTTACCTCGAGGAAGGCCCCCAGCGAGTCCCAGACTCGTTGTGTAGGATCGACGCAGATGATCCTCTGGACGACTTCGGGCAGTGAGCACCCGTCTACCAGCTTTTTTATTAGATCCCTGTCACTAAAGGGATCATCCCCCTGCTCCTCTTCAGAGCCGCAGGACTCTTCAGTGGCAGCCCGATGACTGCCGACCTTGCGGGCCAAGGTCTTCCTCCTCTTCCTCCTCTCACCCCCTGGCACCAACTCAGGATGGGTCTCTGAAGCGAGGACCTCAGTAGGAGAACTCAAACCCCTCGGGGAAGCCTGGGCGGTGGGACGCTCAGTGTCTGGGAGGACGTCGGTGGCTGAGGTCGCTCGGGCGGGCGCGGTCGAACTCGTCCCCTCCGCTCTGGCCCTCTTCGCCGGCCCAGAGGCCGCGACACCCTTTCTTTTCAGAGCCTTCAGATCCCTGGCAAGCATCTGTGCTTCTTCGACGTCTATGCCTAAAAAAAAAAAAGAAAAGAAAAGGAAGGCATGAAAAAGAAGAAAAGAAGAGAGGTAGGAGAAAGAGAGGAAAGGAAAAGAAAGAAAAAAAAAGGAGAGATGAAATACTGGCGGGATCCAGGGGGCTCAGACCGATGTTGAACAGAAACTACTCCTTCAGGAGGTTGGGGAGAGAAAGAGTTGGATATTTGAGGAGTTTTTAGGAGGCTTGATGGTCGTCTCCCCCCAGGCTGGGCGCCCGACGGATGGAGTCCCTCAGGGAGCCCCAAGGGGGCAACTCTAGCCTCAAGGTCGGGCATCGAACATAAAGAAACTTCTCCTTCCAGTTATGGATAGAAGAAGGGGCACCCTTCAGTAACCCCTTCCTACCGAACTGAGGGGAGAAATACCACCAATCCTTCGTTGTGGGATGACGCTTGAAGGTGTAGAAGTATCTAAACAAGGAAAGGGTGGGCTGGACTTCGACTATATGATAAAGAGAGAGGAACCCTATCAAAAACCTAAAGGAGTTCAGTGCAATCGAAGCCAGAGAAATGTCCAGAAACCAAAAAAGAGCAATGACGAAAGGCGGCAGAGGAAGCCGGAGTCCAGCACGGAAGGCCTCTTGGTACAGGCAGAAGCAGCCGGGGGGAGGGCACTAGCCCGGTCGGACGGGCCAGGAAGTTCCAGTTCGTACTTCGAAGGAACCCCATACTGAACTCTTAACAGTTGGAGTTCGTCCGGAGTCAGAGAATAAGGAATGACGTTCGGTGCAAAAATCGGACGAGGTTCAGCTCTACCTACCGGTTCATCTACCGCCTGAGGACTCTGAGAGACTGAGACAGACGAACTCCTAGAGCCGCTAGAAGAAGAACCCCTGGAAGACATCTAGAGTCACACGAAGACCACTTACAGAGGTGAAATCCCTAAAAATTGGGGAAAATCACGGACAAGGTCCCGGGGGACTGATGTGCAGAGCAAGAGAAGAAAGATCGAACGGCAAAAGGAAGAACAAAAAGAGGAAGGAGTTTCGAGACTAACCTAGGTGATTCGAAGAAGTATGAAGGTGCAGAAAGGGGGACGGCTCGAGGAACGCCTAAGGCTAGGAAGGACGTTGAGAAAAATTGAAGTTCTCAGGAAGAAGAAGGATGCCAGAATGAGACCGTCGGATAGAGCGGGACTCTTGGAGGAGGAGTGTGGGTTTAAATAGGCCCTGAGATCTGGCATAATGATGATTGTGAATCCCCTCTAGCCGGTCTCTTTTCGCCGCGTATCCCACTCACCACAGCGGGCGGTTAAAAAGTGACAGAAGGCTGACAGTGCCTTTATTGCGCCACGCCTTGAGCACCGTTCCACTGCAGGTTCCAAAAGAGCCTCTTCAGACTGCCTCGATTTGAAAAGACTCTGGCGCACGCGCATTAAATGTCAAAATATCTGAGGACGATCGCGTACGGACATCGAGGGAGCAACTTCGGCTGTGACAATCTTTCTGTACTTCCTCCATTCGAAATTTAAACTCGAAAGTAAGGGGACTGGTGTTGGGTATAAAATACCCTCAGCCGAAGTTCTTAATAGGATTGACCCTCCCAAGACTCCTCCGACTTTCGACCGCAGATGGTATCTCCCCGGACTTCTCCAACAGCCAGATTCCCACAGTGTTGACTGAATTCTCCCGACGGACGAACTCCCACTACACCACCCGAGCTCCTTCAACATGAGTTCCCCCAGTTATCTATTAAACCGCCCTAAGCGCTCACTAAGCTCCACCGCCAGCCGACTTTCTACGACTATCAGCTGCTCCCCGAATCCCTTCCAGACTTCTTCCAGCCAGGTTCAACTCCAATCTGAACTACCCCGGACTCCGCCAACGGCTGAACTTCTCCAACGGTAGATTCCTACAACTACCATATTTCAGCCCAGACTCCTATGGGAGCCGGATCTCGTCCCCGACCTCGACTGTGGAAAGGCTTCGATCGGACTCCTACGGGAGCCGGGCTCCGTCCTCGACCCCGATTGCTGGTAAACTTCGTCAGGACTCCTACAGGATCCGGACTTTGCCCCTGACTTTGATTGCAGGTAGACTTCGCCCGGGCTCCTACGGAAGCCAGATCTCGTCTCCAGCCCCAGCTGTGGGAAGAGTCAGCCCGGACTCCTACGGGAGCCGGGCCTCGTTCCCAATTCCGGCCACACAAGGACTTCGCCCAGACTCCTACAGGAGCCGGGCTCCACCCACGACTTCGCTTATAGGTAAACTTCGTCCGGACTCCTAAGGGAGCCGGACTTCATCCCTGACTTTGATTGTAGGTAGACTCAGCCCGGACTCCTACGGGAGCCGGATCTCGTCCCCGACCTCGACTGTGGGAAGGCTTCGCCCAGACTCCTACGGGAGCCGGGCTCCGTCCTCGACCCCGATTGCTGGTAAACTTCGTCCGGACTCCTAAGGGAGCCGGACTTCATCCTGACTTTGATTGCAGGTTGACTCAGCTCGGACTCCTATGGGAGCCAGATCTCGTCCCCGACCTCGACTGCGGAAAGGCTTCGCCCGGACTCCTACGGGAGCCAGGCTCCGTCCTCGACCCCGATTGCTGGTAAACTTCGTCAGGACTCCTACGGGAGCCGGACTTCACCCCTGACTTTGATTGCAGGTAGACTTCGCCCGGGCTCCTACGGGAGCCAGATCTCGTCTCCAGCTCCAGCTGCGGGAAGACTCAACCCGGACTCCTACGGGAGCCGGGCCTCGTTCTCAATTTCGGCTGCACAAGGACTCCACCCAAACTCCTACGAGAGCCGGGCTCCACCCACGACTTCACTTACAGGTAAACTTCGTCCGGACTCCTAAGGGAGCCGGACTTCATCCCTGACATTGATTGCAGGTAGACTCAGCCCGGACTCCTACGGGAGCCGGATCTCGTCCCCGACCTCGACTGAGGAAAGGCTTCGTCCAGACTCCTACGGGAGCCGGGCTCCGTCCTTGACCCCGATTGCTGGTAAACTTCGTCCGGACTCCTAAGGGAGCCAGACTTCATCCCTGAATTTGATTGCAGGTTGACTCAGCCCGGACTCCTACGGGAGCCGGATCTAATCCCGGACCTTGACTGTGGAAAGAGTTCGCCCGGACTCCTATGGGAGCCGGGCTCCGTCCTCGACTCCGATTGCTGGTAAACTTCATCCGGACTCCTACGGGAGCCGGACTTTGCCCCTGACTTTGATTGCAGGTAGACTTCGCCCGGGCTCCTACGGGAGCCAGATCTCGTCTCCAGCTTCAGCTGTGGGAAGACTCAGCCCGGACTCCTATGGGAGCCGGGCCTCGTTCCCAATTCTGACTGCACAAGGACTTCGCCCGGACTCCTACGGGAGTCGGGCTCCACCCATGACTTTGCTTACAGGTAAACTTCGTCCGAACTCCTAAGGGAGCCGGACTTCATCCCTAACTTTGATTGCAGGTTGACTCAGCCCGAACTCCTACGGGAGCCGGATCTCGTCCCCGACTTCGACTGCGGAAAGGCTTCGCCCGGACTCCTACGGGAGCCGAGCTCCGTCCTCGACCCCAATTGCTGGTAAACTTCGTCTGGACTCCTACGGGAGCCAGACTTCACCCCTGACTTTAATTGCAGGTAGACTTCGCCCGGGCTCCTACAGGAGCCAGATCACGTCTCCAGCTCTAGCTGCGGGAAGACTCAGCCCAGACTCCTACAGGAGCCGGGCCTCATTCCCAATTCCAGCTGCACAAGGACTTCGCCCGGACTCCTACTGGAGTCGGGCTCCACCCACGACTTCGCTTACAGGTAAACTCCGTCCGGACTCCTAAGGGAGTCGGACTTCATCCCTGACTTTGATTGCAGGTAGACTCAGCCCGGACTCCTACGGGAGCCGGATCTCATCCCCGACCTCGACTGCGGAAAGGCTTCGCCCGGACTCCTACGAGAATCGAGCTCCATCCTCGACCCCGATTGCTGGTAAATTTCATCCGGACTCCCAAGGGAGCCTGACTTCACCCCTAACTTTGATTGCCGGTAGGCTTCGCCCGAGCTCCTACGAGAGCCAAACCTCGTCTCCAGCTCCAGCTGCGGGTAGACTCCGTCCGGACTCCTGTGGGAGCCGGACCTCATCCCCGACTTCAACTGAAAGAAGACTCCATCCGGACTCTCACGAGAGTCGGACTCCAAGCTCCTCTCAGACGGGTGGCTAGCCACCTCTCTCCGCCAGACACCCCAGCCGAACTCCGGCCGATAGGCCTGGACCTCCTGGCAGGCCATAGCAACAGCCATGACTCTACTCCACCTCCTGCGACGGATTTCACACAGCTCCATCACTCCCTGGCAGGCCATAATAATGGCCACGATCCTGCTCCACTTTCTGCGACGGATACCGCACGATTCTTCCATTCTCTGGCAAGTCACGACAACGAACGCTGCTCCGCTCCCCATGGCAGACTCCACGTGGCACACCCCGATGATAGCCATGGGTCCACTCCACTACTCTCCGCAACAAACTCCTCCTGACTCGGGGCGGCCCACTGCCAGACGGTTACAGACATCGCTATCAGTTTGTTGCCCCCTCCGCCTATAAAAGGGGGATCCCAGATACGTTATTCTCTAAGCTCTCATTTTTACCTAGAAATTCTGCTAAAATTTTCGTTCGAGCACTCCATTCTTGTTGAGGCAGAGAACTGACTTGAGCATCGGAGGGTCTTGCCGGAGCAACCCCACCTCTGGTTTAGACTTCTTTTGCAGGTCCCGGCGGTGACCGCGACCCCCACAATTCCAGCTTCTCCAGTGCAGGCGGATTTTTGCACCAACAGGATTGACGCTAGAAGTAGGGCTGTGCCTTCACAGTACCCTTGTTCTTGAAGGAGCGCTCAACGGGACCACCTCCAGGCATCCTTTCCGACGTCCTCTCTTCCTCCCCCCACTCGGTCTTTGCCCGATGCCTCCCCGCAAGGCATCCACGCGACGATCCACGGCCTCCGCGGTCAGATCTCAGGCTCCGGCCTCACCTCCAGTTTCCCAGCCTCCTCCTCCTCCTCCGGCAATGGCGATCGGTGTGGAGCAATTTGATCTGCTGGCGCAGCAGGTCAGAGGCCTCACTGAAGCTATGCAGGCCATGCAGCAGCAGCAGCAGCCGCAGGCGTCAGTGCACCTGGAGAGAGTGTCACCGGAACACCAGAATTCGATGATGAGGCGGGCTAGTTGGGCCAGCCGCCCCTTCTTTCCTGGGGAGACGAACCCGAGGGTGGAGAGCCCTCAGTCGGATCACGACTCCACCCCTGGAAGATCTCTACCCCCATTCTACCAGAGGACCCTCGAGCTCCGTAGTCGAGAGGATTTCCTCGATCGGAGGCTCCAGGAGAGGAACCGGCGGATCGAAGAACTCTGCCACGCTCCCCCGCTTATGGTGAGGATATTTGCACTGATCCTCCCTTTTCTCAAATGATCATGCAGGAACCGATCCCGCCAAACTTCAAACTCCCCCAGTTCGAAAGCTACGACGGGACTTCGGATCCGGTTGATCATCTGGAGGCCTTCCGGATGATGATGCTGCTTCATGGCACATCCGATGCCATTCTATGCCAAGCCTTCCCATCCACCTTGAAGGGAGCGGTGAGAAACTGGTACTCGGCGCTAAAGTCGGGTACCGTCTTTTTTTCGATCAGATGAGCCATCAATTTATGGCCCATTTTGTCAGCAGCCGGTGCCCCCAGAAGGGTTCAGAGTCCCTCATCAATATCAAGCAGAGGGAGGGGGAGTCCATTCGGGCCTACATCAACCATTTCAATGTCGCAGCACTGGAGGTTCGGAATTTGGACCAATCGGTAGCAATGGCCGCTCTGAAGGGCGGCCTTCAGAAGAATGACCTTTTGTTCTCCCTGGAAAAGAAGTACCCCAGGGATTTTGCTGTTCTGTTGGCTCGGGCCGAAGGGTACACCCGAGCGGAAGAAGCCTTCAAAATGAAGGATGAGGAGACTGTGAGAGAGCGGCAGGAGGGAGACTCGAGTAAGCCCGCAGTCGAAAAAGGGCCGAGAGAAGCTCGGCCACGTTCTCGAACTCCTTCCGGGCACAAGCGTGTCCATACTCCTCCCCGGGTATGTAGGCAGAGAAGTTCGGACCGCGGAGTTCGATGGGGTTCTCCATCGGAAAGATTCCGCAGCTACGCCCCCCTCAATGCCTCGAAGACCCAGGTACTGGTGGAGGTCAGAGAGCAGCTCCCTAGGCCAGAGAGGATGCGCACACACCCCGAGAAGCGCAACCCCAACAAGTTTTGTCTCTACCATCGCATCCACGGCCACGACACGGAGGAATGCATCCAGCTCCAAAGACGAGATCGAGGAGCTCATCCGGCGAGGTCGACTCGATAGGTTCATTCGACGTCGGCCTGAGGGTAGAGAAGATCGACCAAGGATCCTACCGCAACCTGAACCGCCAGGGAGAGAGGAGCAGCCCGGAGATCGGCCTCCAATCGGGACCATCGACTCCATCACCGGAGGGCCTCAAGGAGGAGCAGACCTTCCACGATCATGGAACTCGAAAAACCTGTAAATGTACTACTCACGACTTTGCTTTGAATCAAAATTCCTTTCGACTTTGCATGTCTTTCCCTTTTGGCATGGATTTGTTACGATTGGGGATAACCCCTTCAAACAATTAAAACAAGGTCGTGTTAAAAACAGGAGGAGAACCTCGTCCTAACATGAGCAAAATGAAAGTCTGATTATTTTAAGATCAGATCAGGGGAGAGGCCCATATAATGGCCCTTGGATGCCCCCTGGGCCATGTTGGGGATGGGAAGAGAACCTCGCCCTAACATAGGCAAAGTCAAAGGCTCGGTTCTTTTAGATCGGATGGGGGGAGAGACCCTACAACGCCCTTACGCGCCCCCACAGTCATGTTAGGGATAGGAGGAGAACCTCGCCCTAACATGAGCAAAGTCAAAGTTCCGGTTCTTTTAGACCGGATGGGGGGAGAGGCCCTACAACGCCCCTATGCGCCCCCACAGCCATGTTAGGGACAGGAGGAGAACCTCGCCCTAACATGAGCAAAGTCAAAGGCCCGGTTCTTTTTAACCAGATGGGGGAGAGGCCCTACAACGCCCTTATGTGCCCCCACAGCCATGTTAGGGACAGGAGGAGGACCTCGCCCTAACATGAGCAAAGTCGAAGACCCGATTCTTTTAGACCGGATGGGGGGAGAGGCCCTACAATGCCCTAATGTGCCCCCACAGCCATGTTAGGAACAGAAGAAAACCTCGTCCTGACATGAGCAAAGTCGAAGACCCAGTTCTTTTAGACCGGATGGGGGGGAGAGGCCTTCACAACGACCTTTATGTGCCCCCACAGCCCCATCGGGAAAAGAAGGAGAACCTCATCCTAACCTGAGCTAAGATCAACTACGTCAAGGACAGAAGGAGGACCTCATCCTGACATGACAAAAATCTGATCACCCAACATGATCGGATAAAGGAAAAAGTCCCCTCAATGGCACCTCCACACCTCTACGCGACCCCGCGAAAAGCAAGGGGAGGACCCTCACTCAGAAAGAGGAGAAAAATTAAGAAGAAAAGCGATGAATTACACCGACAATAGACGAAAAATAAACCACACCAAAGACTTAGGGAACCTCGTCTCAACAAAGACAAAAAGTTCCTACCAAACATCCCCGGCCTCTAAGAAGGCTCTCGACACAGGTCAAGAAAATAACGGCCCCTTCGAGGTAATGCATAGTTAGGATCACTGAGCTCGAGCCTACGGTCATGGACGATAAGAAAAGCAAATCAGCGTGGCGATGATTGGGCACCTCCAAACGACATCAACATCAGACAAGTCAAAAGATAAAAGAAGTTCGACGGACGATAATTTAATACAACACGTGGACGAGGTAACACAAAATCTCTTTTTCATTTCATTCACAAAATATACACTACAAAGCCCAGCAGGCTAAAGAAAGAAAAGCAAAATGATAAGAACAAGATGAAACAATAAAAGAAAAAATATATACATGGGAAGACAGAAAGACAAAAAGAGCCCTAAGGGGGCCCGACTTCCTCCGACCTCGAACTTTCGGCTTCGACCCTCGCCAGGGAATCCCTTAAACGTCCGACTTCTGCTTCCAATTCTCTCTCTCTCATTAATATCTTCATGTATCTTTGATGATATCGCTGGCTTTCGCTCTCCGCCTCTCGATGCCTTTTTCTCAGGATCTCATATTCTGCCTCCGCATCCTTGACGGCCTGCTGCTCGCTTGCCAACTGAATCTTCAATTGCTGCAGCTCGGCGGTCCTCCCCCCAAGGGCGATAGAAAGCTCTTCTGCAGTTCTTCTCAGGGATTGGAGTTCGCTGGAATCCCGAGAGGAAGCGAGCTGAGCCCTGTCAGCCAGCTGCCCTTGAAGGCGGGCAACCTCGTCGGTCGCCATCCGGAGCCTCCCCTTGTATTCGTCCACCTGCTTGCGCCAGCCACCCCGGTACGCATCGTAGCTCGCCTCGGCATCCTGGAGCTGCTGTTGGAGGTCGGAGACCTTCTTCGACCACTCCCGATTGCTGTCGGCTCGAGTCAAAAGCCGGGATGAACTTCCCTCCAGCTGGCCAATCCTCTCTCGGGCAGCCGACAACTCGTCCCCTCCGCTCTAGCCGGCCCAGAGGCCACGGCACCCTTTCTTTTGAGAGCCTTCAGGCCCCTGGCAAGCATCTGTGCTTCTTCGACGTCCATGCCTAAAAAAAAAAAAAAGAGAGAGAAAAGAAAAGGAAGGCGTGAAAAAGAAGAAAAGAAGAGAGGTAGGAGAAAGAGAGGAAAGGAAAAGAAAAAAAAAAGGGAGAGATGAAATACAGGCGGGATCCAGGAGGCTCAGACCGATGTTGAACAGAAACTACTCCTTCAGGAGGTTGGGAAGAGAAAGAGTTAGATATTTGAGGAGTTTTTGGGAGGCTTGATGGTCGTCTCCCCCCAGGCTGGGCGCCCGGCAGACGGAGTCCCTTAGGGAGCCCCAAGGGGGCAACTCTAGCCTCAAGGTCGGGCATCGAACATAAAGAAACTTCCCCTTCCAGTTATAGATAGAAGAAGAGGCACCCTTCAGTAACCCCTTCCTACGGATCTGAGGGGAGAAATACCACCAATCCTTCACCGTGGGATGACGCTTGAAGGTGTAGAAGTATCTAAACAAGGAAAGGGTGGGCCGGACTTCGACTACATGACAAAGAGAGAGGAACCCTATCAAAAATCTAAAGGAGTTCGATGCAATCGAAGCCAGAGAAATATCCAGAAATCAGAAAAGAGCAATGACGAAAGGCGGCAGAGGAAGCCGGAGTCTAGCACGGAAGGCCTCCTGGTACAGGCAGAAGCAGTCGGGGGGAGGGGCACTTGTCCGGTCGGACGGGCCAGGAAGTTCCAGTTCGTACTCCAGAGGAACCCCATACTGAACTCTTATCAGTTGGAGTTCGTCCGGAGTCAGAGAACGAGGAATGGCGTCTGGTGCAAAAATCGGATGTGGTTCAGCTCTATCTACCGGTTCATCTACCGCCTGAGGACTCTGGGAGACTGAGACAGACGAACTCCTAGAGCCACTAGAAGAAGAACCCCTGGAAGACATCTAGAGTCACACGAAGACCACTTACAGAGGCGAAATCCCTAAAAATTGGAGAAAATCACGGACAAGGTCCCGGGGGACTGATGTGCAGAGCAAGAGGAAGAAAGATCGAACGGCAAAAGGAAGAACAAAAAGAGGAAGGAGTTCCGAGACTAACCTAGGCGATTTGAAGAAGTATGAAGGTGCGAAAAGGGGGACGGCTCGAGGAACGCCTAAGGCTGGGAAGGGCGCTGAGAAAAATCGAAGTTCTCAGGAAGAAGAAGGATGCCAGAATGAGACCATCGAATAGAGTGGGACTCTTGGAGGAGGAGTACGGGTTTAAATAGGCCCTGTGATCCGGCATAATGATGATTGCGAATCCCCTCTAGCTGGTTTCTTTTCACCGCGTGTCCCACTCACCACAGCAGGCGGTTAAAAAGTGGCAGACGGCTGACAGTGCCTTTATTGCGCCACGCCTTGAGCACCGTTTCACTGTAGGTTCCAAAAGAGCCTCTTCAGATCACCTCGATTTGAAAAGACTCCGACGCACGCGCATTAAATGCCAAAATATCTGATGACGATCGTGCGCGGACATTGAGGGAGAAACTTCGGCTGTGACAATCTTTCTGTACTTCATTCAAAATTCGAACTCGAAAGTAGGGGGACTGGTGTTGGTATAAAATACCCTCAGCCGAAGTTCTTAACAGGATAGACCCTCCCAAGACTCCTCCGACTTTCGACCGCAGATGATATCTCCCCGGACTTCTCCAATAGTCGGATTCCCACAGTGCTGACTGAATTCCCCCGACGGATGAATTCCCACTACACCACCCAAGCTCCTTCAACATGAGTTCCCCCAGTTATCTATTAAACCGCCCTAAGCACTCACTAAGCTCCGCCGCCAGCCGACTTTCTACGACTATCAGTTGCTCCCCAAATTCCTTCCAGACTTCTTCCAGCCAGGTTCAACTCCAATCCGAACTACCCCAGACTCCGCCAATGGTTGAACTTCTCCAACAGTAGATTCCTACAACTACCAGACTTCAGCCCGAACTCCTACGGGAGCCGGATCTCATCCCCGACCTCGACTGCAGAAAGGCTTCGCCCGGACTCCTACGGGAGCCAGGCTCCGTCCTCGACCCCGATTGCTGGTAAACTTCATCAAGACTCCTACGGGAGCCAGACTTCACCCCTGACTTTGATTGTAGGTAGACTTCGCCCGGGCTCCTACGAAAGCCAGATCTCGTCTCTAGCTCCAGCTGCGGGAAGACTCAGCCCGGACTCCTACGGGAGCCGGGCCTCGTTCTCAATTCTGGCCACACAAGGACTTCGCCCGTACTCCTACGAGAGCCGGGCTCCACCAGCGACTTCGCTTACAGGTAAACTTCTTCCGGACTCCTAAGGGAGCCAGACTTCATCCCTGACTTTGATTGCAGGTAGACTCAGCCCAGACTCCTACGGGAGCTGGATCTCGTCCCCGACCTCGACTGTAGAAAGGCTTCGCCCGGACTCCTACGGGAGCCGGGCTCCGTCCTCGACCCCGATTGCTGGTAAACTTCATCCGGACTCCTAAGGGAGCCGGACTTCATCCCTGATTTTGATTGCAGGATGACTCAGCCCGGACTCCTATGGGAGCCGGATCTCATCCCCGACCTCGACTGTGGAAAGGCTTCGCCTGTACTCCTATGGGAGCCGGGCTCCATCTTCGACCCCGATTGCTGTTAAACTTCATCAGGACTCCTACGGGAGCCGGACTTCGCCCCTGACTTTGATTGCAAGTAGACTTCGCCCTGGCTCCTACGGGAGCCAGATCTCGTCTCCAGCTGCGGGAAGACTCAGCCCAAACTCTTATAGGAGCCGGGCCTCGTTCCCAATTTCGGTTGCACAAGGACTCCACCCGGACTCCTACGGGAGCCGGGCTCCACCCACGACTTCGCTTACAGGTAAACTTCGTCCGGACTCCTAAGGGTGCCGGACTTCATCCCTGACTTTGATTGCAGGTAGACTCAGCCCAGACTCCTATGGGAGCTGGATCTCGTCCCCGACCTTGACTGCGGAAAGGCTTCGCCCAGACTCCTATGGGAGCCGGGCTCCATCCTCGACCCCGATGCTGGTAAACTTCGTCCGGACTCCTAAGGGCGCCGGACTTCATCCCTGACTTTGATTGCAGGTTGACTCAGCCCAGACTCCTACAGGAGCCGGATCTCATCCCCGACCTCGACTGCGGAAAGGCTTCGCCCGGACTCCTACGGGAGCCAGGCTCCGTCCTCGACCCCGATTGCTGGTAAACTTCGTCCGGACTCCTATGGGAGCCGGACTTCGCCCCTGACTTTGATTGCAGGTAGACTTCGCCCGGGCTCCTATGGGAGCCAGATCTCGTCTCCAGCTCCAGCTGCGGGAAGACTCAGCCCGGACTCCTACGGGAGCCGGGCCTCGTTCCCAATTTCGACTGCACAAGGACTTCGCCCGGACTCCTACGGGAGCCGGGCTCCACCCACGACTTCACTTACAGGTAAACTTCGTCCGGACTCCTAAGGGAGCCGGACTTCATCCCTGACTTTGATTGCAGGTTGATAGCCCGGACTCCTATGGGAGCCAGATCTCGTCCTCGACCTCGACTGTGGAAAGGCTTCGCCCGAACTCCTACGGGAGCAGGGCTCCATCCTCGACCCCGATTGCTGGTAAACTTCATCCGGACTCCTACGGGAGCCGGACTTCGCCCTTGATTTTGATTGCAGGTAGACTTCACCCGGGCTCCTACGGGAGCTAGATCTCGTCTCCAGCTCCAGCTGCGGGAAGACTCAGCCCGGACTCCTACGGGACCCGGGCCTCGTTCCCAATTTCGGCTGCACAAGGACTTCGCCCGGACTCCTACGAGAGTCGGGCTCCACCCATGACTTCGCTTACAGGTAAACTTCGTCCGGACTCCTATGGGAGCCGGACTTCATCCCTGACTTTGATTGCAGGTAGACTCAGTCCAGACTCCTACGGAAGCCGGATCTCATCCCCGACCTCGACTGCAGAAAGGCTTCGCCCGGACTCCTACGGGAACCGGGCTCCATCCTCGACCCCGATTGTTGGTAAATTTTGTCCGGACTCCTAAGGGAGCCGGACTTCACCCCTGACTTTTATTGCCGGTAGACTTCGCTCGAGCTCCTACGGGAGCCAGACCTCGTCTCCAGCTCCAGCTGCGGGAAGACTTCAAGTGAAGGAAGACTCCATCCGGACTCCCGCGAGAGCCGGACTCCAAGCTCCTCTCAGACGGGTGGCGTGCCACCTCTCTCCGCCAGACACCCCAGCCGAACTCCAACTGATAGGCCTGGACCTCCTGGCAGGCCGCAGCAACAGCCACGACTCTACTCCACCTCCTGCGATGGATTCCACGCGGCTCCATCACTCCCTGGCAGGCCATAATAATGGCCACGATCCTGCTCCACTTCCTGCGATGGATACCGTGCGATTCTTCCATTCTCTGGCAAGTTGCGACAACGGATGCCGCTCCGCTCTCCGTGGCAGACTCCACGTGGCACGCCCCGGTGATAGCCACGGGTCCACTCCACTACTCTCCGCAACAAACTCCTCCTGACTCTGGACGGCCCACTGCCAGACGGTTACAGACATCGCTATCAGTTTGTTGCCCCCTCCGCCTATAAAAGGAGGACCCCAGATACGTTATTCTATAAGCTCTCATTTTTACCTAGAAACTCTGCTAAAATTTTCGTTCGAGCACTCCATTCTTGTTGAGGTAGAGAACTAACTTGAGCATCGGAGGGTCTTGCCAGAGAAACCCCACTTCCGGTTTAGACTTCTTTTGTAGGTCCCGCCGGCGACCGCGACCCCCACAACTCCAGCTTCTCTGGCACAGATGGATTTTTGCACCAATATGTACCATTTAAATATCTAAGGATTCTTTTAACTGTATTCAAGTGAGATTCTTTTAAATTTAATTGAAAGCGAGCACAAAGACAAACACTAAACATAATATCTAGTCTACTAGTAGTTAAATATAATAGAGAACCAATCATGCCTCTATAAAATTTTAAGTCTATATTTTTACCTCCTTCATCATTGTCAAGCTTACATGATGGGCTCATGGGTGTACCAATTGCTTTGGAGTTCTCCATTCCAAATCTTTTGAGTAGTTCTCTTATGTACTTGCTTTGGATGATGGAGATTCTTCCTTTGTTTGTTTGATTTGGAGTCCGAGAAAGAATATAAGTTCTCCCATCATGCTCATCTCGAACTCCCCCTACTGAGCTTAGCAAAATCTTGACAAAGAGTTTCATTAGTAGACCCAAAAATAATATCATCAACATATATTTGTATAACTAATATATCATTTTGATTTCTCTTAATGAAAAGGATTATGTCTACATTCCCTCTTGAAAAATTATTATTAAGTAGAAATTTCCTTAGCCTTTTATACCAAACCCTAGGTGCTTGTTTCAAACCATATAATGCTTTGTTTAATTTAAAAACATGACTAGAAAAAGTATGATTTTCAAAACCTGGAGGTTGTTCTACATAAACTTTTCAGCAATATATCTATTTAGAAAAGTACTTTTAACATCTATTTGGAATAACTTAAAATTCATAAAGCAAGCATATGCAAGTAGAAGTATAATTGCTTCTAATCTAGTAACAGGTGCAAAGGTCTCATCAAAATCAATTTCTTCTTCTTGATTATAAGCTTTTGCAACTAATCTTGCTTTATTTCTTATCACATTTTCATGTTCATCCAATTTATTCCTATATACCCATTTTGTGCCAATTATTGAATAATTTTTAGGTCTTGAAACTAAAGTCTATACATTATTTCTTTCAAATTGATTGTTCTTCTTGCATTATATTTATCCAATTATAATCTTTTTCAGCTTCATCTATGGTTTTAGGTTCAAGATGAGAGATAAAAACAAAATGATTGAATGCATCTCTAAGTGAAGAGTGAGTTCTTACACCATGTGTAGGATCATCAATGATTAGTTCCTTGGGGTGATTGTGATCATACCTCCATTCTTTGGATAGATCATTTGTACTTAAAGGTTGTTCTTGTTGTTCTTCACCTTCCTCATCCTGTTTGTCTTCATGTTCTTCATCATCTTGAATGGTTGAGTCTTTTAGAGTGATCTCCTTCATCCCTTCTATAAGAGGATCTGCATCATCAATACCTTCATTCTTCCTTGAAGGAAGATCATTAGTTTTATCAAAAACAACATGTATTGACACCTCTACTATTAAAGTTCTTTTGTTGAAAACTCTAAAAGCTTTGCTAGAAGAGGAGTAACCAAGAAAAATCGCTTCATCGGATTTTGCATCAAATTTTCTTAGTCTTTCTTTACCATTGTTTAAAATAAAACATCGGCAACCAAAAATATGAAAATATGCAATGTTTGATTTTCTTTCTTTCCAAAGCTCATAAGGAGTTTTCTTTAAAATTGATCTAATTAAAGCATGATTTAATATGTAACATGCCGTGTTAATTGCTTTCGCCCAAAAATATCTTGGAAGGTTGCTTTTACATAGCATAGCATGGACCATTTCTTCAAGAGTTCTATTTTTTCTTTCTACTATCTCATTTTGTTGAGGTGTCCTAGGTGCTGAAAAGTTGTGGTCAATACCTTTTTCATCACAAAACTTTTTAAAATTTTGATTTTTAAATTCGGTTCCATGATCACTTCGAATATTTTGAATTAAAAAATCTTTTTTATTTATGACTTTTCGATAAAATTTTAAGAAAATATGAAAAGTTTCATCCTTATGTGCCAAAAAGAAGACCCATGTAAAATGAGAGAAATCATCAATAAATATAAAATCATATCATTTTCCACCTAGACTAGTAGTTCTAGTGGGTCCAAATAAATTCATGTGCAATAGTTCTAATGGCCTAGAAGTTGAAATAATATTTTTAGATTTGAATAAGACTCGTATTTGTTTACCCATTTGGCATGCATCACAAATTCTATCCTTTTCAAAATTCAATTTGGGTAAGCCGATAACCAATTCCTTTTTAATAAGTTTTGAAAGTGAATGCATGCTAATATGTGCAAGCCTACGATGCCAAAGCCAACTAATCTTATTAATCTTTGCATTCAAGGCTACTAGGCATTGCATATTTATTTTAAAAAGATCATTCAAATCTACCATATAAATATTACTATATCTATGCCTAACAAATTTAATGCCTTCATTAATAGGACTAGTTACTATGCAAACTGAAGATTCAAAAATGACTTTGTATCCTTTATCACAAAATTGACTGATGCTTAATAAATTATATTTCAAACCATCTACTAATAAAATATTTTTAATATACTTGGAGGGAGAGATACCAATGTTACCTATACCGATAATCTTTCCTTTGCCATTGTCTCCAAAGGTGACCATCCCTCCATTTTTAGCATCAAGTGTGATGAATTGGGATTCATCACCAGTCATGTGTCTTGAGCACCCGCTATCAAGATACCATCTCCGGTTTACTCCTTGGGATGCAAGACACACCTATACAAGAATCAAGTTTTGACTTTAGGTATTCAAGTTTTCTTGGGTCCTAATAGGTTAGTCATAATGGTTTCTTTTGGAACCCATATTTTCTTTACATTGAAATTTTTAGATTTGTTGGAAAAGCATGAATAGGATTTGTATCTTACTTTACCATATTTAAAGCAAGTTATATTTGAAAACTTGTTGTACGATGAGTTTACAAAGCAAGTTATATTTAAAGCAAGTTATTTCTTTAAAGGGTTATATCCAAGACCGGTTTTATCATAAATGGCCTTTTGATTGTCAAGTATCATGTGAAGTTTATTTGAACTTAAAGTAAACTTTTTAACCATTGGTTTTAACTTGGCAATCTCATTTTTTAAGTTCAGATTTTTTGAGACATGATTGATTTTTCATTTAAAATACTCTCATTTTCTTTTAGTAAAGATTGATTCTTTGATTTTAATTCTTTGTTCTTTACCCCTAGCTTCTTTAGTTCATCAATTAGATCATAAAATACTTCATGAAGTTCTTCAAAGGTAAAGTCAATAGGAGTTTCAGTATTTATCTCATTTTCATATGCCATAAGGTACAAGTTGGCTTGTTCATTTGAGTCTTCTTCTTCTGAGTTTAACTCATCACTTCCGCTCCATATAGCCATCATGGCCTTCTTCTTGTACTTCTTGGGATCCTTCTTCAGTTGTGGGCATTCAGACTTAAAGTGTCCCAATTTTTTGCATTCATAACAAATAAGGGGTTGCTCCTTATCATTCTCTTTGCTATGTTCTCCTTTTGTAGGTGGCCTCTTCCTCATTCCTTGTCTTTTTTTCTTCAAAAAATGCTTAAACCTTCTAGTAATGAGGGTCATTTTTTCATTCTGCTCTTTTTTTTCTATATCATCGAACTCTTCATCAGGTTGAGCAGTGGATTTGAGGATGATTATCCTCTTCTTTTTGACATCTTCTTCTTGGTGTTGTTTCAAGCTTAGCTCATGTGTCATCAGCGATTCTAGAAGCTCCTCCAAGGATAGGATATTAAGATCTTTGGCTTCTTGGATTGCGATCACTTTAGCCTCCTAAGTCCTTGGTAAAGACCTAAGAATCTTTCTTATGAGAACACTGTTAGAATAAGACTTACTAAGACTTTTTAAACCATTAATAATATCAGTAAAATGAGTAAACATCTCAGTTATTGATTCATCATGCTCTATTTTAAAAAGTTGATATTTATGTACAAGCATGTTGATTTTTTATTCCTTTACTTGATTAGTTTCTTCATGAGTTACTTCTAATCTATTCCATATTTTCTTAGCTGACATGCATGTTGAAATACGATTAAATTCATTAGCATCTAGAGCATAATACAAAATATTCATGGCTTTAGCATTTAATTGAGCTATTTTCTTATCAACCTCATCCCATTCTTTTTCGGGTTTGGTTGATTCCACACCATCAATTATTTTAATGGGTGTGTGTGATCCATTTACTATGATACTCCACATATCATAGTCAAGTACTTGAATAAATATTTTCATCCGAGCTTTTCAATAGGTATAATTTGACCCATTGAAAAGTGGAGGTCAGTTTGTAGACTGCCCCTTGGCTAGTGAAGTGCCAACTTGAGTTTTCATAGATCTTTAGCTCTTTGATAGTTAAATCAAAGTAGGGCTAGAGCACCGAGCTCTGATACCGCTTGTTGCCCAGCTATGCAACCCAAGAGGAGAGGGGGTGAATTGGGTTTTTAAAAATTTAAAGTTAATTTACAACTATGAGGATTATTTAACAATGAGTAGGATAAATGTGGAGGGTGAAATTTGTGCAAGTTGTAGAAGTTGAATGCAAGAATGCAAGAAGATAGAAAAATTTAAAAGGAGAGCAAGTAAGCACAACATAAAAAAAAAAGATTTATAGTGATTCGGTGCCAACCTTGCACCTACATCCACTCCTCAAGCTCCTACTTGGAAATTCAAATCCACTAAATCATATTCAAACTGAATATAACATCAGAACCTCCGACTCTAGCTATTCCAAGCTAGAACACTTATTTTTCGAGTACAAGCCAACCCAATACAATCTGATTCAAGGTTCGGATCAACCTTTTCACATTTTGGAATCCTTCCAAAATAAAATATCAACTCAAAATAGAGTATAACAGTTAATCACACGAAAATATAACGTAGCTTTTTTAATGAATAAATAAAGCTTTAAATACACTTTACACAATAAGAAGGAAGCTCTTCTAATTTTTCTTAAGGTGGTGAAGACTTGAATGAGTTCTTGAGGGGTTTGTGAACCTGAAATAAAAGCTTCTTGAACCTTTAAGAGGGCTCTTGCTTAGGGTTGAAATGAATGCTTGAAGAACCATTTCAAAACTTTGTTAATTCTCTCTTTTAAGTACCTTTTATAACTTCAAATGATGATGGAGAGTAATCCGAGCTAAAATAGAGCTGTTAGAGCACATTAAATGGACATTAAAGCAGTCAAAACGAGCTGAAAACTAGCCGTTGTAGAATTTTTCCATCGCAGGGGTCGACTCATAGGGTCGACTCATGCTCATGAGTCGACTCATGGGGTCGACTTCTGTGGTGCAGAACAGAAATTGACAGTTCTGTAATTTTGGCCTACACAGCAGCAGAGGTCGACTCATAGGATCGACTCATGCTCAGAGATCGACTCATGGGGTCGACTCACAGAGTATGCCAGTCAAAAAAAAATAATATGTCATTCAGTCCCTTTTGACATGAGTCGACTCATGGGGTCGACTCAAATTTATAAACATAATTTTCTTTCAAAATACACATCCAAAAATATTGAAATTGCCTTCAATAGATTACAAATCTTCTGTTCTTACTCTTGAGGCTTCCGAATCAGAACTTGATAAAATTATGATTTTGCTACTGAAATATAATAAATCTTTTTCCAAGCCAAAATCATTAGTAACCCCCTCAAATGCTTTGTAATCATCAAAATCAATTCAAGAAGCAACAATCTTTTCTTTTTTGATGATGACAAAATACTTGAGCAAAAGCATATATAAAGCATTGAACATGAATTTCAAATTTATGAAGATGCATCACTTCAATATCATAGCCAAGTATTTGAACGAAATGCATCATAAGCAGTTTGAAGATCAATTTAAAATTTGCTTATAAGTTCATTTGCTTTGAAAATTAGATAAAAAAAGAGCTGACGATTTTGGTTCTTTGACACATTTGCTTAACAATTTGCTTATTACTAATTTCTCTATTGCTTATTACTCATTTCTTTATTGCTTATTGCTCAAATTCGATTTTGATTCTCTACTCCCCTTTTTGACAGAATCAATTAAGATTCTCTACTCCTTCTTTTAAGAGATCTTGAAAGGATAAATTTTCTTTACTCCTCCTTTTTGATAGCATCAATTAAGATCTTAAGGGATTTTAAGGATAGACAAAAGAAAAGAAAAATGACAAAAAAGATATATTTTCTTTACTCCCCCTTTTTGATACCATATTTTACTTCTTTAGCACCCTTCTTTGATTGCTTATTTCTCTACTCTCCCTCAACATAGCAAATATAAAGGATATATCAACTTGCTCATCTAGAAGATATTGCAATTCATAGTATTTCTCACCACTAATATGAGTTATTTTTCATATTTCATAATTAAAATAATTCAATTTGATCACATTCATAGAGATTCATTGAAAGTCAAAGCATATATATATATATATATATATTCAAAAATGACTGAATACAAAAGATGTCCCAATACACATGAGTCAACTCAAAATACAAAAGTCATGGATAGAAACTATCCAAGAGTTAATTAGCCAACAAATACAAGGCCCATAAGATAAATCCGAGACATAGGAGACAAACTAATCCAGATCTAATAGATGTCATGGCTAGAGGGATCAGAATCTGAAGAATCAGAGATAGGATGAGGAGATGTAGGATCAAGTCCACGAGCACGACCTCGACCACGTCTGCCTCGACCACGGGTAGAGGTACCAGCACGAGTAGAGGGGTGAGAGGATCCTGGAGCCTGAAAAGCTATGGACTATGCAATAAGGAAAAATTTGATGATGTCCAAAAGATCCAAAGCTCTCGATACAGACTGCATCAGGGCATTGAACTGAGTAGAAGCATTCTCACTGAAGCCCCTGATCTCTCTCCTTAAGAAGTCAAAGCCACTCTCTAAAACTCCTCGAAGTCTAGCTGCCTCTGCAGTTAGGTCTCAGACCTCTGTGATATCCTCATGCGGCTAGAGATAGGCTAAAACTAATACTTGCCCCTGTAAGTCTAATACTCTGCCTGTCAATCTCAAAATACATTCTTCAGGCTGCTCAATGCGTACCGACTGATCAGTAAGCATCTGGAAAATAGTAGAAATGTGAGGGATCAAAGACTGGTCTGAGTCACCCTGGGATGTCGATCTCTGAGCAAATACTAATGTGGCAAACTGCTGAGATAGAATGGAGGCTACACGCTCGGACATCATCTCAATCTGATCATCTGCTAGTCTGAACTCTGAAGGATGTGCCCTGCTCTCTGATTGTGAAACTGAAACATGCCTTCTCATAAACTCTGAAGGACCAGTCTCATGATCAGATATGAACTGAATATCTGGAAATGCTCTGTGATCATGAAGAGGTGAAGATGGTCCCTCCTCCTCTGCTCTATCCTCCGCTCTCTCCTCAACACCCTTTATCCAACTATCATCAGTCTTAGAGAAACCCATACGATGCAGTGTGTGGCGGTTGATGGTGTCGGAATGAAATAGTCTAGCAACTGTCTCCCCCTCAAAACTGACTCCGAACCTTCTAAAAACTAAGGTGAGTGCCATACCAAAAGGCAAGTGAGCCTGGGACCTGTTTAGGATCTCCCTCATGGCCTCAAACATCAATGCTGGAAGGTTCAGGAGGGTTTGAGTGATCACATGGTACATAATGCAAATGTTCCTACCAGATAGAAGGTCATGTCTACCACTCCTAGGGAAAAATAGTTTGATTACTAAGTGATGTAACAGCCTCATCTCAACAGAAAGAATTTTTGCTTCCAATTTATTTAGACTTCCAGTAAAGGTTCTCCCTAAGATAACATTAATTTCTTCTTCTTTAATAGGGAGCTCCATATTGGTATAGCCTTCACAAGGCAAATGCAATATCTGTCCCAAATATACTGGATCAAGAATAACATCGATATCTTTTACTGTAGATTTCACTGTTCCATTGCTATAGCTCAAATTTAAGTAAAATTCTCTGACTAGATCGACATAAGTATTTTTCTTTAAAGAGCAGTAAAATTTCCATTCTTGAAACTTAATCTTTGATCCAATACTGAACCCTTCTTTTTCAAAAAATTTGAAATCAATATTTTTTCCAGATTTCATTTTTCGGTCAGAGAGAGGTACCTTGCTTGGGCTGATTGAAAATTGAGTGGAAGCTGAAGCAGGATCTAGAGCAGGGATTGAAGCAGGAGAGGACTCGCTGCTAATCTCTTTCTGTGCACACTGTCTTCCAACCCGCGAACGGATTTTCTCCTCTATGGAAGCTTCATTTTGGGAGCCATTTGCACAGAAGGACTTGAAAGGAGCTTAGGAGACTAAATGTGATAGAGACACAAAAAGATTCTAGTGGATAGGCAAAGATTTTGGAGAGATGATGTGCCGATTTGGAGAAGACGGATAGAGTCTAGGGCAAGCTTGAACCGCCTCAAAAGAAGAAGAAAGAGGAGAGGAACTTGGTTCCTAAATGGGCGATTTGAAGAGTGAAAATCGATTACCCTAGGATCGACCCTGGGGGTCGACTCATGGCACAGAAAAATTCAAAAGAATGATGGGACAAATTTGAAAAAATTTGAAACTCTGAGAGAAGGATGTTTACCCAAATATTGATCATGTGAATGATAGTTTTGAGCTTTTGAGCTCTTAAGAGAAAAATGAGAATAGAGCTCAATAAATTTGGTTCGATAAATTTTTGGCATTAAGAATTTAGAATCAGAGAGATACTTAAGCTGATGGATCAAGGATTCCTAGTTCTCTCCTAATTTCATAAAATCTACCTTCACTTAAGGCCTTGGCAAAGATGTCAGCCAATTATTTTTCAGTACTAATATAATCAAGAATTATATCTTTATTTTGGACATGTTCTCTTGTGAAATGATGCCTAATTTCAATATATTTTGATCTAGAATATTGAATTGGATTTTTAGTTAGATTTATAGCACTGGTGTTATCACATCTTATGGAAGTTTCATTGAGTTTGATACCAAAGTCTTCAAGTTGTTACTTAATCCACAAGATTTGAGCACAACAACTTCCGACTGCAATGTATTCGGCCTCGGTCATAGACAGTGGTACTGAGTTTTGCTTCTTGATAAACCAAGAGATTAAGTTAACTCCAAGAAATTGATAAGTTTCACTGATACTTTTTCTATCTAATCTACATCCAGCAAAATCGACATCTGAATATCCTATCAAGTCAATTGATGAGTCCTTAGAATACCATAGTCCTAGAGTTTGTGTACCATTTAAATATCTAAGAATTTTTTTAACTGCATTCAAGTGAGATTCTTTCAGATTTGATTGAAAGCGAGCACAAAAACAAACACTAAATATAATATCTAGTCTACTGGCAGTTAAATACAATAGAGAACCAATTATGTCTCTATAAAATTTTAAGTCTACATTTTTACCTCCTTCATCCTTGTCAAACTTACATGATGGGCTCATGGGTGTACCAATTGCTTTGGAGTTCTCCATTCCCAATCTTTTGAGTAGTTCTCTTGTATACTTGCTTTGGGTGATGGAGATTCCTTCCTTTATTTGTTTGATTTAGAGTCCGAGGAAGAATATAAGTTCTCCCATCATGCTCATCTTGAACTTTCCCTGCATGAGCTTAGCAAAATCTTGATAAAGAATTTTATTAGTAGATCCAAAAATAATATCATCAACATATATTTGTATAACTAATATATCATTTTGATTTCTTTTAATGAAAAGGGTTGTGTCTACATTTTCTCTTGAAAAATCATTATTAAGTAAAAATTTGCTTAGCCTTTCATACCAAGCCCTAGGTGCTTGTTTCAAACCATATAATGCTTTGTTTAATTTAAAAACATGATTAGGAAAAGCATGATTTTCAAAACCTGAAGGTTGTTCTACATAAACTTCTTCAGTAATATATCCATTTAGAAAAGCACTTTTGACATCTATTTGGAATAACTTAAAATTCATAAAGCAAGCATATGCAAGTAGAAGTCTAATTGCTTCTAATCTAGCAACAGATGCAAAAGTCTCATCAAAATCAATTTTTTCTTTTTGATTATAATCTTTTGCAATTAATCTCACTTTATTTCTTATCACATTTCTATGTTCATCCAATTTATTTCTTTATACCCATTTTGTGCCAATTATTGAATAATCTTTAGGTCTTGAAACTAAAGTCCATACATTATTTCTTTCAAATTGATTAAGTTCTTCTTGCATTGTATTTATCCAATTATAATCTTTTTCAACTTCATCTATGGTTTTAGGTTCAAGATGAGAGACAAAAGCAAAATGATTGAATGCATCTTTAAGTAAAGAGCGAGTTCTTACATCATGTGTAGGACACCAATGATTAGTTCCTTGGGGTGATTGTGATCATACCTCCATTCTTTGGGTAGATCATTTGTATCTAGAGGTTGTTCTTGTTGTTCTTCACCTTCCTTATCCTGTTTGTCTTCATGTTCTTCATCATCTTGAATGGTTGAGTCTTTTAGAGTGATCTCCTTCATCTCTTCTATAAGAGGATCTGCATCATCAATACCTTCAGTCTTTCTTGAAGGAAGATCGTTAGTTTCATCAAAAACAACATGTATTGACTCTACTATTAAAGTTCTTTTATTGAAAACTCTAAAAGCTTTGTTAGAAGAGGAGTAACCAAGAAAAATTACTTCATCGAATTTTGCATCAAATTTTTCTAGTCTTTCTTTACCATTATTTAAAATAAAATATCAGTAACCAAAAATATAAAATATACAATGTTTGGTTTTCTTTCTTTTCAAAGCTCATAAGGAGTTTTCTTTAAAATTGGTCTAATTAAAGTATAGTTTAATATGTAACATGCCATGTTAATTGCTTCCATCTAAAAATATCTTAGAAGGTTGCTTTCATATAGCATGGTATGGGCTATTTTTTCAAGAGTTCTATTTTTTCTTTCTACTATCCCATTTTGTTGGGGTGTCTTAGATGCTGAAAAGTTGTAGTCAATACCTTTTTCATCATAAAACCTTTCAAAATCTTGATTTTTAAATTTGGTTCCATGATCACTTCGAATATTTTGAATTGAAAAATCTTTTTTATTTGTGACTTTTCGATAAAATTTTGAGAAAACATGAAAAATTTCATCTTTATGTGCCAAAAAGAAGATCCATATAAAATGAGAGAAATCATCAATAATTATAAAACTATATCATTTTCTACCTAGACTAGTAGTTCTAGTGGGTCCAAATAAATTCATGTGCAATAGTTTTAATGGCCTAGAAGTTGAAACAATATTTTTAGATTTGAATGAGACTTGTGTTTGTTTACCTATTTGGCATGCATCATAAATTCTATCCTTTTCAAAATTTAATTTGGGTAAGTCGATAACCAATTCTTTTTTAATAAATTTTGAAAGTGAATGCATGCTAATATGTGCAAGCCTACAATGCCAAAACTAACTAGTCTCATTAATCTTCGCATTCAAGGCTATTAGGCATTGCATGTTTATTTGAAAAAGATCATTCAAATCTACCATATAAACATTACCATGTCTATGCCCAACAAATTTAATGCCTTCATTAATAGAACTAGTTACTATGCAAACTGAAGATTCAAAAATGACTCGTATCCTTTCTCACAAAATTGACTGATCTTTAATAAATTATGTTTTAAACCATCTACTAATAAAATATTTTTAATATACTTGGAGGGAGAGATATCAATGCTACCTATACCGATGATTTTTCTTTTGGCATTATCTCCAAAGATGACCATCCCTCCATTTTTAGCATCAAGTGTGATGAATTGAGATTCATCACCAATCATGTGTCTTGAGCACCTGCTATCAAGATACCATCTCCGGTTTGCTCCTTGGGATGCAAGACACATCTATACAAGAATCAAGTTTTAACTTTAGGTACCCAAGTTTTCTTGGATCCTTTTAGGTTAGTCATAATGGTTCCTTTTGGAATCCATATTTTCTTTACATTAGAATTTTTAGATTTATTGAAAAAATATGAATAGGATTTATATCCTACTTTACCACATTTAAAGCAAGTTATATTTGAAAACTTATTGTACAATGAGTTTACAAAGATATTTTTCAAAAATTTTTATTTCTTTAAAGGGTTATTTTCAAGATCGGCTTTATCATAAATGATCTTTTGATTGTCAAGTATCATGTGAAGTTTATTTGAACTTAAAGTGAACTTTTCAACCATTGGTTTTAACTTGACAATCTCATTTTTTAAATTCAGATTTTTTTGAGACAGAATTGATTTTTCATTTGAAATACTCTCATTTTCTTTTAGTAAAGATTGATTCTTTGATTTTAATTCTTTGTTCTTTACCTCTAGCTTCTTTAGTTCATCAATTAGGTCATAAAAAGCTTCATGAAGTTCTTCAAAGATAAAATCAATAGGAGTTTTAGTATTTACCTTATTTTTATGTGCCATAAGGTACAAGTTGGCTTGTTCATTTGAGTCTTCTTCTTCGGAGCTTGACTCATCACTTCCTCTCCATGTAGCCATCATGGCCTTCTTCTTGTACTTCTTGAGATCCTTCTTCAGTTGTGGGCATTCAGACTTAAAGTATCCCAGTTTCTTACATTCATAACAAATAAGGGGTTGCTCTTCATCCTTCTCTTTGCTATGTTCTCCTTTTGTAGGTGGCCTCTTTCTCATTCCTTATCTTCTTTTCTTCAAAAACTTCTTAAACCTTCTAGTAATGAGGGCCATTTCTTCATCTTGCTCTTCTTTTTCTGTATCATCAGATGCTTCATCAGGTTGAGCAGTGGATTTGAGGGCGATTATCCTCTTCTTTTTGATATCTTCTTCTTGGTGTTGTTTCATGCTTAGCTCATGTGTCATCAGCGATCCTAGAAGCTCCTCCAAGGGTAAGATATTCAGATCTTTGGCTTCTTGGATTGCGGTCACTTTGGCCTCCCAAGTCCTTGGTAAAGACCTAAGAATCTTTCTTACGAGATCACTGTTAGAATAAGACTTATCAAGATTTTTTAGACCATTAATAATATCAGTAAAATGAGTAAACATCTCAGTTATTGATTCATCATGCTCCATTTTAAAAAGTTCATATTTATGTACAAGCATGTTGATTTTTGATTCCTTCACTTGATTAATTCCTTCATGAGTTACTTCTAATCTATCACATATTTCCTTAGCTGACATGCATATTGAAATACGATTAAATTTATTAGCATCTAGAGCACAATACAAAATATTCATGGCTTTAGCATTTAGTTGAGCCATTTTCTTATCAACCTCATCCCATTCTTTTTCGGATTTGGTTGATTCCACACCATCAATTATTTTAGTGGGTGTATGTGGTCCATTTACTATGATACTCCATATATCATAGTCAAGTACTTGAATAAAGATTTTGATCTGAGCTTTTCAATAGGTATAACTTGACCCATTGAAAAGTGGAGGTCGGTTTGTGGACTGCCCCTCGGCTAGTGAAGTGCCAACTTGAGTTGCCATAGATCTTTAGCTCTTTGATGGTTAAATCAAAGTAGGACTAGAGCACCAAGCTCTGATACCACTTGTTGTCCAGCTATGCAACCTAAGAGGGGGGTGAATTAGATTTTTAAAAATTTAAAGTTAATTTATAACTATGAGGATTATTTAAAAATGAGCAGGATAAATGTGGAGGGTGAAATTTATGCAAGGTGTAGAAGTTGGATGCAAGAATGCAAGAAGATAGAGAAATTAAAAAGGAGAGCAAGTAAGCACAACACAAACAAAAAGATTTATAGTGGTTCGGTGCCAACCTTGCACCTATATCCACTCTCCAAGCTCCTACTTGAGAATTCAAATCCACTAAACCATATTCAAACCAAATATAATGTCGGAACCTCTGACTCTAGCTATTCCAAGCTAGAACACTTATTTTCTGAGTATAAGCCAATCCAATATAATTCGATTCAAGGTTCGGATAAACCTTTCTACGTTTTGGAATCCTTCCAAAATAAAATATCAACTCAAAATAGAGTATAGCAGTTAATCACACAGAAATACAGATGTAGCTCCTTTAATGAGCAAATAAAGCTTTAAATATACTTTACACAATGAGAAGGAAGCTCTTCTGATTTCTCTCAAGGTGGTTGAAGACTTGAATGAGTTCTTGAGGGGTTGGTGAACTTGAAATAAAAGCTTTTTGAACTTTTAAGAGAGCTCTTGCTTAGGGTTGAAATGAATGCATAAAGAACCTTTTCAAAACCTTATTGATTTCCTCCTTTAAGTGCCTTTTATAACTTCAAATGATGGTGGAGAGTAATCTGAGCTGAAATAGAGCCGTTAGAGCACATTAAATGAGCATTAAATGCAGTCAAAATGAGCTGAAAACTAGCTGTTGCAAAATTTTTCCATCGCAGGGGTCGACTCATAGGGTCGACTCAGCTCATGAGTCGACTCATGAGGTCGACTTCTGTAGCACAGAACAGAAATTGACAGTTCTATAATTTTGGTCTACACAGCAATAGAGGTCGACTCATAGGGTCGACTCATGCTCAGAGGTCGACTCACAGAGTGTACCAGTCAAAAAAAAATAACGTGCCGTTCAGCTCCTTTTGACATGAGTCGACTCATGGGGTCGACTCAAATTTATAAACATAATTTTCTTTTAAAATATACATCCAAAAATATTGAAATTACCTCTAATAGATTACAAATCTTCTGTTCTTGCTCTTGAGGCTTCCGAATCAGAACTTGATAAAATTACGATTTTGCCTCTGAAATACAATAAATCTTTTTCCAAATCAAAATCATTACTAACCTCCTCAAATGCTTTGTAATCATCAAAATCAATTCAAAGAGTAACACATCAGCACCTCTCGACTTCTTCAAGATGCTCTTCTCATCAAAAATTACATTCCTACTGATTATAGACCTCTGAGAATGAGGATCCACCAGTAGATAACCCTTCACGCTCTTTGGATACCCGATGAAGATCATCTTCTGTGACTTCGAGTCCAACTTGCTCCTTTCGGCTCCCTCCACCAATGCATAAGCTAGGCAGCCGAACATCTTCAGGTGGCCAAGCTCCACCTTCTTTCCACTTCAGACCTCCTATGAAATGCCTCTGTTGAGTTTTCTATGGGGAGATCTGTTAATCAGAAAACATGCAAAAGTTAGAGCATCATCCCAAAAAGTTTTGGACAGTGATGCTTGCAGCCTCAAGCTTCTGGCCTTCTCCATCAGTGTTCGGTTCATCCTCACCACGACATCATTTTGTTAAGGGGTCATCTTTACTATATAATGACGTTTGATGCCATTCTCCTCACAGGACCTCCTAAACTCTAGGCTTGTGTATTCCCCTCTATTATCAGACCACAGACACTTCACTGACTGCCCTACTTCCTTCTCGACCTCAGCTCTCCAGGCTTTAAACCGGACAAATACCTCTGACTTTTCTTTTATTAGATACACCCATACTCTCTGGAGAAGTCATCTATGAAGGTAACAAAGTACCTAGCTCCATCTTGAGCTGAAACAGGTATCGATTCCCATACATCCCAGTGAACTAGCTCCAGAATACCTTCACTCTGCTTGGTACTACTGGCAAATTTTATCCTATGCTGTTTGCCATAGATGCAAGGCTCACATAGGTCATTTTTCTCCTCTTTGAGTACTGGAATCAGACCCCTCCTACTCAACTCAGTGAGTCTTCTGTCACTCATGTGACCCATACGATAGTACCACAGCTGGTAGGCAAGCTGCCACTCCTGTGCTGCTGCAAACACCTCTGCACTATCTGTAACTACTAAGCCCTCCATCCTATATAGATTGTTGCTCAGTCTTCTCTCTTTCATCACCACAAAGCCCCCTTTGATATCTTCAAACACCCACTGCTCGGTTGGCTACCAAAAGCATACTCCTGCTTCTCCAAATATCCTAGAGAGATCAAGTTCTTCTTTAACTCTGGCACATGCTTGATATTTGTGAGTGTCTGTATGATCCCATCATACATCTTCACCCTAATGGTACCAATACCAGTAACTTCACATAAATGATCATCTTCAAGCTCACACTTCCTCCATTGGATTTCTCATATGTAGCAAACCACTCCCGATGTGCAGTGTAGTGGTGGGAATATGCTGAATCTAGTGTCCAGTGGCTATCAAACTCTATGGTCCCATCTGACACAACCAGTAAGTCATCTCCACTATCTTCAGATGATAGAGCACCACTCCCACTAGTTGAACCACCTTTGGAAAAGTCCTTCCCCTTCTCATTCTTCAGAAGTAGGCAATTCCTCTTCAGATAGGCTATTGACACTTGTAGCACTTTGAAGCTTTTTGATTCCCTCGAGACTTTAATCTATCCTTAGACTTATCTTGAGAGCCTCCCTTGTCTCTCATTTATAGCAAGGATCTCTGTACTTAGGCTTCCTTTACATAGCTTTTTCCACTGCTCATTGGACTTGAGAACCCCAACCACATCTTCGAAGTTCAAGATCTCTTTCCCATACACCAGTGTAGTAATAAGACCATCATATAAAATTGGGAGTGAACACAACAATAGGAGAGCTCTATCCTCCTCATCTATCTTCACATCAAAGCCTATTACATTCGAGCAAACTTGATTGAATTTTTGGATGTGAGCAATCAAGTCTCCTCCCACAGGCATCCTCAAGCTGTACAATTATTTCTTTCACCACAACTTGTTTGTCATATTCTTGCCCATGTATGTGTTCTCCAATTTCTTCCAAAGCTCCTTTGGAGTGGTTTTTGTACTTATCTCAGGTAAGACTTCATCAACAAGGCACATTCTAATTATGCTAAAAGCTATTTCCTCTAACTCCTCCGGGTCTTCAACATTGATGTTCTCAAGCCTTTCCCGAACCAATACTTTGTAGATCCTGTTCTGAACCAAAAGATCCTTCATCCTTTGTTGCCAAAGGCTGAAGTTCCCCTTGCGATCAAACTTCCCAAAGTCCTCCTTGATGCTACTCGATGCCATTCCAACCAGATCTCCAAAAACAAACACCAACAAATGAAA
Source organism: Elaeis guineensis (assembly GCF_000442705.2). Classification (NCBI taxonomy): domain Eukaryota; kingdom Viridiplantae; phylum Streptophyta; class Magnoliopsida; order Arecales; family Arecaceae; genus Elaeis; species Elaeis guineensis. The sequence goes on from NC_026003.2 coordinate 58,034,942, forward strand.
CAATATTCTAGAAAAAATTTGTTCAGCACTTTATCACAATCTAGGCAAGACTTTGGTCATTCCTCCACCAGATCTAACCCCAAAGCTCTGATACCAAATGTTGGGTTCTTTCCTCAATGCGTGATGATCGTGGAACCAGCAACAAGGGTCTGAGGAAAGCTTTGATCTTTAATCTATCACCTAGAATAAAACAATCTCCAAAAAAATCAGCAATCTTGTAGATGTAGGGGATTTACCTTTGGAAGAGCCTTAGATTATTTCCTCTTGCTTTCACATCTGAAATTCCACCTTAAAAACCTTCAAATCAGAGGATCAAAGATGAGGAATCCTCTTTAGATGGCAGCAAACTCATGAAGCCCCTTGGAGATGGGGCGGCAACATAAGGAAGCAGAGTTAGCATCTTCAAACTTTCCTTGTTTGAAGGTGGCAGCCAAGAAAACCCTAAAAAACCCTAGGATGCCTGCTGGTGGCATGGAGAAGACAACAAGATAGAGAGAGAGAGAGGAAGAAAGAGAAAATTTGGAAGAAAATAGCTTTGTATTCAGCTTGGTTCAACCGAAATTACAATACAATGTATATATATAGGGTCAATGTAACCCAACCCAAAAACTCCCATGGCTAATCTAATGTGAGATTGTGTTCACCCAAGTCCATGTACACCCATGACTTGACCCAATCTCACCTCTCTTGGACTCAAGCCTAGCCCAATACAAGTTAACCCCTCAAAGCCCAAATCTTCTGGATCTTGAAACTGTGAAGGCTGACAGCCTTTCACCCTAGGGCCCAAACTAGCCTTAGAACTCCCATGAATGCCACATGGGCTTTGGACCTTGGCCTTTTTCTTGGTCCCTTGAGCCTTGAGAGCACCACACGAGGCCTACAACTATCAATTCATATAAAATAGTGAGAGAACCTTTAAACTAAAGTCCATATTTTTAAAATCAACAAATTCATATATTAATTAGGTTTTGTATTTTTCTTGTATGTACAGATATGGCCTCAAACTTATCGCTCCGATCACTGTTGGATAGTGAGAAACTTATTAGACCGAATTTCAATAATTGATATCAAAAATTAAAGATAATCTTAGAGCATGAGAGGATCCTTTATGTGATAACAGATCCGACACTTGGGAGCCTACTCCCAACGCCCGAGGCGTAGTCCAAGATACTTATTTGAAGTGGCTCAATGATCGCACTACGGTTTGTTGTATTATGTGGGCCTTTATGAACGACGAGTTCAATTAGAAATTTGAAGAAGCTCAACCAAAGAAAATACTTCAAGTGTTGAGGGATTCCTTTGGTACTCCTGACGACATTGAGTGGCACAAGATTAGGCACCATTTTGAATGCCCGGATGAGGGAGGGTGCATCTGTTACCGATCATGTATTATACATGATTGAGCAGATTAAAAAACTGAGCAAACTCAGCTTCTCCTTACACGAACAGCTGGAGAAGGATGCAATCCTGAACTCCCTACCCAAGTCCTACCTGTCGTTCCTCAGTCATTTCAGAATGACGAAGCCTGTAGTCAACTACTATAGTCTGTTGGGGTTGCTACAAACTTTTCAGAAGGATCACCAACTCTACAAGGAGATGGTGAATCTAGTGGGAGGATCTTGTACGGATTGTCATCCTCCCTTTAAGAAAGAGAAAAAGAAGAAGAATAAGAAGGTGCCTGATGCTGGGAGATAGTCCCAGAAATCCAAGTTCAAGGCTGATCAAAGTCAGGCAGAGTGCTTCTTTTGCAAGAAGTAGGGTCACTGAAAGAAGAATTATCCTCAGTATATCGCTTTTCTTGATCCGAATAGGCCAAAGAAGAAGAAGCAATTAGTTGTTGGATAAGGTACTGTTGGGAATAGTATCCCAAAGCCAATCGTCAGTCTGTTGATGGTTGTGTTCTTTCTTGTATTAGTATATGAATTATAAATTAAATAAAAGTTATTTTGATATTTTTCATCATAAATTATTTCATCTTCTAATCAACTCCTGTGTTGTGGTGAAGTCCTTAGGACTATTTAGACTCGACAAAGGAGGATTTATCATTTAGTCCTTAAACCTGTTCGTGACCAAATGATACATTGTTACCAAGGACAACAACGTCTATCAAGCATAGGTCATTGTGTGCCATATGGGTTGGTTGTCCTCTTAACCAAGGAGTGTGAAGATACTGGTATGGCATACAGGTGAGATGTAAGGGTACATCTGCACTGAACGTGATCAACTCCGAAGCTTTTTTTGCTATCAAGATTTGCTCCGATGGGATATGGGTATAACTGTCCCTCCGACCTGAGACTGCATAGTGACTTGCAAGCAACTCACTGCACTTAGGCACTGGACCACCTGAATTTCTAATTCAGTGATGGAAGGCTACTGGGTGTAGTCAAGTACTTGACTTGTCGGTGCATGTGTCAAGATGGGATTGACCACTCTAGTTTAAGGAGCTGTGTACAGTCGTGTTTCAATTTAGCAAAATCTTGACCAGGATAGTCCTAGTGAGGAGTCACAGGACCGTTTGAGTTGAGCACGATTCGGATGATCTGATCAGGGTTGACAGTTTAACCTAGAGTCGTCCTATACACAGGGGTCAAAAGGGATGAATTATACAGTAACCATATTCACGTAGATTCTGAATATTGCGATTGCGACTATTCGACCTATCCGAATGTCGGGTACCATTGCTAGATGGTCACTTTGATTAGTATAAAAATTAGTTTCTGTGCTATCGATTTAGGTTCGAACTTGCGGGGTCACACACATTAGAGGTTCCTATCTGATCTGATGGCTGGTGAAGAGTCCCACTGGACTGGGACTCTTTGACCAAGAGTCCTAATGCTCAGGGACTTTGAGTCTTACGTGTCTGGAACTCTATGATCGAGAATCAGGATTCTCTGATCATGAGTTCCACACATTTTGGGTACCGGGGATAAGAGTCCCACTGGTTTGGGACTCTTCGATTAGGGTTTCATATCGATGGACTTTGATGTCCGATTGCCCATCAAATTTGGATTCAGTATTTATGAGAGGTTTAATTAATGATTTGATCACTAATTAACTTAATTTGATGGAGTAATTATTTTTGAATCAAGTCAAATTGAATTGGATTCAGTTGGATTTGACCCAATAGGTTAAGAGTTGACCTAATCGCCGAGGTGGTTTTGTCCCTGATTTGATCAGGGATTGGGCTTGGTCAATTTCTGATTTGATTAAAATTTTATTGAGCTTAATTAAGCCTAATAATGTTGGATTTAATTTAGTCTAATTATGCCTAACCTATTTTAATAAGGTTGGTTCAATTAGATTTGAAACCACCTTGACTCATCTCCCTGCACCACCTCACCTCACCTGCACCTATTTGAATTCACGAAAAACAAGTTCTCATGAATTTTCTCCCATGCAGAAACCTTCCCACGCCCCTCCTTTGTGCACCATTTTGAGTGGATAAAGATGGTTGGTTGGCCATTCAAATTCAAATGAAGTTTGAATTTGAATGGGCAACTAATCTCTTGCACCACCTTATCCACTTATGCGCCACTTATTCTATACGAGAAAAATTTTTTGTGTATATTCTCCATGCACAAAGAAGCCAACACCCCTCCCTTCTCATGCCTTGAGTGGATAAGGATAGGTTGGTTGGCATTTGAATTCAAATTCGATTTGAATTCAAGTGAGCAACCACCTAACTTTATCCTCTCATGCGGTAAAAATGCGATCTTGCACCGTTTTAAAAGGGATGAGAATGTGGGGTGTGTTTACATCTGATCTATGAGAGAAGGGTGGCATGAGAAAAGCCTTGTGCATGAGAAAAGAAAAGAAAAGAAGAGAAAAGATTTTGGGTGCAGGATTTTCTGTGTGTACCCTAGGGTTACTGCCTAGGGTTTGAAAAGTGAGAAGGTGAGCTACGAGTGTCGTGAGCCCACCAAACTTTAGAGAGAGATTAATTAACCTCTCTACTATCTCTACTAATAATCCAGAATGTTTGAAGAATTGACAGACACCGATCGAAGGAGTTCGATCAGCATCAGCCGTCGAAAGGATTCTGCAACGAACTAGCATTCGTGAGGAGCCGATCAGATCAGGAGCTTCGTGTGGATGATCCACGGAGGTTAAACATACTGTGTGACTGTATTGCAATGATCAGACCATCTCGACTGTGATCAGACTGTGGTGATCGACTATCTACACGAAGGTAATGTGTTCTGAACACATAACAGTAAAATATTTACTGTAGAAGTTTAAATTTTAAATTTAAATGCATGCTATATATATTATATTTAGATCCTTATATAGGATTAATATATATTAATTAATTAGATTAATTAATAATTTTTACTATAAAATTATAATTTTGAAAAAGTTTTAAAATTACCATTTTACCCCTACACTAAAATTCACTACAAATGATATCAGAGCAGGTTTTAAAATATGATATACATTTGCATGCATAGATTAAGTAGTAATCTAAAAGTTTAAATTTGAAATTTAAATTTAAAATTTAAAATTTAAATTTTGAATTTTGAATTTTGAAATTTAAAATTCAAAATTCAAAATTCAAAAATTTGAAATTCAAAAGTTAAAATTTTAAATTTGAAATTTATTTGAAATTTTAAATTTGAAATTCAAAATTTAAAATTTAAAATTTAAAATTCAAAAATTTGAAATTTAAAATTTGAAATTTATTTGAAATTTAAAATTCAAAATTTAAAATTTGAAATTTAAATTTTAAAATTGATATATTTAGATATACTTGATCCAAGTAGCAAGTAGTCTAATTGGGTTGGTTGCTATGGTCATCCGATCATAGGAGAAAAGTAGGATAAAGGCCCTCTCCTCCCATTCGATGGGATTCTCCTATGGCGGTAGGGGTGCCGATGCGATTATATCCCATACAGACAAAGCAGCGAAAGGATTTAATTGTAAAGGTTCTATTGTAAAATTTATCATGAATGTATTAGATTAGATCTAAAAGAATATTCATAATTTATTTTGATTGAGTTATTTTCTGTTATGTAATTAGCAATAGGATTGTTGTTTATGAAATGTGCTGATCCGTTTGTGAAATGAGTCAACACATTTGGTGAACAGAAAATAAAACCTTTCAAATTTGAAAATTATTTTCGAAATACTGACCCATCAGCCCAAATACTTAATTAAAAGAATTAAGTGTTGTTTAGTTGGTCTAGAATTGTGAATTAAGACCTAAGACAATTGCATAAACTTATGGGTCAATGGGTTAGATGGATTAGATCCATAATTGGGTTAGACCTCAGGTTAGCTTAAAGAAATGGACTAAATTAGAGTAATTGATCAAATCTAATCAAAAGTTGAATTAGATTATGTTAAGGATACTCTAGACTCAACTCCAATAGTTGTAGTTGAATGGGTCCATGTCTTTAACTAGACCAAGATGGACTTAATTCATGGCTATGCGGTGAAATCCTATTTACTAAGTTGATCAAATTAAAACTAATGAACCGGTTGGTGTCTAAGGTAAGTTCGACAGTCTGACCAGTGGTTTTTAACTGGGAGCTACTCGCATTGATTCGATCTCTGACGAGTTAATGGCATATCCCTTCCACTGATCTCACTTACCTGGCCAACCTGGTGAGTTAGATTTTGATTAGATCACTTGGTGATTAGGGCTCACCCATGTCATTAGGTAAATCAGTGTGACTAATTTAGGTGCTCCTAATGCCAGCTTTAATTAAATCTTTTTTAATCTGACTTGGTGAAGTCAGTGGGAGAATTGAAATTGGCTGGTTAATTTCTTCTCTTCTATCCTTTAATAAAATCCTCAAAAAATTATTAAGTTCCTAAAAATGATTAAGTTATAATGATAACTAAGTCATAACCTCCCATTAAGTGAGTGATAATGAGTTCATTAGTTTAATAATCACTGGAGGCCCAAAGGCCTGGTGCTTATTGACTAATGGAATTATCATTCATAATATGATCATTTGGTTGAGTCTTTCTGATGGTGGTCAGGTTGGTCGGCCAAAGTCGGGCCTAATCATTTATTGGTCAAATTCACCAAATCAAGTCATGTTAATGGTTGGACCTAACCAGATCTTTTCAGTGGAGGCCAAAGCCTACTGATTAGGTTCTGGAGCAAAATCAATTACTAGAAGTTGTTTAGAGAAACAACTGGTTATGAACCTACCTATAGATGCACATGGATTGATCAGCCAAAGTTGGGCTCGTGTGTAGTCTGTGTGGATTCTAGTACCCACTAGGGAATTAAAGTAATTTCTCGAATTGGAGGTTGAGGCTATCAGTTCGTAAAAATACTGGGAGAAACTTTAGACTAAAGTCCAAGTCTTTAGTATTAATAATTTATGTACTAATAAGGGTCTGATTTTTCTTTATGTAGCTATGGCCACTACTCTGTCGCTCCGATCATTATTAGATAATGACAAGCTCATGGAACCTAATTTTGATAGCTGGTATCAAAAATTGAAAATCGTCCTTGAGCATGAGCGGATCCTTTATATAGTAACAGATCCGGCACCTGAGGAGCCAGCCCCGAACGCTAGAGGGACGGTCCGAGACACTTATCAGAAGTGGCACAACGACCGCACCACCGTTCGGTGCATAATGCTGGCGACAATGAATGATGAGTTCAGCCGCAGGTTCGAGAATGTCCAGCCGCAGGAGATGCTTCAAATGTTGAACGACTCCTTTGGCATGCCTGACAATATTGAAAGGCATAAAACTAGTTGTGCTATTTTCAATGCTCGGATGAGAGATGGGGCCTCAGTCACTGATCATGTACTGTACATGATCGAAATGATTGAGCGCCTAAGTAAACTGGGCTTTCCCTTGCACGAGCAGCTCGGTAAGGATGCGATCCTTAATTCTTTGCCCAAGTCTTTCCTCCCCTTCCTTACTCATTTTCGGATGACAAAGCCTGCAGTGAACTACCATGGCTTGTTGGGGTTGCTGTAAAACTTTAAGAAAGACCACCAGCTCCATAAGGAGTTCGTGAATGATGTGGGAGGGTCTTCTTCTGGTCGTCGACTTTTTAAGAAAGGGAAGAAGAACAAGAAGAAGAAGAATAAGAAGGTGCAGCCGCATGCAGCGACGTCTGCACAGGGTCAGGCCAAGAAGCACAAGCTCGATCAAAGCCAGACGGAGTGCTTCTTTTGCAAGAAGCAGGGGTACTGGAAGAGGAACTGTCCTCTATACATTGCCTCCCTGGACCCGAACAGGCTGAAGAAGAAGCAAGGTAATTATATGATAACACCTTGCAACTTTTCCATCAGTGATACTACTGTCTGGGTATTGGATACCGAAAGTCCTTATCATATCTGTAATTCGATGCAGGGTCTGTAGGTCAGTAGGAGATTTGATGAAGGTGAGAGATTCCTAAACGTTGGAGATGGAAGCAAAGTTTCAGTTCTAGCTTTAGGAATCATGAACCTTGTAATCAACTCTCGTAATGTAATTCTGAGTGAATATCACTATTATCCAAATTTTTTATTAAATATTATTTCTGTAGGCCTTTTGGCCATGTACAGTTATAAATTTTTAATAAAAGAAAATATTTGCAATATCATTTTGAATGGTGTTACAATGTTTGTTGGATAACTAAATAATAGAATTTACTTACTATCACAGTCTGTTAATGTGGTTCAAACCTTCGGTAAATATCTTAGAATGGATAATATGTCAGAAGTCTACCTTTGGCACTGTAGGCTAGGTCATATCAATAAGAACAGGATAAACAGGTTGGCTCAAGAAGGAATTCTTGAAGTTGGTGATTGTGAATCACTTCCAACCTGTGAGTCCTGTCTTCTTGGGAAGATGACCAAGTCACTTTTTACTGGAAAAAGTAAGCGAGCCAGTGAACTCTTGGGTCTGGTATATTCTGATGCATGTGGACCCATGAGCTCAAGTGCAAGAGGTAGATATTTCTACTTCATAACCTTCACAGACGACCTATCGAGGTATGGGTATGTCTACTTAATGAAGCATAAGTCAGAGTCATTTGAAATGTTCAAACTATTCCGAAATGAGGTAGAAAAATAAACTGAAAAGTGTATTAAAACTCTTCGATCTGATCGAGGAGGTGAATATCTTTCCAATGAGTTTCTGACATATCTTGGGGAGAATGGGATTCTCTCTCAGTGGACTCCTCCTGGAACACCACAGCATAATGGTGTGTCTGAAAGGAGGAATCGGACCTTGTTGGATATGGTTCGATCCATGATGGGGTTTGCTGGTCTGCCGATCTTCCTCTGGGGATATGCGCTCGAATCGGCTTGTTACCTTCCAAATAGGGTTCCGAGTAAGTCTGTAACCAAAATGCCTTATAAGATATGGATAGGACGTAAGCCAGTACTCTCACATCTTAGAAATTGGGGGTGTCTGACTTATGTTAAACATTTAATTACGGAGAAGCTTGGACCTAGGTCTGACAAGTGTTATTTCATAGGGTACCCAAAAAAGACCAAAGGATATTATTTCTACCTAGCTGATGAGCAAAAGGTGTTTGTCAGCCTTAAAAAAATCTTTTTGAAAAAGGAGTTCCTTGGTGAAGGGACTGTTGCCTCTAAGGTCAAACTTGAGGAAGTTCGGCAGGTGGAAAAACTGACACAAGTTGCTGAACCTGAATCGGATTTGGTTAGATTAGATCCAGAGCCCATTGTTCCTGCACTCTTAAGGTGGTCTGGTAGAGTACCACGTCAATCGGATAGATACTATAGTTTCTTGGTCCGGGATGGCGATCCTGTCGAACTTGATGAAAATGATGAGGATCCGATCACCTACATAGATGCAATGCAGAGATCTGACTCTAAGAAATGGCTAGAGGTCATGAAATCCGAAATGGAGTGCATGAAGGTCAATGATGTGTGGACATTGGTTGACCCATCCGAAGGAGTAAAACTCATAGGGTGTAAGTGGGTCTTCAAGAGGAAGAGGGGCACAGACGGAAAGGTGGAGACCTATAAAGCCCGTCTGGTTTCTAAGGGATATCGTCAACGTTATGGTATAGACTATGACGAGACATTTTCTCCTGTGGCAATGCTCAAATCTATTCGGATTATGCTTGCGATAGCTATCCATCTGGACTATGAAATCTGGCAGATGGATGTGAAGACAGCTTTCCTAAATGGAGAGCTGGACGAAGAGGTGTATATGATACAACCTGAAGGGTTCACATCCACAGATGATTCTAAGGTGTGCAGGCTACAGAGGTCCATTTATAGACTTAAGCAGGCATCCCAGAGTTGGAACATACGTTTTGATAGGATGATCAAGACGTATAGCTTCGTTAAGAATGGAGAAGAGTCCTGCATTTATAAGTGGGCTAATGGTTCAGTAGTGGTATTTGTTGTATTGTATGTGGATGATATTCTCTTAATCGAAATGATGTCCCTGCATTACAAGGAATAAAGATTTGGCTATCATCACAGTTTTCCATGAAGGATCTGGGAGAAGCTTCCTACATCCTAGGGATGAGGATCTATAGAGATAGATCTAAAAGGTTGCTTGGCTTATCCCAGTCCACGTACATTGATACTATGCTGAAGAGGTTCAGCATGGAAAATTTCAAGAAAGGCTATCTACCGATAGGCCATGGAATTTCTCTCTCGAAGAGGGATTGTCCGACAACACCTCAAGAGAGAGAGCATATGGGTAGAATTTCATATGCTTCGGCAGTGAGATCTATCATGTACACCATGACATGTACACGACCAGATGTGGCATACTGACTAGGGGTAGTGAGTAGATACCAATCTGAACCAGAGAAAAATCACTGGAAGGTTGTTAAAACCATCCTGAAGTATTTAAGAAATACTAAGGACCAGTGGCTTGTTTATGGTAAATCAGACTTGAGACTTATAGGGTTTACAGACTCCAATTTTCAATCTGATCACGATGCAGCAAGAGTATGTCGAGATTTATTTTTATCCTTAATGGTGGGACTATCTGCTGGAAGAGTTCCAAGCAGCACACTGTGGCTGATTCAGTTTGCGAGGCAGAGTATGTCGCTGCATTAGATGCTGCCAAAAAAGTTGTGTGGCTGAAAAATTCATCACCGAGCTTGGAGTAGCACCCTCCCTTGTTGGTCCAGTTCTACTCTATTGTGACAGCTCTGGAGCCATTGCTCAGGCGAAGGAACCGAAGGCACACCAGCGGTGAAACATATTCTGCGTCGCTACCATCTCATCTGAAAAATTATGGATAGAGGTGACGTTGACCTTCAGAAGATTGACAGGAAGGAGAACTTGGCCGACCCATTCACTAAAGTCATTGCGGTGAAGGAGTTCGATGACTTCAAGTCGAAGATGGGTATTAGATACTGCACCGATTGACTTTAGGCCAAGTGGGAGAATGTTGGGAATAGTGTCCCAAAGCCAATCGTTAGCCTGTTGATGGTTGTGCTCTTTTTTGTATTAGTATATGAATTATAAATTAAATAAAAGTTATTTTGATATTTTTCATCACAAATTGTTTCATCTTCTAATGAACTCCTGTGTTGTGGTGAAGTCCTTAGGACTATTTAGACTCGACAAAGAAGGATTTATAGTTTAGTCCTTAAACCTGTTCGCGATCAAATGATACGTTGTTACCAAGGACAACAACATCTATCAAGCATAAGTCGTTGTGTGCCATATGGGTTGGTTGTTCTCTTAACCAAAGAGTATGGAGACACTAGTATGGCATATGTAGCGAAAATTTAGTGTAGGGGCAAAATGGTAATTTTAAATTTTTATCAAAATTATTATTTTACAGTGAAATTATTAATTAATCTCATTAATTAATACTAATTAATCCTACACTAGGATCTAAATATGATACAACAGCATGCATTTAAATTTGAAATTCAAATTTGAATCAGTAAACCTTTTACAGTACTGTGTTCAGAACACATCACCTTTTGCGGATAGTCGATCATCGCAATCTGATCATCGTCGGGGGGCTCTGATCGTCATATCATAGCCACATAAATATTTGGCCTCTGCGGATCGTCCACATGAAGCTCCCGTCTGATCAGCTCCTCACGAATGCTAGTTCGTGATTTCACCCTTTTGATGGCAGATGTTGATCGAACTCCTTCGATCAATGTGTGCTGACTCTTCGGATGCTCTGGATCATTTGCACGGTTGCTTGAGAGGCTGATGGATTTCTCCTAAAATTTGGTGGACTCACGACACTCGTGGCACACCAATCTCACTTCCCAAACCCTAGGTAGAAACCCTAGGGTACACACTAGAAACCCTATGCTCAATTTTCTTTCTTTTCTTTCTTTTTCTCTCAGAAGGTTTTGGACCTTCACCTTATGCACAAACTTTTCTCACACCCCAAAGTTTCTCTCCTAAAATTTCTATGCATGTCCCACCTTTCTCCTCTTTTTAAAACAAGTCGAACGTGTCTTATCCGCGTGAGAGGATAGTGGTTGCACATTTGAATTCAAATCAAATTTGAATTCAAATGCAAAACCAACTCATCCCTATCCACTTGTGTGTGAGAAGAGAAGGGGGTGAGTTGATTTGCGTGTGGAGAGTTTACACGAGAAATATTTTCTCGTATAAAATATGGGGCGCACAAGATAAAACCATGGCGCATGGATTAGTTGGTTGCTCATTCAAATTCAAACTTTCTTTTGAATTTGAATGGCCAACCAACTTATTTTTATTCAGATATTTGGAACACAAGGGTGGGCATGGGATGGCTTCTGTGTGGAGAAAAATCACAAGAAGTTGCTTCTCATGAATTTAAATATGCACAGAAGAAGTGAGGTGGCGCAGGAAGAAAAGTCAAGGTGGTTTGAACCTAATTGAGCCAACCTAATCTAAATAGGTTAAGCACAATTAGAATAAATTAAATTCAACTTAATTAGGCTTAATTAGGCTCAATAAAATCTTAATCAAATCAAGAATTAACTAAACCTAACCCCTGATCAAATCAGGGACTAAACCACCTTAGCGATTAGGTCAACATTTAACCTAATCGGGTCAATCCAAACTGAATCCAATTCAATTGGACTTGATCCAAAAATAATTACTCAATAAAATTAAGTTAATTAGTGATCAAATCACTAATTAAACCTCTCATAAATATTGAGTCCAAATTCGATGGGCAATCAAGCATCAGAGACCATCGATATGAAACCCTAATCAAAGAGTTCAAATTTCAAATTCAAAATTTAAAATTCAAAATTTTGACCCCGTACCCAAAATGTGTGGAACTCATGATCAGAGAATCCTAATTCTCAATCATAGAGTCTCAGACACATAAGACTCATAATCAGCCATCTGATCAGAAAGGAACTACTAATGTGTGTGACCCCGCAGGTTCGAACCTAAGTCGGTAGCACAGGAACTAATTCCTGTACTAATCGAACTGACTATCTAGCAATGGTATCCGACGACCGGATAGGTCGAATAATCGCAATCGCAACATTAAGAACCTACGTGAATATGGTTACTGTATAATTCATCCCTTTTGACCCCTGTGTTTAGGACGACTCAGGGTTAAACTGTCAACCCTGATGATATCATCCGAATCGTGCTCAACTCAATTAGTCCTGTGACTCCTCACTAGGACTACCCTGGCCAAGATTTTGCTAAATTGAAACATGACTGTACACAGCTCCTAAACTGGAGTGGTCAATCCCATCTTGACACATGCACCGACAAGTCAAGTACTTGACTACACCCAGCAGCCTTCCGTCATTGAATTAGAAATTCAGGTAGTCCAGTGCCTAAGTGCAGTGAGTTGCTTGCAAGTCACCATGGCGATCTCAGGTCGGAGGGACATTTATACCCATATCCCATCGGAGCAAATCTTGACAGCAGAAATAGCTCCGGAGTTGGTCACGTTCAGTGCAGATGTACCATTACATCTCACCTGTATGACATAGGAGTGTCTTCACACTCTTTGGTTATGAGGACAACCAACCCATATGGCACACAACGACCTATGCTCGATAAACGTTGTCGTCCTTGGTAACAACGTATCATTTGATCGCGAACATGTTTAAGAACTAAGCGACAAATTCTCCTTTGTCGAGTCTAAATAGTCCTAAGGACTTCACCACAACACAGGAGTTCATTAGAAGATGAAACATTTATGATGAAAAAATATCAAAATAACTTTTATTTATTTATAATTCATATACTAATACAAAAGGAGCACAACCGTCAACAGGCTGACGATTGGCTTTGGGATACTATTCCCAACAATCTCCCACTTGGCCTAAAGCCTATCGGTGCAGTATCTAATACCCATCTTCGACTTGTAGTCGTTGAACTCCTTCACCGCAATGGCTATAGTGAATGGGTCGGACAGGTTCTCCTTCCCGTCGATCTTCTGAAGGTCGACATCACCTCGATCCACGATCTCCCGGATGAGATGGTAGCGACGCAGAATATGCTTCGTCCGCTGGTGTGCCTTTGGTTCCTTCGCCTGAGCAATGGCTCCAGAGCTGTCGCAGTAGAGCAGAACTGGACCAACAAGGGAGGGTGCTACTCCGAGCTCGATGATGAATTTTTTCAGCCACACCGCTTCTTTGGCAGTATCTGATGCAGCAATATACTTCGTCTCGCATACTGAATCAGCCACAGTGTGCTACTTAAAACTTTTCCAGCAGACAACCCCACCATTAAGGGTAAAAATAAATCCTGACACACTCTTGCTATCATCACGATCAGACTGGAAACTAGAGTCTGTAAACTCTATAAGTCTCAAGTCTGATTCACCATATATAAGCCACTGGTCCTTAGTATTTCTTAAATACTTCAGGATGGTTTTAACAACCTTCCAGTGATTCTCTCCTGGATCAGATTGGTATCTACTCACTACCCCTAGTGAGTATGCCACATCTGGTCGTGTACATGTCATGGCGTACATGATAGATCCCACTGCCGAAGCATATGGAATCCTACCCATACGCTCTCTCTCTTGAGGTGTGGTCGGACAATCCCTCTTCGAGAGAGAATTTCCATGGCCTATCGGTAGATAGCCTTTCTTAGAATTTTCCATGCTGAACCTTTTCAGCATAGTATCAATGTACGTGGATTGGGATAAGCCAAGCAACTTTTTGGATCTATCCCTATAGATCTTTATCCCTAGGATGTAGGAAGCTTCTCCCAGATCCTTCATGGAGAACTATGACGATAGCCAAATCTTTATTCCCTGTAATACAGGGATATCATTTCCGATTAAGAGAATGTCATCCACATACAATACAAGAAATACTACTACTAGATCATTAGCCCACTTATAAATGCAGGGCTCTTCTCCGTTCTTAACGAAGCCATACGTTTTGATCGTCCTATCAAAATGTATGTTCCAACTCCGAGATGCCTGCTTAAGTCCATAAATGGACCTCTGTAGCTTGCACACCTTAGACTCATCTGTGGATGTGAACTCTTCAGGTTGTATCATATACACCTCTTCGTCCAGCTCTCCGTTTAGAAAAGTTGTCTTCACATCCATCTGCCAGATTTCATAGTCCAGATGGGTAGCTATCGCAAGCATAATCCGAATGGATTTGAGCATTGCCACAGGAGAAAATGTCTCGTCATAGTCTATACCATAACGTTGACGATATCCCTTGGCAACCAGACAGGCTTTATAGGTCTCCACCTTTCCGTCTGTGCTCCTCTTCCTTTTGAAGACCCACTTACACCCTATGGGTTTTACTCCTTCGGGTGGGTCAACCAATGTCCACACATCATTGACCTTCATGGACTCTATTTTGGATTTCATGGCCTCTAGCCATTTCTCAGAGTCAGGTCTCTGCATTGCATCCATGTAGGTGATCGGATCCTCATCATTTTCATCAAGTTCGACAGGATCACCATCCCGGACCAAGAAATCATAGTATCTGTCTGGTTGATGTGGTACTCTACCAGACCACCTTAAGGGTGCATAATCAATGGGCTCCGGATCTGATCTAATCAAATCCGGTTCAGGTTCAGTAACATGTGTCGGTTTTTTCACCTGTCGAACTTCATCAAGTTCGACCTTAGAGGCAATAGTTTTTTCACTAAGGAACTTCTTTTCTAAAAAAATTGCCTTAAGGCTGACAAACACCTTTTGCTCATCAGCAAGGTAGAAATAATACCCTTTGGTCTCTTTTGGGTACCCAATAAAATTACACTTGTCAAACCTAGGTCCAAGCTTGTCTGTAATTAAACGTTTAACATAAGCCGGACACCCCCAAACCCTAAGGTGCGAGAGTACTGGCTTACGTCCTATCCATATCTCATATGGCTTTTGGTTACAGACTTACTCGAAACTCTATTTAGAAGGTAACAAGCCGATTCGAGCGCATATCCCCAGAGGAAGATCAGCAAACCAGCAAACCCCATCATGGATCGAACCATGTCTAACAGGGTCCGATTCCTCCTTTCAGACACATCATTATGCTGTGGTGTTCCAGGAGGAGTCCACTGAGAGAGAATCCCATTCTCCCCTAAATACGTCAGAAACTCATTGGAAAGGTATTCACCTCCTTGATCAGATCAAAGAGTTTTAATACACTTTTCAGTTTGTTTTTCTACCTCATTTCGAAATAGTTTGAACATTTTAAATGATTCTGACTTATGCTTCATTAAATAGACATACCCATACCTAGATAGGTCGTCTGTGAAGGTTATGAAGTAGAAAAATCTACCTCTTGCACTTGAGCTTGGGTCCACATACATCAGAATGTACCAGATCTAAGAGTTCACTGGCTCGCTCACCTTTTCCAGTAAAAGGTGACTTGGTCATCTTCCCAAGAAGATAGGACTCACAAGTTGGAAGTGATTCACAATCACTAACTTCAAGAATTCCTTCTTGAGCCAACCTGTTTATCCTGTTCTTATTGATATGACCTAGCCTACAGTGCCAAAGGTAGACTTCTGACACATTATCTATTCTAGAGCATTTACCGAATTTTGAACCACATTAATAGGCTGTGATAGTAAGTAAATTCTATTATTTAATTGTCCAACAAATATTGTAACACCATTCAAAATAATATTGCAAATATTTTCTTTTATTAAAAAATCATAACCGTACATGGCCAAAAGGCCTACAGAAATAATATTTAATAAAAAATTTGGACAATAGTGACATTCACTCAGAATTACATTACGAGAATTGATTACAAGACTCATGATTCCTAAAGCTAGAACTAGAACTTTGCTTCCATCTCCAACGTTCAGGAACCTCTCGCCTTCATCAAATCTCCTACTGACCTGCAGACCCTGCATCAAATTATAAATATGATAAGGGCTTCTGGTATCCAATACCCAGGCAGTAGTATCACAAATCGAAAAGTTGCAAGGACTTATCATATAATTACCTTGCTTCTTCTTTGGCCTGTTCGGATCCAAGGAGGCAATGTATTGAGGACAGTTCCTCTTCCAATGCCCTGCTTCTTGCAAAAGAAGCACTCCGCCTGGCTCTGGTCGTGCTTGCGCTTCTTGGTCTGACCCTGTGCTACTGTCCCAGCATGAGATTGCACCTTCTTATTTTTCTTCTTCTTGTTCTTCTTTTCCTTCCCAAAGGGTTGACGACGAGAAGAAGATCCTCCCACTACATTCACCGACTCCTTATGGAGTTGGTGATCCTTCTCAAAGTTCTGCAGCAACCCCAACAATCCATGGTAGTTTACTACAGGCTTTGTCATTCGAAAATGAGTAAGGAATGGGAGGAAGGACTTGGGCAAGGAATTAAGGATCGCATCCTTATCGAGCTGCTCGTGCAGAGGAAAGCCCAATTTGCTTAGGCGCTCAATCATCTCGATCATGTACAGTACATGATCAGTGACTGAGGCCCCATCCCTCATTCAAGCATTGAAAATAGCACAACTAGTTTTGTGCCTTTCAACGTTGTCAAGCGTGCCAAAGGAGTCGTTCAACATTTGAAGCATCTCCTGTGGCTGGGCATTCTCAAACCTTCGGCTGAACTCGTCATTCATTGCTGCCAGCATAATACATCGAACGGTGGTGCGGTCATTGAGCCACTTCAAGTAAGTGTCTCGGATCACCTTACTAGCGTTCGGAGCTGGCTCCTCAGGTGCTGGATCCGTTACTCATAAAGGATCCGCTCATGCTCAAGGATGATTTTCAATTTTTGATACCAGCTATCGAAATTAGGTCCCATGAGCTTGTCATTATCTAATAATGACCGGAGCGACAGGGTAGTGGCCATAGCTGCATAAAAAAAAATGAGACCTCTATTAGTACATAAATTAATACTAAAGACTTGGACTTTAGTCTAAAGTTTTTCCCAATATTTTTACGAACTGGTAGCCTCATCCTTCAATTCGAGGAATTACTTTAATTCCTTAATGGGTACTGGAATCCACACAGACTACACACGAGCCCAACTTTGGTTGGTCAACCCATGTGCATCTATGGGTAGGTTCTTAACTAGTTGTTTCTCTAAACAACTTCTAGTAATTGATTTTGCCCCAGAACCTAATCAGTAGGATTTGGCCTCCACTGAAAAGATCTGGTTAGGTCCAACCATTAACATGACTTAATTTAGTGAATCAGACCAATAAATGATCAGGCCCGACTTTGGCCGGCCAACCTAACCACCATCAGAAAGACTCAATCAAATTATCATATTATGAATAATAATTCCATTAGCCAATGAGCACCAGGCCTTTGGGCCTCCAATGATCATTGAACTAATGGACTCATTATCACTCACTTAATGGGAGGCTATGACTTAGTTATCATTATAACTTAATCATTTTAGGGACCTAATAATTTTGAAGATTTTATTAAAGAATAGTAGAGAAGAAATCATCCAGTCAATTTCAATCCTCCACTGACTTCACCAAGTCAGATTAAAAAAAGATTTAATTAAAGCTGGCATTAGGAGCACCTAAATCAGTCCACTGATTTACCTAATGACATGGGTGAGCTCAATCACCAAGTGATCTAATCAAAATCTAACTTACCAGATTGGCCAGGTAAGTGAGATCAGTGGTGGGGATTTGCCATTAACTCGTCAATGATCGAATCAATGCGAGTAGCTCCCGCTTAAGAACCACTGGTCAAAACTGTCGAACTTACCTTAGACACCAACCAGTTCATTAGTTTTAATTTTGATCAACTTAGTAAATAGGGCTCCACCGCGTAGCCATGAATTAAGTCCATCTTGGTCTAGTTAAAGACATGGACCCATTCAACTACAACTATTGAAGTTGAGTCTAGAGTATCCTTGACCTAATCTAATTCAATTTTTATTAGATTTGACCAATTACTCCATTTAGTCTATTTTTTAAGCTAACCTTAGGTCTAACCCAATTATGGATCTAATTCATCTAACCCATTGACCTACAAGTTTATGCAATTGTCTTAGGTCTTAATTCACAATTCTAGACCTACTAGACAACACTTAATTCTTTTAATTAAGTACTTGGGCTGATGGGTCAGGATTTGGCATTTCAAAAATAAATTTTTAAATTTTGAAAGATTTTATTTTTTGTTCACCAAATGTGTTGATTCATTTCACAAACGGATCAGCACATTTCATAAACAGCAATCTCATTGCTCACTTCATAACAGAAAATAACTCAAAATAAATCATGAATTTTTTTTATTTTTTTTTAGATCTAATCTAACACATTCATGATAAATTTCTTAATTAAGTCCTTTCACTACTTCATCAATATGGGATATAATTGCATTGACACCCCTACCGCCATAGGAGACCCCATCGAATGGGAAGAGAGGGCCTTTAAACCCTACTTTTCTCCTATGACCGGACGGCCATGGCAACCAACCCAATTAGATTACTTGCTACTTGGATCAAGTATATCTAAATATACCAATTTCAAAATTTAAATTTTGAATTTCAAATTTTGAATTTTAAATTTCAAATTTGAGATTTCAACCAAATTTCAAATTTTGAATTTTCAATCTTTGAATTTTAAATTTTGAATTTTGAATTTCAAATTTCAAATTTTGAATTTCAAATTTTAAATTTTAAATTTGAAATTTCAACCAAATTTCAAATTTTGAATTTCAAATTTGAAACTTCTAACAAATTTTAAATTTCAAATTTCAAATTTTAAATTTCAAATTTTTTTTGAATTTTGAATTTTGAATTTTGAATTTTAAATTTAAACTTATAGATTACACTTTAATCTATGCATGCATATGTATATCATATTCTAGAACCATGCTCTGATACCATTTGTAGCGAAAATTTAGTGCAGGGGCAAAATGATAATTTTAAATCTTTTTTAAAATTACTATTTTACAGTAAAATTATTAATTAATCTCATTAATTAATACTAATTAATCCTACACTAGGATTTAAATATGATACAATAGCATGCATTTAAATTTAAAATTTAAATTTGAATCAGTAAACCTTTTATAGTACTGTGTTCAGAACACATCACCTTTTACGAGTAGTCGATCACCGCAATCTGATCACCGTCGGGGGGCTCTGATCATCACATCGTAGCCACATAAATGTCTGACCTCTGTGGATCATCCACACAAGCTCCCGTCTAATCAGCTCCTCACGAATGCTAGTTCGTGATTTCACCCTTTTGATGGCAGACGTTGATCGAACTCCTTCGATCAATGTGTACCGACTCCTCAGATGCTCTGGATCATTTGCACAGTTGCTTGAGAGGCTGATGGATCTCTCCCTGAAATTTGGTGGACTCACAACACTCGTGGCACACCAATCTCACTTCCCAAACCCTAGGTAGAAACCCTAGGGTACACACTAGAAACCCTGCGCTCAATTTTCTTTCTTTTCTTTCTTTTTCTCTCGGAAGGTTTTGGACCTTCACCTTGTGCACAAACTTTCCTCATGCCCCAAAGTTTCTCTCCTAAAATTTTTATGCACATCCCACCTTTCTCCTCTTTTTAAAATAATGTCGAACGTGTCTTATCCGCGTGAGAGGATAAAGATAAGTGGTTGCACATTTGAATTCAAATCAAATTTGAATTCAAATGCAAAACCAACTCATCCCTATCCACTTGTGCGTGAGAAGAGAAGGGGCGTGAGTTGATTTGTGTATGGAGAGTTTACATGAGAAATATTTTCTCGTGTAAAATATGGGGCGCACAAGATAAGACCATGGCACATGGACTAGTTGGTTGCTCATTCAAATTCAAACTTTCTTTTGAATTTGAATGGCCAACCAACTTATTTTTATTCAGATATTTGGCGCACAAGGGTGGGCATGGGATGGCTTCTATGTGGAGAAAATTCATGAGAAGTTGCTTCTCGTGAATTTAAATATGCACAGAAGAAGTGAGGTGGCGCAGGGAGAAAAGTCAAGGTGGTTTGAACCTAATTGAGCCAATCTAATCTAAATAGGTTAAGCACAATTAGAATAAATTAAATTTAACTTAATTAGGCTTAATTAGACTCAATAAAATCCTAATCAAATCAAGAATTAACTAAATCTAACCCCTGATCAAATCAGGGACTAAACCACCTTAGCGATTAGGTCAATATTTAACCTAATCGGGTCAATCCAAACTGAATCCAATTCAATTGGACTTGATCCAAAAATAATTACTCAATTAAATTGAGTTAATTAGTGATTAAATCACTAATTAAACCTCTCATAAATATTGAGTCCAAATCTGATGGGCAATCAGGCATCAGAGACCATCGATATGAAACCCTGATCAAAGAGTTCAAATTTCAAATTCAAAATTTAAAATTCAAAATTTTGACCCCGGTACCCAAAATGTGTGGAACTCATGATCAGAGAATCTTAATTCTCAATCATAGAGTCCCAGACACATAAGACTCATAATCAGCCATCTGATCAGAAAGGAACCACTAATGTGTGTGACCCCGCAGGTTCGATCCTAAGCCGGTAGCACAGGAACCAATTCCTGTACTAATCGAAGTGACCATCTAGCAATGGTACCCGATGATCGGATAGGTCGAATAATCACAATCGCAACATTCAGAACCTACGTGAATATGGTTACCGTATAATTCATCCCTTTTGACCCCTGTGTTTAGGATGACTCAGGATTAAACTGTCAACCCTGATGATATCATCCGAATCGTGCTCAACTCAATTAGTCCTGTGACTCCTCACTAGGACTACCCTGGTCAAGGTTTTGCTAAATTGAAACATGACTGTACACAGCTCCTAAACTGGAGTGGTCAATCCCATCTTGACACACACACCGACAAGTCAAGTACTTGACTACACCCAGTAGCCTTCCGTCATTGAATTAGAAATTCAAGTAGTCCAATGCCTAAGTGCAGTGAGTTGCTTGCAAGTCACCATGACGGTCTCAGGTCGGAGGGACATTTATACCCAAATCCCATCGGAGCAAATCTTGACAGCAGAAATAGCTCCGGAGTTGGTCACGTTCAGTGCAGATGTACCATTACATCTCACCTGTATGCCATAGGAGTGTCTCCACACTCTTTGGTTATGAGGACAACCAACCCATATGGCACACAACGACCTATGCTCGATAAACATTATCGTCCTTGGTAACAACGTATCATTTGGTCGCAAACATGTTTAAGGACTAAGCGACAAATCCTCCTTTGTCGAGTCTAAATAGTCCTAAGGACTTCACCACAACACAGGAGTTCATTAGAAGATGAAACATTTGTGATGAAAAAATATCAAAATAACTTTTATTTATTTATAATTCATGTACTAATACAAAAGGAGCACAACCGTCAACAGGCTGACGATTGGTTTTGGGACACTATTTTCAACAGCATACAGGTGAGATGTAAGGGTACATCTGCACTGAACGTGACCGACTCCGGAGCTTTTTCTGCTGTCAAGATTTGCTCCGATGGGATATGGGTATAACTGTCCCTCCGATCTGAGACTGCCACAGTGACTTGCAAGCAACTCACTGCACTTAGGCACTGGACCATCTGAATTTCTAATTCAATGACGGAAGGCTGCTGGGTGTAGTCAAGTACTTGACTTATCGATGCGTGTGTCAACATGGGATTGACCACTCTAGTTTAAGGAGCTGTGTACAGTCGTGTTTTAATTTAGCAAAACCTTGGCCAGGATAGTCCTTGTGAGGAGTCACAGAATTGTTTGAGTTGAGCATGATTCAGATGATCTGATCAGGGTTGACAGTTTAACCCTGAGTCGTCCTATACACAAGGGTCAAAAGGGATGAATTATACAGTAATCGTATTCGCGTAGGTTCTGAATGTTGCGATTGCGACTATTCAATCTATCCGGATGTCGGGTATCATTGCTAGATGGTCACTTCGATTAGTACAGAAATTGGTTCCTGTGCTACCGGCTTAAATTCGAACTTGCAGGGTCATACACATTAGAGGTTCCTATCTGATCTGATGAATGGTAAAGAGTCCCACTGGATTGGGACTCTTCGACCAAGAGTCTTAAAGCTTAGGGACTCTAAGTCCTACATGTCTGGGACTCTGTGATCAAGAATCAGAATTCTCTGATCATGAGTTCCACACATTTTGGATACCGGGGACAAGAGTCCCACTGGTTTGGGACTCTTCGATCAGGGTTCCATATCGATGGACTTTGATGCCCCTCACCTCACCTGCGCCTATTTGAATTCACAAGAAACAATTTCTCATGAATTTTCTCCCACGCAGAAGCCTTCCCATGCCCCTCCTTTGTGCACCATTTTGAGTGGATAAAGATGGTTGGTTGGCCATTCAAATTCAAATGAAGTTTGAATTTGAATGGACAACTAATCTCATGCGCCACCTTATCCACTTATGTGCCACTTATTCTACACGAGAAAAAGTTTCTCGTGTATATTCTCCACACACAAAGAAGCCCACGCCCCTCCCTTCTCACACCTTGAGTGGATAAGGATAGGTTAGTTGGCATTTGAATTCAAATTCGATTTGAATTCAAGTGAGCAACCACCTAGCTTTATCCTCTCACGCGATAAAAATGCAGTAAAAATGCGGTCTTGCATCATTTAAAAGGGATGAGAAGGTGGGGCGTGCGTACATCTGATCTATGAGAGAAGGGTGGCATGAGAAAAGTCTTGTGCGTGAGAAAAGAAAAGAAAAGAAGAGAAAAGAAAAGATTTTGGATGCAGGGTTTTCTGTGTACCCTAGGGTTACTGCCTAGGGTTCGGGAAGTGAGAAGGTGAGCTACGAGTATCGTGAGCCCACCAAACTTTAGAGAGAGATTAATCAACCTCTCTACTATCTCTGCTGATGATCCAGAGTATCTAAGAAATCAGCAGATATCGATCGAAGGAGTTCGATCAGCATCAGTCGTCGAAAGGATTCTGCAACGAACTAGCATTCGTGAGGAGCCGATCAGATCGAGAGCTTCATGTGGATGATCCGCGAAGGTCAGACATACTATGTGGCTGTATTGCAATGATCAGACCATCCAGACGGTGATCAGACTGTGACGATCGACTACCTGCATGAAGGTAATGTGTTCTGAACACATAACAGTAAAATATTTACTGTAGAAGTTTAAATTTCAAATTTAAATGCATGCTATATATATATCATATTTAGATCCTTATATAGGATTAATACATATTAATTAATTAAATTAATTAATAATTTTTTTTATAAAATTATAATTTTGAAAAAATTTTAAAATTACTATTTTACCCCTATACTGAAATTCACTACAGGTACTTATATGATAACACCTTGTAACTTTTCTCTTTTTGATACAATAATCTGGGTATTGGATACCGGCAGCCCTATTCATATCTGCAATTCGTTGCAGGATCTTCAGGTCAGTAGGAGATTTAGAGAAAGTGAAAGATTCCCGAACGTTGGAAATAGAAGATCAATTCTAGTTTCAACTTTAAGAATCATCAAGCTTGTATTCGAGTCTTAGTACATTGTTCTTGATGAGTGTTATTACTGTCTTAGTTTTCTTTTAAATATTATTTCTGTCGACCTTTTGGCCAATTCTAATTATGAAATATCAATAAAAAAAAATTTTGTGATATCATTTTGAATGGTGTTACAATTTTGCGTGGACAGTTGAACAATGGTATCTATGTTGTATGTAGGCCTAATATAATGTACATTTCAAATAAACGCCCTAGAATAGATGATGTCACAGATGCCTACCTTTGGCATTATAGGCTAGGTCATATCAACAAGAATAGGATGAACTGGTTAGCTCAAGAAGAAAATCTTGATAAAAATGATTATGAGTCATTACCTACCTGTGAGTTTTATTTGCTTGGAAAGATGACCAAGTCACCTTTCACTGAAAAAGGTGAAGGAACCAGTGATGTGCTGGGTCTGATACATACTGATGATGTATGTGAACCCATGAGCACATGTGCCAGAGGAGGGTATAGCTATTTTATTACATTCACAGATGACCTATCTAAGTACGGGTGCATCTACTTGATGAAACACAAGTCTGAATCATTTGAAATGTTCAAACGGTTCTATAGTGAAGTAGAGAAACAAACTGAAAAAAGTATTAAAACTCTTCAATCTGATCGAGGAGGTGAATACCTCTCCAGTGAATTTCTGACATATATGTAGGAGATAATAGGATTCTCTTCCTATAGATTCCTCTAGGGATACCACAGCATAATGGTGTCTCAGAAAGGAGGAATCAAACCTTGTTGGATATGGTTCGATCCATAATAGGATTTGCAACTCTACTAATCTCCTTTTGAGGATATGCACCTGAAACAGCCTATCTGGTGCTCAATAATGCTCCGAGCAAGTCAGTTAGTAAGACACCATATGAGATATGGTCAAGCCATAGGTCGAACGTCTCTTACTTTAGGGTCTGGGGGTGTCCGACTTATTTAAATAATTACAAACTGACAAGCTCAGTCTTAGGTCTGATAAGTATAATTTCGTAGGGTACCCCAAGGAAACAAGAGGATATTACTTTTGCCTGCCTGCTGAACAAAAGGTCTTTGTCAGTAGTAAGGTACACTTTTTGAAAAAAAAATTAGTGAAGGAATAAGTACCTCTAAAATCGAACTTGATAAAGTTCGACAGGTAAAAGAATCGACACCAATGATTGAATCTGAACCAAATTTGATGAGATCAAACCCAGAGCCAACACACAAACATCCTTAAGGCACCACGTCAGCCGACAGATACTTAGGTTTCTTGGTCTGAGACAAGGATCCTATTGAACTCGATGAGAATAATGAGGATCCGATCACCTACATGGATGCGATGTAGAGGTCTAACTCTGATAAATAGCTTAAAGCCATGAAATCTAAAATGGAGTCCATGAAGGCCAACAATATATGGACATTATTAGTTGACCCACCTGAAGGGGTTAAACTCATAGGGTGTAGTCTTCAAGAGGAAGAGGGGCACAAAGGAGAAGGTGGAGACCTATAAAGTCTGTTTGGTTGTCAAAAATTATTGTCAACATTATGGATTGACTATGATGAGATATTTTTTCTGTGGCAATGCTCAAGTCCATTCGGTTCATGCTTGCGATAGTAGCATACCTAGACTATGAAGTCTGGCAGATGGATGTGAAGACAATTTGTCTTAATGAAGAGTTGAACGAAGAGGTGTATATGATACAATCTAAAGGGTTCACATCTACAGATAAGTCCAAGGCATGCAAGCTTCAGAGATCTATTTATGGATTGAAGCAAGCATCTCGAAGTTGGAACATACGTTTTGATAAGGTGATCAGAACGTATAGCTTCATTAGGAATGGAGAGGAACCCTGCATATATAAGTGGGCAAATGGTTCAATACTTTATTTCTTGTGCATTATATGGATGACATTCTCTTAATCAAAAATGATATCCTTGCATTATAAGGAATAAAAGTGTGGCTATCATCACAATTCTCTATAAAAGATCTGGAAGAAGTAGCCTACATCCTAGGGATGAAGATCTATAGGGATAGATCTAAGAGACTGCTTAGGCTCTCACAATCCACGTACATAGATACCATGCTGAACTAGTTTAATATGGAGAATTTCAAGAAAGATTATCTTTCGATAAGCCAAGAAATTTCTCTTTTGAAAGGAGATTATTCAACAACTCTTCAAGAGAGAGCATATGAGTAGAGTTCTATATGCTTCGACAGTGGGTTCTATTATGTACGTCATGACATGTACGAGATCAGACATAGCATACTCACTAGGGGTAGTGAGCAGATACCAATCTGATCCAGGAGAAAGCCACTGGAAGGCCGTAAAGACCATTCTTAAGTATTTGAGAAATACTAAAGATCAGTGGCTTGTGTATGGTAAAACTGACTTGAAACTAGTTGGATTCACCGACTCCAGCTTTCAGTCAAACCATGACGATAGCAAAAGTATGTCGGATTATAGTTTTATCCTAAATGGTGGAGCGATCTGCTGAAAAAATTTTAAGTAGCACACTATGGCCGACTCTGTTTGCAAAGCGGAGTATATCGTGGCATCCGATACTGCAAAGAAAGCTGTATGGTTGTGAAAGTTCATCAGTGAGTTTGGAGTGGCACTCTCCATTGATGGTCCTATCTTGTTATACCACGACAGTACTAGAGCCATTGCTCAAGCCAAGGAGTTGAGATCATATCAGCGCACCAAACATATTCTGCATCGCTATCACCTTATCCGAGAGATCATGGATCGAGGTGACGTCGACCTTCAGAAGATCGATGGGAAGAAGAACCTGGCTGACCCATTTACTGGCTAGCACCTCCAAGTCCCTGAGCTGCGCTTGTCTTCGTATAGATCTTCCTGTAGAGGCTAGATGACTCCGTGTGGCTATGAGCGACCTGAGGAACACTTTCTCCAACTATTGGACCAGAGGAGATCAAAATCAAATTTGTTTGGTAATGATCTCTAGCTTATTTTGATTGCTATGATAGATCTAATAGTTAGATCTAGAATTTCAACATTTATGAGATCGATGCGATTTTTATTTTTAGATCTAAAGTATATATTTTTATATTAAAGATTATGATGTGATAGTCTAAGATAGGATCTTATACATGTGATTAGGATTAAACTATTTAATTATTTATTTTTATTGCATAAAATTTTTTAAATTGTATGTACTGCACTACCGCATATTTTCTTTAGTAGTGGCAACTCAGTAGAATGAAAGGATGAATCTTTAGGTACAGTTATCATATGATTCAGTTCTTCTATCATGAGTCTTGACTTGATGAAGGTCATGGAGAACTCATCAGATCCTATCGTCAGTCATATGCTAGATTGGCTCGACTCGAATTCACTTGTGAATCCTGTGGAAACTCTTTTCGAAAATTCACACTTGCTTTGGCCCAAGACTTTCTGAACTCAGTCTCGCAAATAGCATAGAACTTCTCTTTTTCTATCAAGATCGATAGATTCTTTTTAGATACATCTTACTCCTAACAGCAAATCTGAATCTACTGTAGCCAACATACATAGCAAGGATCCGAATGGCTAGGAACCAAGAAAACGTGTAGTCAAACTTAGTAGCCTTACTGCGAATAGCTGATGACATCGCAGGTCAAAGGATCACTCACACCATGCAGCATCGAGATAACCACTAACGAGTGAGTAGACATCCAAGTAGTTTCTCATATTGGTCATGCTCAGTACAAGTTGTTCTCTTACAACCACCCACACTTTCATCCCAGTATCCCTATACTACAGACCCGAGACTCATTTGCCCATAAAATAGGTGATTAGTGCATCGATCTTAAATAGATTGATTACTATCCTTCATGACGATCCGTTGATCGAGAGTATTTTAAAATTAACTACTAATTAATGTATGTCTTAAATTTTCAACACCTTGAGAATATACAAAAGTTATCTTTGTTAATTTTTAGGGCAAATCATGGATACATAAACATGACTAAAAAAAAAAGTCCTTTATTAATGTAAAAATATTATAAGTACAAAATTAGGCCCTGGAATTATAAAATATATCAGCCAATAATTGGCTTTTAGGGCACTCATCTAACTAACTTTCACTTGACCTAAAACCAATTGGTCATATGCCTAATGCCCATCTTCTCAAAGTGAGCTTCGGCCTTCTACTGGTTGAGAGACCTGGTCAGTGGATCCACCATGTTATGCGTGGAGTCGACTCTCTGCACCTTGACAAACTTCTTCTCAAGATATTTGCGTATAATGTGGAACCGCCACTCTATATGCTTGGACTTCTGGTGAGACCTGGGCTCCTTAGCAAGGGCTGTGGTACCATTGTTGTCGTAATGCAGTGTCATGGAATCTGATGGTATCACACCTAGCTCCGCAACAAAATTTTTGAACCAATAGGCTGCTTGAAACTCTTCCAACTAACTGCACTACCATTACACCAGAAAATAGATCTTGATGTAGACTTTCTATCATCGATATCAGTCATAAAGTCTGAATCAATGTATCCCTTCACTTTTAGCTTCGTTTTTCTACCAAAGATCAAGAATAAATCTTTAGTCCTTCTCAAGTATTTAAGGATGTTCTTCATAGCAATCCAATGTTCTTCATCTGGATTCACCTAATATCGGCTTGTGACACTCACGGCAAAGACTATATCAGGTCATGTATATAACATGACATACATAAGGCTCCCTATTGCTGAAGCATGAGGGATCTTGCTCATGCACTAGATCTCCTCAGGTGTGTCAGGGCACATCTTCTTGGAGAGATGAATAACATGTCTAAGGGGCAAGAGACCCCTCTTGGAGTTTTTCATACTGAAACTCTTCAGCACCTCCTCTATATACATTCACTGTGAGAGTCCTATCATTCTCTTAGATCTATCCATATAGACCTTTATACCAAGAATGTAGGAAGCTTCTCCTAAATTTTTTATGGTGAATTCTTTTGACAACCATACTTTGACCGATGTCAGCATGAGAATATCATTCTCAATCAGGAGGATGTCATCCATGTACAATATGAGGAATATGACAGCGCTCCTACTGACCTTTTTATATACACACGGCTGTTCATTTTTTAGAAAATCAAATATTTTGATCACATCATTAAAGTGAGTGTTCCAACTTCGAGATGCTTATTTGAGTTCATATATAGACCTTTACAGCTTGCAGACCATGTAATCATTATCACTGGATGCGAAATTCAAAGATTGCTTCATATAGATATCTTTCTCAAGATATCCATTTAGGAAGGTAGTTTTCACATCCATCTATCAAATTTTATAATCATGAAAAGCTGCTATTGCAAGCAGAGTGCGGATGGATTTTAGTATGGCCATGGGCGAAAAGGTTTCATTACAGTCAATGCCTTCGCATTGACTGTAACCTTTCACAATTAGCCTTGCTTTATAGTCTCTACCTTCCCATCCGACCCAATCTTCCTTTTATAAATCTATTTACATCCAATAGGTACAATACCTTTAGATGGATCTACTAAGGATCAAACCTGGTTGGAATGCATGGAGTCAATTTTTGACTTCATCGCTTCCATCAATTTTTCAGAGTCAATATCTAACATTGCCTCATCGTAGGTCTTGGGATCATTCCTAATAATATCTCTATCTCCCACAAGGAATGCTTCCCCTAAATATTTTGTAAGAATACCTAAGTACCTTTCAGAAGGATTGGAGACCCTATTGGATCTATGAAATGGAGGAGGTATCACATCTACTGGCTCACTATGAGGTTCAGGTTCTTGGACTCAACGCTTTTCAAAGACCTTCTCTTCAAGCTTAATCTTTCTTCTATTGCCTCCATCTTGGATAAACTCATTTTTTAAGAAGACGATATGACGGCTCACAATTACATTATAATCTTTAGGAAAATAGAAGTAGTATCCCATAGTTTTCTTAGGATACCCAATAAAACGAGCCCTAAAAGACCTAGCCTCTAACTTGTCCATCTGCCGTTGCTTGACATGGGACAGACATCTTCAAATCTTGAGATACCTAAGAGCTAGATTCTTACCATGCCATAACTCATATAGAGTGATAGGAACAGATTTAGAGGGAATCCAATTCAAAAGATGAATTGCAAAAAGTAATGCATGTCCCAGAGAAATTCAAGAAGATCTGTGAAGCTCATCATGGATCGGACTATATCTAATAGGATCCAATTCCTCCTTTCAAATATCCCATTGAGTTGAAGCATCCCTAGAGATGTCCACTGTGAGACTGCCATTATCCTTGTGATAGGTCCAAAATTTTCACTAAGGTATTCTCCTCCTCAATCTGATCGAAGAACCTTTATGGGTTTTTCAGTCTATTTTTCTACTTCATATCTGAATTCTATGAACTTTTCAAAGGCTTCAAACTTTTGATGCATCAAAAATATAAAATCATATTGTAAATAATCATCGATAAAAGTTATGAAGTAGACATAGCCATCCCTGACTTGTACATCGAATGGACCACACACGTCAGTGTGTACCAAGGCTAATATCTCAGTGGCTTTTCTTCTTGTCCTGCAAAGGACAGCTTAGCCATTTTTTCTTGAAGATAGGACTCACAAATCGGATAAGACTCAAAAGCCAATGGTCTAAGAAGACTATCTTTTTCCAGTTTGTTGAGTCTGCCCTCTCCTATATGGCCTAGCCTAAGGTGTTATAGATACTTTTGGCTAATCCTATCTCTAAGTCTCTTAGACCTTGCAGTATTCACAGTTTACTCATTAATGTTAACACTCACATCTATATGCAAATGATAAAAATCATCAATCAAGAAAGCACGTGTAGCAACTTTATTTTCAAAATAAATTGCACACATATCTTTATTGAAATAAAAATTATAGTTATCCTGTGCCAGCACAGATATGGAAATTAAATTTCTACTGGCTACAGGTATATAATATCAGTCTTTCAAAATTAAACTAATCCTTAATGGTAATTGCAGAGGGTAGGTCCGGATGACTACAGCAGCAACTCTTACTCCATGTCGATTCGGAGAGAGATCTCGTCTTCTCTCAGCCCTCTAACTTCTTCAAAACCCTGCATAGAAGTGCACAGATGAGCACTTGAACCAGAATCTAGAATCCAACTACAAGAAGAGAAAATCGTTAGATTAGTTTCAATTATGAACAAGTCAGACGTACCTTCAGAAAGCCTATCCTTCTTCCAATTCTTCATAGTTGCCAAATAGGCCAGACAGTTCCTTCTCCAGTGGCCTTCGACATTACTATGAAAATACTTTTCCTCATCATCAGCCTTCTTCAGAATTTGTTGGGAATTATGTCCCGAAGTCCATCGTCAACCTATTGACGATTATGCTCATATTTGAAAAATATATATAATTTTTATTAATAAAAGTTATTTAATTTTTTCATCATATTTTGTTCATCTTATTTGAACTCCTATGTTGTGATGAAGTCCTTAAGACTATGTTTAATCGATAAAGAGGATTTGTCATTTAGTTCTTAAAACATATTCACGACTGAATGATATGGAGTAAATAGGACAATAGCAATATCAAGTATAGATTGTTGTACGTCATATGGGTTGGTGATTCTTTTAACCAAAGAGTGTGGAGACACTAGTATGGCATGCAGATGGAATATAGGAGTATATTTGCCTCGAACGTGGCTATTTATCGAGTACTCTACTGTCAAGAGTAACTCGTGAAGGATATGGATATGAGTGTCTCTAATTTGAGATCACCATGATGACTTGTAAGCAACTCATTATACTTTAGTATCGGATAATCTAAATTTTTAATTCAGTGACAGAAGGTTACTGAGTACAGTCAAGTACTTATCAAGTCAGTACGAGAGTCAAGATAAAATTGACCCCTTTGAATAAGTAGGAGATATGCATCAGTGTATTTTTATTTAGTAAAACCTTGATCAGGATAATCCATATGATGGATTTAAAAGATTGAAATACAATGTGGATGACTATATTAGGGTTGACAGTCAAACCCTAGGTCACCTTGAGTATTAGGATCAAAGGGATGAATTATATGGTAATTATATGCTAGTAGGTTATAGAATGTTGCTTTATAATCTTTTGACCATCTAAACATCGGGTCCCATTGCTAGATGGTTATATCGATTAGTATAGAAAGTTATTTTTATGCTACTGATTTAGGTTTGAACCTGTAGGGTCACACACATTAGAAGATTCGATTTGATCTGATGGCTGAAGAGTCCAATTGGATTGTGACTCTGGTGAAGAGTTCCATTGGGACTGAGACTCTGGAGGAGAGTCTTACTGGACTAGAACTTTGCTTTCAATAGAGGATTTATTAGCAATTAGATTATCAATTGACTCAATTTGATTGTGCAAAGAGCTTTGGATCAAGTCTAATTGAATTGGATTCAGTTTGACTTAGATTGGGTTTGATTTGATTCAGTTTAATTACAAGAGAAATTTGATCTTGATTTGATCAGGACTTGAGCTCAACTAATTCCTAATTGGATTAAAAATTTATTGAGATAATTGAGTTTCTAATTAGATTAAGTTCTTTTCTCTCATTGGGTTCAAATCAGATTTGATTTGGTTTAGAATTAATTTGAAAATGAAGAGTCCAAGCCAACAGGGACTCTATCTCTTCTCCTTACACCACCTTGGATCCACCTCTTCTTCTTAGCGTCAAAATGATTTTGGCATGAGATTTCTGGCATGAAGAGAGAGGGCACAAAGAGGATGGGTGGCAAAGCATGATGAGTCATGGCCTTATCTTCTGCCTAATTCGAATGTGATCTGAATTAGAGATAAGAAGGAAAGAGATTTTTTATGTTTGGAAAGAAGGGTGGCGCCTATTGATTTTTTCTTAAATTTCTTTGAAGTATTTTTGGGCATGAGAAAGATCAGATCTCTTTCTCATGCCATCACCCATTCTTCAAAAATTTGGGATGCCAAATTGGTTTCCGATGTGGTTGTTTTGGCGCCCTCTCCTTTGACCCAAAAACCCTACCTAGTCACTTGTTATTTAAAGGGGGCTCCAATAGTGGATGCCCCATGTTATGTTCCTTATTGATTTTATTTTCTCCATAGCTCTCTCCTCTCTCCTCTAGATCTTCTTCTTCTTTGAAGCATCCAAGAGATTTAAAGAAGAAGAGAGAGTTCAACCTTTGAAGATCCTTGCAAGCTAGCACTTCTGAGGAGCCTGATCTGCATCGATTTTCGTATGGACGATCGATAGAGGTCGGACTTTTTTCGTACGGCTGTAAGCAACCTGAAGGAATACTCTCTTATGCGAGATTCTTATGGAGATCAACAATCCATAATCTGGTAATGAGTTTTGAACTTGTTAGACTAGTTTTGATAGATCTAAGGGTTAGATCTAGTCTGTAGCATTGATTAGATCGATGCAAATTTTATTTTCAGATCTTAAGTTCATATTAAATCATATCATAGATCTTGACATGATAGTCTAGATTAGATCTTATGCATATAAAATAGATTAAAGTATTTAATCTAATAAATTCGCGGTAAAAAATTTTAAAATTATATGCATAGTACTGTCCTACTTTTTCTTCAATTGGTATCAGAGCCAGGTTACTTATGATATGATTTTATATACTTTTAGACCTGATTATATGTTATTAGATCTGATTATTTATTATTTAGATTAGATCTAAATATATTTTATTTTCAGATCTGATATTTGATTAGTTCTATACATGTTAGATTAGATGATCTAAGTAGTAAAGTACTCGAATTGGAGAATCACCAGGCCATCCAATCATAAGAGCAAGTAGGATTATATGACCACTCCTCCCATTCAATGGGGTACTCTTATGGTATGCAGGGATGCCACTATGAGGTTCCATGAAGAAAAAAGTGAAAAAAAAACTTACTTTCTTGTAAAATCTGAGATCTTGAAACTTTAGGATTTGTTGTATCTGATGCAAGTTGTAAAAAAAAAGTAGTTGCATCTAATCTTAATAATCAAAATTATTTTGATTTAAAATCAAAAAAATTTAGATGTGATATAAAAAAATTTTATGATTTAATGTAAAAAATTTACATCATAAATAGTTTCAAAACTTGGATGCTGAAACTTAATTAAAAATTAAGTATAGAATCAATTAGATCTAGAATTGTGATTTAAGATCTAATGACATTACATAAAATATGGGGCATGGGTTAGCTCAAATCAGGTCCTCTTAATTGGGCCTAAGGTTAGAATCAAAGAATTAATGGATCATGTAGAGAAATTGATTAAATTTAATCAAATATTGAATTAGATTAAATCAAGATTTTTCTAATACAATAGTTGTAGATGATCAAGTCTGTATCTTTGATTAGACCAAATAGACCTTAATTATAGCTCAATGATTGAACTCGAATCATTAGGTTGGTCAAATCGAAACTAATCAACCAATTAGTGTCTAAGATAAGTTTGGTATTTCGATCAAAGATTTTTAATTAGAAGCGACTTACCTGATCATTTTGATAGTGTCTAAGGCAAGCTTAGCATATCCTCCCATCGATCTCACTTACCCAACCAATTTGATGAATTATGTCTTGATTAGACCGTTAAGTGATTCGAATTGATCCATGCCATTAAGGTTGATCAGTGTGATTGATCTAGGTGCCAGTTCGATCAGCATGATCTTAATCCAATTTAATGACTTGGTGAAGTCAATGGGAGAATTGTGGTTTACTGATTGATCTCTTTTCTTCTCTTCTCTTAATTCATAAATTAAACCTCTAAATTATTAGATCCCTAAAATAAGATAGTTATGGTGATAACTAAATCATAGCCTCCCATTAAGTTGGATGATAATGGATCCATTAGTGTGATGATCATTGGAAGCCTAAAGGCCTGGTGCTTATCTGCTATTGAAATTATCATTGATAATATGATGATTTAGTCGAATCTCTCTATCAAGTGGTCAAATTAGTCGGCCAAAGTCAGACTTGATCATTTGATAGTTAGATTCTTTAATATGATCATGTTAATGGTTGGATCCTAATTAGAACTTGTAGAGAAGATCAAAGTCAACTGAAAAGTTACTTGGGGCTAAATCAATTATTAAAAATTATTTATGAAACAATCGGTTATAGAACCTACCCATGGATGCACGTGTGAGCCGACCAAAGTTAGGCTGGTGTGTAATCTGTGAGGATTCTAGTACCTGCTAAGGAATTAAAGTAATTCTTCGAATTGGAGGTAGAGGCTATTAATTCATATAAAATAGTAGGAGAACCTTTAAACTAAAATTCAAGGCTTAATTAATTCATATACTGATTAGATTTTGATTTTTTTTCTTTGTACAGATATGGCCTCAAACTTATCACTCGATCACTGTTGGACAGTAAGAAGTTGACAGGATCCAATTTCGATAACTGGTATCGAAAACTAAAAATCATCTTAGAGCATGAGCAAATCTTGTATGTCATTACAGATCCAGCATTTGAGAAGCCTACTCCTAATACTTATGACGTAGTTCGAGATACTTACTTGAAGTGGCTCAACGACCACACCATGGTTCGTTGTATAATGCGGGCCTCCATAAACGACAAGTTCAGTCGAAAGTTTGAAGAGGCTCAGTCAGAAGACATGCTCAAGGTGTTGAGAGAGTCTTTTAGTACTCCCGACGATGTTGAGCAGTACAAGATTAGTTGTGTCATTTTGAATGCTCAGATGAGAGAGAGAGCATCGATCATTGATCATATATTGTACATGATCGAACCGATCGAGCGACTGAGCAAGCTTGGCTTTTTCTTGCACGAACAGCTAGGGAAGGATGCGATCCTGAACTCTCTACCCAAATTCTACCTACCATTTCTCAGTCATTTTTGAATGACGAAGCATGTAGTTAACTACCATGATCTGTTGGGGTGTTGCTATAGACTTTTGAGAAGGATCACCAGCTCCATAAAGAGATGGTGAATGTAGTGGGAGGATCTTTTTTAGATGGACATCATCCTTTTAAAAAATAAAAAATAAGAAATAAGAAAGTGCAAAGTGCTGGGAGTCAGACCCAGAAGCCCAGGTTCAAGGCCGAGCAAAGTCAGGTAGAGTGCTTCCATTGCAGGAAGTAGGATCACTGGAAGAGGAATTGTCCTCAATATATAGCTTCCCTTGACCCTAACAGGCTGAAGAAGAAGAAGCAATTAGTTGCTAGACAAGATAATTATATAATAACACCTTGTAACTTCTCAGTTTTTGATACAATGACCTAGGTATTGGATACTAGTAGTCCTATTAATATTTGCAATTCATTGCAGGGTCTTCAGGTCAGTAGGAGATTTAGAGACAGTGAGAGATTTTTGAATGTTGGAGATGGAAGATCAGTTCTCGTTCTAGCTTTAAGAATTATCAAGCTTATATTCGATTCTCATTTTATTGTTCTTAATGAATGTCATTACTGTCCCAGTTTTCTTTTGAATGTCATTTCTGTAGGCCTTTTGGCCAAAGCAAATTATGAAATTTTAATAAAAAAAAAGCTTTTGGAGGAGCTACTTGGATCCCTCATAACCCACGAGCTAACCATGAAGCAATATTCTAAAGAAGAGATCAAAAGAAAGAAGATAATTGCTCTCAAAACAACAGTACAAGAAGAAGAAGATTTAAAAAGATCAAAAAATAGTGAAGAAGATGAGGACCTAGCATTAATCACCAAAAAATTCAAATGATCATGAGGTAAAGAAGATAAGAGACCAAGAAAAGACTACCAGCTAAGGGGAGCCAAGTAAAGAAAAGAAAAAAGAGCAGCCCATCATCTGTTATGAATGCAAGAAGCCGGGCTACTTCAGATCGGACTGTCCCCAACTCAAGAAAGATCAGAAGAAATTTAAAAAGAAAAAGACAATGATGACTATGTGGAGCAACAGTGATGACTCCACCACAGATGAAGAATCTCTTGAAGAAGCCAACATATGCCTTATGGCACATGAAAATGAGGTAACTCCTGAAATTCAAAATGAATTTTCTTATGATAAACTGCAAAAAGCTTTTCATGAACTTTTGAATGATCTAAAAAAATTAAGATTGAAAAATAAAAATTTAAAATTAAGAAACCAAGCATTAGCTAAAGAAAAAAAAAGTTGACAGCAAAAATAAAGAATTAGAAATAAAGAATCAAACTCTATTGAAAGACAAAGATGAAATTTCAAGCTTAAACAAAACTCTTGTAAAAGAAAATCAGGATCTAAAAGAAGAAGTAACCAAATTAAAACCAATAGTTTATAGATTTACTCTAAGTTTAAATAAATTTCAAATAATTATTGATAATCAAAGAGCTATGTATGATAAAGCCGGACTTGGCTATAATACTATTAGAAAATAAAAGTTTTTGAAAAATATTTTTGTTAATGTATCCATCAGCAAATTGTCAAATATTATTTATTTTAAATGTAGCAAAGTAGGACATAAAGCTTATACATGCTTATCAAATAAATTTATTGATACAAATATTAAGAAAATATGGATTTCAAAAGGAACCATTGTGACTAACCCCAAAGGACCCAAGTTAGCTTGGGTACCTAAGGTTAAAACTTGACTTTATGTGTGCAGGTGTGTCTTGCATCCTAAGTAACAAAATAGAAATGGTATCTTGATAGTGGGTGCTCAAGACACATGATCGATGATGAATCTCAATTCATCACATTGGAAACTAAAAATAGAGGGATGGTCACTTTTGAAGATAATGACAAAGAGAAGATCATCGATATTGGTAACATTGGTATCACTCCCTCTACTTGCATTAAAAATATGTTACTTGTAGATGGTCTCAAATATAATCTTTCAAGTTTTAATCAATTATGTGATAAAAGTAATAAAGTAATTTTTGAATCATCTATGTGCATTGTAACTAGTCCTTTTGATTATAGCACTAGATCCATTGGGCATAGGCATAGCAATGTTTACATGATTGATTTGGATAATCTTTCCATGTAAAACATACAATGTCTTATGGTCATAAATGCTAAAATCAATGAGACTAATTGGCTTTGGCACCGTAGGCTTGCACATATTAGTATGCACACACTTTCTAAAATTATTAAAAAGAATTTGATTTTTGGTTTGCCAAAAATAAGTTTTGACAAAAATAAAATTTATGATGCATGTCAATTAGGTAAACAAATAAGAGTTTTTTTTAAATCTAAGAACATTGTTTCAACCTTTAAACCTTTAAAATTTTTTCATATGAATTTGTTTGGTCCTACAAGGACAACTAGTCTAAGAGGTAAAAGATATGATTTTGTAATTATTGATGATTTTTTACATTTCACTTGGGTCTTATTTTTAGCATCTAAAGATGAAGCATTTTCAGCATTATCTAAGTTTTGCCAAAAAGCTTCAAATGAAAAAGGTTTACTAATTATTTCAATTCATAGTGACCATGGCACTAAATTTGAAAATAAAGATTTTGAAAAATTTTGTGATGAAAAAGACATAGATCATAATTTTTCAGCATCTAGAACACCTCAACAAAATGTAGTAGAGAAGAAAAATAGAACTCTAGAAAAAATAGCCCGTACTATGCTATGTGAGAACAAGTTCCTAAAATATTTTTGGATAGAAGT
The DNA here is from genome assembly GCF_000442705.2 of Elaeis guineensis. NCBI lineage: Eukaryota > Viridiplantae > Streptophyta > Magnoliopsida > Arecales > Arecaceae > Elaeis > Elaeis guineensis. The sequence goes on from NC_026003.2 coordinate 58,073,253, forward strand.
AATCAACACAGCATGTTACATCTTAAATCATGCTTTAATAAGATCAATTTTAAAGAAAACACCTTATGAATTATGGAAAGGTAGAAAACCTAACATAGGATATCTTCATATTTTTAGTTGTCGTTGTTTTGTTTTAAATAATAACAAAGATAGCTTAGGTACATTTGATGCTAAACCTGATGAAGCTATCTTTCTTGGCTATTTTACTTCTAGTAAAGCTTTTAGAGTATTTAATAAAAGAACACTAGTAGTGAAAGAGTCAATTCATATAGTTTTTGATGAAGCTAATGATCTTCCATCAAGGAAGAGAGAGGGTGCTGATGATATAGATATCATAGAAGATGGAATGAAAGAGCTCACCATCAATGACTCAAATGAACGAAACAAGGAATAGTTAGAAGAAAAATATGATGATGAAAGCATCAATGATCAAAACATTCAAGAACAACCTCAAGATACAATCTTCCAAAGGAATGGAGGTATGTCTACAATCACCCCAAAGAATTAATCATTGATGATCCAGTACAAAAGGTAAGAACTAGATCCTCTCTTAGAGATGTATGTAATTATATAGCTTTTATTTCACACCTAGAACCTAAAACAATAGATGAAGCTGAAAAGAATCATAACTGGATAATTGTCATGCAAGAAGAGTTAAATCAATTTGAAAGAAATAATGTATGGACTCTTGTTGCTAGACATAAAAATCATCCAATAATCAAAATAAAATGGGTATATAGGAATAAATTAGATAAAGATGGTAATGTAATCAGAAATAAAGTAAGATTAGTTATTAAAGGATATAATCAATAGAAAGAAATTGATTTTGATAAAATATTTACATCTGTTGCTAGACTAGAAGCTATAAGAATGCTGCTTGCTTATGCATGTTTCATGAACTTTAAATTATTTCAAATAGATATTAAAAGTACTTTTTTTAAATGGTTATATTGCTAAAGAAGTATATGTAGAGCAACCCTCAAGCTTTGAAAATCATAAATATCTAGATCATTTAAGTTAAACAAAGCATTGTATTGTTTAAAACAAGCTCCTAGGGTGTGGTATGAAAGATTAAGTAAGTTCTTACTAGAAAATGATTTTTCAAGAGAAAAAGTAAATACAACTCTTTTTATAAAAAGAGAAGATGAAGAAATTCTAGTTATACAAATATATGTTGATGATATTATATTTGGACTACTAATGAAGTTTTGTGCTAAGAATTTGCCAAGCTCATGTAGGAAGAGTTTGAGATGAGCATGATAGGAGAACTCACTTTCTTCCTCGAACTTCAGATCAAGCAAATAAAGAAAGGGATCTCTATCACCCAAAGTAAGTACACAAGAGAACTATTAAAAAAATTTGGAATGGAGAGCTCCAAAAGTGTAAGTACTCCTGTGACCCATTCCTATAAATTAGATAAAGATGAACATGGCAAGAATGTTGATTCAAAGCTTTATAAAGACATGATAGGTTCTTTTTTATATCTTACTGTCAGTATACCTGATATATATTCAGGGTATGTATGTGTGCTAGATTTCAGTCAAATCCCAAGGAATCTCACTTAAATGCTGTTAAAAGAATTTTTAAATACTTAAAAGGAACACAAAACCTAGGATTTTGGTTCTCTAAGCAATCTTCTATGGATTTTATAAGTTACCCAGATGCAGATTTTGTTGGATGTAGGTTAAATAGAAAAAGTACTAGTAAAACTTGCCAAAATTTGATAGCATTGTCTACGGCCAAGTTCGAGTACATTGCAGTCGAAAGTTGCTGTGCTCAAATTTTATGGATTAAGCAACAGCTCATAGATTTTGAAATTGAACTTAAAAATATCCCCATAAGATGTGATAATACTAGTACCATTAATTTGACCAAAAATCCAATCCAACATTTTAAGTCAAAACATATTGAAATTAGACATCACTTTATAAGAGAACATATTCAAAATAATAATGTAGCACTTGAATACATAAATACAGAAAAGCAATTAGCTGACATTTTTATCAAAGTATTAAGTGAAAATAGATTTTGTGAAATTAGAAAAAAATTAAGTATTTTAGATCCTTCTACTTGATCTCTCATCATATTATCACTCCCAAAATCTATCCAAAATCTCTTGACTTCATCATCTTAATTTTGGGAGGCATCTACCTTTTTTTGAGATTATTTTTAACCAATTAAAAATCATCAGTGTTATTCAGATATAATCTCAGATTTTTTTTCATTGAAATACTCCATCAAAAATCATACTAAAATTTATCTAGACTATTCATAATCATCTCAAGTCGATATAAGCCTTTTCATATTTTTTTCTCTTAATTTTTTCCTTTTTTTTAAATTATTTTTTCATCATCTAATGTTTTTCTGGATGGGATGTCCCATGGGGCATCCCAATTGATCGGGCAAATGGATTTTGTGTGAGCCGACCCATTTAAATTTCTCTCTTAAAACCTAAGTGGGGTGACTCAATTACTATGCTTCTTCCTCTTCTTCTCGACCCAAACCGAAAACTCTTCTTCTAACTCTCCATCGGCCATAAATCCATCCCTTTAACCACCCAAAAATTTTGAATTTCTATCTCAAATTCTAGGGTAAACACATTCTCTCGACATATCCTTAATCAAAACTATCTCCTTCTTGCTCTCCATCAAAATCTCAAGCCCTAATTTGTAAAATCTGAGACAATCATCCCAAAATCCTTTTCTTCTCCTCATTTCCATCCATCCTTCACCCTTCTCCATTCTCTTGATCGGTTCTCCTACTCTCTTTGAAACAATGGCCCCCAAAATATGGTTGCCATAGAGAAGAAAATCAGTGAGGTCCTTGGAGGCTGAAGAAAGAAAGAAGAAGTCTACTCAAGTTTCAGTTCAAGCCTCTCCTCCAATAACCCCAAGTAAGATCCCTCTGTCTGTAAGAAAGGTAGCCCTGGAAAGGAATGTTGATTTTCGTTTCTTGAGAAGTGATGGATTTTCTATTGGTAAAAAATTAATCAAATAAGGGTGGAGATTTTTCTGTAGTTTGTCTGAGCCCGTATACATTGATCTGGTCAAGGAGTTTTATTCTAATCTAGTTTTCACTAATGGGGTTCTAAGATCAATAGTTAAGGATGTCCAAATTATACTAAATGCTCCTAGGCTGGGTAGACTTCTTCAGATGCCCTGTGAAGGTAGTTGCCTAGATGAGCTTTCAAGGAAAGAAATCGAGCTCAGGACCATCTTAGGAAGAGAGGATGTGGAGGGGTTTATAAAAATTAAAGCTAAGGATTTGAGTGTGAAGATGAGATTGCTCCACCACATGATTTTCAAGATTTTCTTCCCTAGTGAGGGAAGATATGATTTGATGACTGGTCGAGACATCTATGTGATGCACCATGTAGTCTCCGAATCTCCCTTAAATCTATCATTTTTGATGATCGATGCCACGAGGGAGGCCTTGAACAGATTCAAGGCTCCCTTGCCCTATAGTATGGCTCTTACTATGATATTTAGAGAGTCTGGAGTGAGCTTTGAGAGGGAGATTGTTTGCAGATTATCGAACACTGACACCTACAACGATCACTCCCTTCGACGCATGGGATTTATCAGAGTGGATGGTCGTTGGACCAAGGGTCGAGGAGCTGCAGTCGAGGAGGAGGAGGAGGAGCGTACAAAGGAGGAGGGTCCCTCATCACCACCTGAGCCCAGGCAGAGCCCTGATGTTCACTTTGTATTAAAGCCTGAGGCAGGACCCTCAGTCAGTGTACCCCCATCTTCAAGCCGTACCGTGCCATCTTCTTTTAGTACGGGGGAGAATGAGATGGGACTGTTGGCTGAGCGAGTTGCAGGTATTCTATCTGTCCAGCAACAACAGTTTCAAGAGCAGGTCCTCCAGCAGCTCCACCAGTTTCAGCAGTATCAACAACAGATCCTCCAGCAGGTACAACAGTAGCAGCAGTATCATCCACCTCAATCGAGTTCTTTTTCTGCCTCTTCCTCAGATCTTTCAGTCATGCCCTATATTTCTTCATTCGTACAGCTTTTGTCTGACCGTAGTGCTAGACTAGAGAGTGTAGAGAGTTTCCTACTCAGGTTCAATGACAGGATCTTTGATATTGAGAGGGAGATCAGACTAATATTAGATTCTCTATTGGCAAGAGCAAGTACTTCGAGCATCTCTTCACCTCAGTTGACTGATTTGACTCAAGAGATAGAGAGACTTCATAGCCTGCTTCGTTCCAAACTTGAGCTGATCCGAGTTGATATTAGAGACTCGAGGGACTTTATTTCTTTGATCTTGAGGGGCTCCGTATTTCTTTGAGGGGGATCTTGTCCCAGCTAGATGCCATTAGGACTCAGCTCCAATCCAGACCCTCTGCATCCAATGAGCTTGCTTTTGTCCAGCCTATTGCATTTCGTCTCCTAACATCTTTCACTTGGATCAGACCATTCAGTCGAGGTCGAGGCTGATTATATTTCAATTATCTTGATCTTGAGCTCCATGCCCATTCTCACTGAACTGATCATTTATACTAGTTCTTTTAGGTCTCTTACTACTTAGTTATCATATTTTGTTGTTTTGTTAAATATTTTTGAGAACACTATGTTGGTATCATAGATACATACTATGAATGAATGTACTTGACTCTTGTAACCTCTCTTTTTGTTGTAATTAATGTATGAGGTTATCCATTATCATCACTTTGTATGGCCGACTTTTATTTATATGTGAATGAATGAATGACTATTACATTTGAATGAATATACTATTACTCTAATACCTGATGTACTACCATAATTCATTAAAAATCTTACTCTCTCTAGTCCATTTTTGATGATGTCAAAAAAGGAAAGAAGAAAGTCCATCTTGAATTTTTGTGAATTTTCTTGAATTTTGCCCTGATACGTCCATTTTTTGCTCTAATACGTCTATCTTTACTTTTATTTTGATATTTTTATAAAATACTCTGATATATCTATTTTTGATTCTTGCTCTGATACTTTCATCTTTGCCTTGATATCAAAATACTTTGATATATCTATTTTTAATTTTATAAAATATTTTAATACATCTATTTTTATTCTTGCTCTGTTACTTTTATCTTTGCTTTGATACTAAAATAAGAAAGAGAAAAAGAAAGATTCTTTTTATATATATATTGCTCTGATAGTAAAAACAAAGAAGAGAAAAAAAAATTTATGAACCATTTTTGCTCTAATAATAAATATAAGAAAAATTTTTACAGCTTGATCACTTTTTATATAAAAAAGGGGAGAATTTTTTCAAAATGGTCAAAATAGTTACTTTCATCTTTTTCATATAAGAAAGGGAAGAATTTTGCTGATTAGAAATAATTTTTGAAAAATCCTAATACCTTCACAAATAATTTTTAGCAAAATAATTTAAAATATTATAACTTACTAAAAATATGTATCTCATGATATTCTATGCTTAATCTTTGGCATGTTCCTATAAGTGCTTCACAAACTCAATCCCTTGAGCTTTATGGATCTTTTTTATGAACACTCAAATATTTTGTCATCATCAAAAGGGAGAGATTGTTACTCCAAGAATTAATTTTGATAATCACAAATCATTTGAGAAAACTACTAATAAATTTTTTATCCTTGGAGAATGTTTTAGTGATGTTTCAGGTAGTCCAAAATATTGAGTTTGAAAAGCTCCATCAAGTGTATCAAAATTGATATTTTTGCAAGTTAAAACCTTTTTTGAAGCCTTTTAGAAGTGTCAAATTGATTTAAATTTATTTAAGAGTATTTGACAGTATTTTGATAAGTTTCAGACCTTAAATATATGAAAAATTAGATTGAAACAAAATGAGATAACCCAACTGAGTCATCCCCTTTCATTGGATAGCCGGCACGCTCTGTTTTTGGCTTGTGGCACGTAGTGGGATGATCCATGAGACCTTGAGACCAAAATAGAGAGTTTATTTTTCAGACTGGCCAAATGAGGTGACCCATGGGACTTCTCAGTTGTAGTGGGACGACCCATGGGATGTCCCATTCTAGGCAAATCTTGTAACGGCTAATTTTCAGTCCATTTTTTATGCATTTAATACGCATTAAACCCATTCCAATGGCTTTTAACCAACACTAAGACATTTTCAAATTCAAATGAAGGCTATAAATGCTCTTTAGAGATGGAAAATCAACTAAGATTAATGCATTCAAGCTCACATTCATGAAAGTGAAAGAAATCCCTAAAAAGAGAGGAAAGAAGCATTCAATCAGCTCACCAACCACTCTCCAGCTACATTCAAGTGTGCCAATTAATTGAGAGTATTTAGCAAAGGCTTCTTCTCCTTGCATATTATTTTTTTTTGCATTTATTGTACTTATTTAAGGGGCTGTTTGTGCTGAAATTCCTGTACACTCATCTTTTGCTATTGTACATTGGGTTTTGAGTTTTGGAGGGTTCTAAAACTCGAAAAAGTTGATCTGAACCTGTAATCGAAGAGTTTGTGGATTGGTTTGTACTTAAAAAATAAGTATTCTTACTTTGATAGTAAGGGTCAGTGTTATCTGATGTGTTCTATCTTGAAATCTTTTTAGTGGATTGAAATCTCAAGTAAGGACTTGGGGCGTGGATATAGGTCCAAGATTGGCACCGAACAACTATAAATCTCTTGAGTTTGTTGTACTTGCATCTCTTCATTTATTCTTTGTGCTTTATACTTGTTTACTTATTATTTGAGATTGATTTCATTTTCTTAGCCAATCAATTTACTCCACTCAACAAGTATAGCACATTACTTGAGTTCACTAATCATAAAAATTTTAAAAAGATCCAATTCACATCCTCCCCCCACTTGGGCTCCATATATGGGCAATAGAAAGAGTTCAAGGTGATCGAAGAAGAAGATTAAATCAGATCTGCCATCAGAAGTCATCTATACGAGCTAGCACTCCCGTGAAGGATAGATTGGTTCGAGGACTTCGTGTGGACGATCTGTAGTGGCCGAACATCTTGTGTGGCTGTGAGCGACCAGTAGAGCCTCTAATCTATGAGTTTCAATTATGGTGTTCATCTATCCATGCTCAGGTATAAGGTTTGGATCCTAGTAGCTGTAGATATGATCTACTCCTTGTGCTAATTTTTTCACATGCTTGCTAATTTTAAATTCAGATTTTTCATGCATTGTATACCATATCATAAATCTTTCTATAGGTATTTTAAGATCTGATCTTATGTATGTATTTATAGATTAAAATATTTAATCTAGCTTTATTCTACTATAAAAATATTGAAATACATGCATGAAACCCTACACTTAAATCAACAATTACAACTTGAATAGTATGTTATATAGCATGATATGATACATGAAAATTAGTTTCATTCTTTTAATATGCATATTACATATGATGTAAGCGTTAGGATGTATATTAGAGATCAGTTTAAAACCCTCATTAAAAATTATATTAAGTTGTAATGTCGGGATTTACTTGCTAATCAAATATTGGATTCATTGATCAGTTAGTGTCTAGGAAAGTGTTAAAGGTGGTTATTTAATTAGGTCTGTTTGCTTATCTGCTCAAGTTGTTGGTGTCTAAGACAAGCATCGGGGAGCCTCCCACCTATTTACCTAGCCAATCTGGTCTATTGAGTTCCGAGTTTGGATTGCTTAGTGATGTAGATGCTACATGTGCCTTCCTTCATGCTAAGCCAATATCATATCAAGAACTATAGTAAATGTGTTGTGCAACCATAAGGCTTACTATGAAGATTGATGTGAGATTGCTTTAGTACATATTTGATGCTTATAGCATTTTGGATATGTTGCTTTATTGTGCAACCACAAGGGCGACATCATTCAAATATGACTTTATGAAAATGAAAAGTCTAACTTAACTAAAATATTATAGTTTGTTATGCAACCACAAGGCCATGAATATTTTAGAGGCAGAAAGATGTTGAGAGTTGTATGAGATAAATTGAAAAAAAATTTCCTACCTTTGAACTCATAAAAATTTGTTATGCAACTAAAAGATCTTTTATGAGGAATTAAGATCTCAATCCCACTAAGAAAACCAACAGAGTTTCTTATTTATCATAGAAGAGGGCTATGGTATTCGATAAAAGACCTAATCAAGTTATGCATATCATCATGAGTTATCCACTTATATTGGTTCCTTATTATTGTAGATTAATCTGCATAATGGTATCCTCACTTTCACTGTGTTGCTTACTTAATGCCAACAAATTGATCGGACCCAATTATGTCGACTGAATGAGGAACCTAAGAATTGTTCTCATACAAGAGAAAATCTTCTATATTTTGAATATGCCTGTATCCGATATGATCGGTGAAGATGCAACTGAGAAGAAAAAGATCACATACAAGATATGACAAAATGACAGTGTGACTGTCGAATGTGTCATACTTCCCTCTATGAGCAATGAGCTCTAGAGACAATATGAAGGCATGGATGTTCCTTCCATACTCCTTAATCTAAAAAAATTATATAGAGAACAAAGTCGGACTGCTAGATATGAGATATCTAAGTAGTTATTCCATGTCATGATGAGTAAAGGCACATCCATGCAGACTCATGTCCTAAAGATGATTGATCTGATCACTCATCTGGGACAGTTAGGTTTTGCAATGGACAATGAGCTTAGTCAGGATCTGATCCTACAATCACTCCCTAATTTCTTCTCACAGTTTATCATAAACTATCATATGAACAAACTAAACACCAGTCTGCCTGAGCTGCTCAATATGTTGAAGACAGTAGAAAGTCATTTCAAGGGTGAAAAGGCTCCAGTTCTTCTTGTAGATAAGATCTTCAAGAAAAAAGATAAGAAAGATTCTAAAAAGAAAATTAAACCCTCAGACTAGCATCTCCAAGAAGAAGGCAAAGAAAGTCTCCATCAAGGGTACTTGTTATCAGTGTGGCAAAGAAGGGCGTTGAAAGAGGAACTGCAAGGACTACCTTCCAAGTTTGAAGCACAAGGAAGCAAATGTTGCTAAAAGTTTATATATGATACAAATAAACTTATCATTAAGTACTTCAACTTTAGATTCTTGGATATTAGATACTGTCTGTGGTTCACACATTTGTAAATCATTGCAGGATCTGTAAAACATAAGGAGTCTAAATGAAGGTGACTTCATGCTGCTCGGCACTAGTGGAGAGTCTACCCAAGCCAAAGCTATAGGAACCAAGTTGTTGAAGTTATCTTCGGATAAAATTTTAAAATTGAATGACTATTATTATGTCTCTAATATTATTAGAAATATTATTTCTATACCTATGTTACTAGAACAAAATTTTAAAATAAGAGGAAAGGGCAATAGTTGCTCTGTTTATTTTTTTGATGAATGTTATGGAAATACTTTTATTAATAATGATCTTTTATTTTTGTCTCTTAATGATAATATTCTTCAAGTTAATTAAATGAAGAAAAGAAAAAAAGAAGATGTGAATGTCACATACCTCTGTCACTACCGACTTGGTCATATCAATGAGTCAAAAATTAACAAGTTATACAAAAAAAATTATTTTATCCTTATAATTTTGAATCATATGAAACTCGTGAATCTTATCTTATGGATAAGATGATCAAGAATCTATTTACTGGATATGAAGATAGGGTGAGTTACATTTTGGGCCAATATATAATGATGTTTGTGGTCCAATATCGACTCAGACAAGTGGTGGATACTCCTACTTCATCACATTTACTGATAATTTATTTAAGTTTGGATATATGTATTTAATAAAATATAAATTTGAAGCTTTTGATAAGTTTAAGGAGTACCAAAAAATGATTGAAAAACAAACTGCTAAGAGTATCAAGATTTTTCGATCTGATCAAAGAAGTGAATACTTAATTAGTGAGTTTCTTGATCATTTAAAAGAAAATAGAATTCTCTTTCAATGGACTCCTCCTTATACTCCATAATTAAATGGTATTGTAGAAAGGAGGAATCGCATCTTATTAGATATAGTACGATCTATGATGTGCTTCACAGATCTTCTGATCTCTTTTTGAGGTCATACCCTAGAGACTGCCGCACATATTTGAAACAGGATACCTAGTAAATCTGTCTCTAGTACAATGAGATATGGAGAGATAAGAAATCTAATCTTATGTATCTTAAGATTTGGGGCTGCCCTGCTTATGTCAAGAATAATAAAGGACATAAGCTAAGTGTTAGGTAGGATAAATACAGGTTTATAGGTTATCCTAAGAAGAGTATAGGATACCACTTCTAACCTCTCACTCAACAAAAAGTGTTTGTTAGTAAGCATGCCACTTTCTTGAAGAAAGAGTTCGTCCAAGAAAGGGGCAGTGGGAGAACAGTTAAACTTGAGGAAGTTCAAAACCTTTAGTCTATCCAAAAGCAACATGTGGAGAGTCCACAAGTTGATCCTCAATCTGATGTGCCCATTGTTGAGGCACAACCACAATACATACCTCCTCTCTGAAGATCAAGTAGAGTGCGTAATGTACCACTCAGGTATGGATTTATCATTGAGAATGATAACTCATCACACATCATTGAAAATAATGATCCCACGACCTATGCAGAAGTAGTCATGAGTAGTGACTCTGACAGATGGCTTGAAGCCATGAAATTCAAAATGGACTCCATGTATGCCAACCACGTTTGGACTTTGGTTGATGCACTTGAGGATTGTTGGAGTTTCACGATTTCATGCATGTAAAAATTTTGAAACAATTACGCAGTAGAAATTTTAAAAATTCAAATTAAATCTAATTTAATTTAAGTATGCATAAGATCAAATCTTAAAATCATAAACAGGATCTACACATGTGAGATAGGATTCAGATACAAAAATTCAATAGAGAAAAATAAATAGAAAAGATCTATCTTCATACCTTGGCACGGATCGATCTACACCACGAAATGATGATCATAGATGTCTTCTGAAGGTTCCTTGAAGCCGCGAAGTGTCCGACCTCTACGGGTATCCATACAAGACTTCGATCTAATCAGAAGCTTCTTGATCTTATTGGGGTGCTAGCTTCTTTGCAGAGATCACATCTTGATGGTTGAAAAAAAAAATTCTCTCAAGACACTTATAGAAGAAAGAAGAAAATAGAAAGATGATGATCTTTATGCTAGAGATCATGAGAAGAACCTTTTCTTTTCTTTTCTTTCTAAAACCTATGCACCAAATCTCTACGCTAGAGATATAAAAATTTTTTCCAACTCTTAGACAAAGAGGAGAGAAAAAACTCATGTCCAAACTAGGACAAAAGAGAGAGAAGGTCCTAACAACCAACCTTTGATTGTTGGTAAGAAAGAAGGGATAAGAACAACCAACTTACCTTATGCCTTGGACCATTATCCCGCACCCTCTCCCTTGGAAATTTTCCATGCACACACCTCTAGTTTTTGGCATCAAAATCTGATCATCATCAGCCATCTAATGACCCTCATATGTCCCATGTTTAAATAGGAGAAGAGATAAGGTGTTAGGTTAGGAGATAAGAGTCCAAACTTCCTTGGACTCCAGCCTTTTTGATGCCGCCCACAACTCACTATTTGAGCCCATACTATCTCACAGAGAAGGAGTTTGAGAGGGCTTCTTACATGCTAAAAACCTCATGCAAAAAGGAAGGAGCATGGAATATATTGGCATCCAAAATTGGTTGGGCTGGGGCTGGCTTATGCGCATGGAAAGGGAGAGTTTTAACTTCATAAGACTCCTCTTTAGGTGGCTGATTTAAACTAATTCTAATCATATTAAGAATTGATTAGATCCAAATAGATTAAAATCCAAATCTGATTAGGAGCTCAAACTATTTAGATTAAATATCACCTAATTAGAGGAGGAGTTCTAGTCCTTTTGAACTCTCTCTTGGTGCTTGAGTCAAACTTAATTTAATCTCAATCTAATTAAGATTTAGTGCACCCATGAAGAGGAGAATTCTTAGTCCAAATAAAAACTCAAATATTCTTAGTTAGATCATAGTCTAATTAGAAATTAAGTCAAAACCAAATCCTAATTTAATAAAAATTATTCTTCCATGTAATTTAGTTATCTCATAACCTAATTAGGCTTGATCAAATCAAATCCATATCAAGTCAAATTAAATCAAATTTAATTAGACTTGATGCAAGCTCTATTACTCAAATTGAGCCAATTAATAATTCAATTGAAAATTAATCCTCCTATAACTCACTAACTCTTTAACGAGTTACATAATTGTAACTTTTGCATTGGATTAATTATCAATCAAATTGATAATTAAATCCTATCATGATTTATAATTATAATTCAACCATCTAATCAGTCAAAAGCCTCTTTGTGTGTGATCTCAAAGGTTTTATTCTATCTGATAGTGAGGTATATCGTGATCTCTATCACAATATTATCAAAACTCTTTTCAATGGGTTGAAACCATCCAACTCTGCCTATCAAGGATCATCGATCATCGAGATGATGCTCATGGACTCACAATCCATCAGTGATATCTAGCAATATGTAATGGCAACCTAGCAGAATAAAAGGTGATGAACTTCTAGAGCAGTTAACGTATGATACAGTTCCTCTATCGTGAGTCCCGATCAGATAGCAGATCATGGATAAATTGTCAAACCTCATCATCGATCATATGATAGATTCAATTAGCTCGAGTCCATGTGTGATTCTAATAAAATTTTTTTTCATCAATCACATTGCTATGGCCGTAGACTTAAAGATTTAGCTTCTTAAATTTCATAGGACTATTTTCTTCTACTAGGATCGATAGATTCCATCTAGGTGCACACTCTACTTCTACAGTGGATCAACTATCGCCAACATCCACTACAAGGACTCATTGAGTCAATATTTATATGTAGTCAAACTCCAGCAGCCTCACTATGAGCACCTGTAGCACCGCAGATCAAAGGACCAGTCATACTACTGCAGCATCAAGAAAGTCACTAACGAGTGAGCAGATATTCATGTGACTTCTCATATTGGTCACGCTCAGTACTAGTTATTCTCTAACAGCCACCTGCACTCTCGCTCCAGTGTCACTATACCATAAATTCGAGACTCATCTGTCTGAAAGAAGTGATCCGTGTACTAGTCTATCCAGATCAATCATCATCTCTATGATGATCCTATGACCAAGAGTAATTTATGAATTAACTATCAATGACACATATCTCAAATTCTCAACTCTTTGAGAATATATGTCATCATCATGTTAATCCCTTGAATGATTCATGGACACATAAAATATGAATGGTAATATAAATATCCATTAAGTATAAAAATATGTCCCAGTAGTATGATATGCATCAGCCAAGATTGGCTTCTAGGGCACATATCCAACAATCTTCCACTTTCACTAAAGTCAATCTGCCATATATCAAGCCCCATCTTCATAAGACAGGCTTTAGTCTTCAGCTAGCTAAGTGATTTATCAGTAGATTAACCACATCACATGTGGAGTTTACTCTCTACACCTCTATGTATTTTTACTTGAGGTAGTCGCATATTCTGTTACTCTATTTACTTGAATATCTGATGAGACGTAGGCTCCTTAGCAAAGACTATGGTGCTATTATCTTTGTAGTATAGTGTCATGGCATCTGATGGCATGACATCCAATTTTGCAACTAATATTGGAATCAGAATGCATCCTACACATCTATAGTGTACTCAACTTCCATCGATCGATCGCTTGGAATCCTTTCAAGATATCGACATAATTACACCTATGATGTAAATATTGTACCATCAACATCAGACATAAAATCTGAATTGATGTATCCTCTCACTCCTAGTTTTGATCTTTCTCCAAATTAAGAACATATCTTTAGTTCTTCTCAAGTACTTAAGGATGTTTTCACAGCAATCCAGCGCTCCTAGCCCGGATACAACTGATATTTACTCGTGACATTCATAGTATTAACTATGTCAGTTCAAGTATATTACATGGCATATATCTATGTCCAAGAGGATAGCAGACCTCTTTCTGAGATTTTTATACTGAACCCTTTCAGCATCAACTCTCTGTATTTTATCTGTGAAAATACAAGCATCCAATTACATCTATCTCGATAGATCTTTATTTTTCAGAATATAGGATGCTTGCTTTATGTCTTTCATGAAGAATTCTATATACAACTATATTTTAACCGATGTCAGTATTGGATACTCTCACTGATCCTTTTGAAAATACATAATTCTATATTTTTATCAAATAATTTGATTATATCATCGAAATGAATGTTCCAACTCCAAGATTATTGCAGACTTTATGATCTCCTATCACAAAAAGTGAAATCCATAAGCTACTCCATACAGAAATCTTCAAAAGATATCCATTTAGAAAAGCTATTTCACATCTCTTTCTTGGAGTCGATGTCTAATATCGTCTCGTTGTAGGTTTTAGGATCATCTTTATGTTCTCTATCTTCTATGAGAAATGATTTTTCTCTACATCCTCTGTTAAGCATACCCAAATATCTTTTGAGAGGATAGAAGATCCTACTGTATGTACGAGGTGGAGGAGGAACATATGTATACTGGCTCATCATGAATAGGTTCTTTAGGTTCTATAGCTCGCCGCTCTTCAGAGACATTCTCTTTGAGGTAACTTTCCTTCCACTGCTTCATTTTAGTTAAATAATTTTTCAAGAAGATAACATGTCGGGTCACAATCACATTGTAATCCTTTTAGAAGAAAAGTAGTATCCCAAACTCTTTTAGAATGAGCTTTATAGACCTATCCTCTAACATATCTGCCTGTTGTCTTTGACACAGGCTGGATATCCTTAGATCTTGAAATAACCAAGATTTAATTCTCACCATGCCATATCTCATACGGTATGATAGAAACAGATTTAGAGAGAACCCTATTCTATAGAAATAAAGCATGTCCCTAAAGAAATAAAATAAATCAGTGAATTCATCATGGACCGGATCATATCTCATATAGTCCCATAACTCTTCTTAATTATCTCGTTGAGCTGAGATGTACTAAGAGGAATCCAATATGAAACTATGTCATATTATGAGATAATCGAAAAAAAATTTTCTTTGGTATTGCATCCTCGATATGATCGAAGTACTTTTAAAAATTTTTTGATTTATTTCTCCACCTTACAACTGAATTCTTTGAATCTTTCAAAAATTTCAGATTTGTATCTCATATACTTACCTATACCATGATCGATCATTGGTAAAGATAATGAAGTAGAGAGAACTCCCTTTGTTAGCACATCAAATGGGCTACACACATCAAATGTGTACTAGGATAAGTATCTAAGTGGTCTTTTCCTTTTGTCCACAAGAGTAGCTTGGTCATATTTTCTAAAAAAGATAATGCACAAACTAGATATGACTCAACAGTTAATGAGTCCAAAAGCCCATATTTCTCCAGTCTGTTAATCATTTCTTTTTCCATACGACCTAGTCTAAAGCTCCACATATACTTAAGGTTCATCTCAACTTTGAAACTCTCAGATCTAATGGCATTCACTACTTCTCAATTAAGTTCACAGATGCATTACCATGCAAATGATAAAGACTGTCTCTAAGAACTAAATCCAAATGATAATTACAAAGGATAGATACGTATGGCCACAGCAACAACTCTTGTCCTATTGCCAATTTCAAGGATTACTTCTTTAGCCATCTACCTTCCCATAGACTTTATATAAAAATACTAGAGTCTAAAACTCCATTGAGAGAAAAAAAAATCGTAAGGATAGTATTGAGCAATTTCAATAAGCCTACTCTAGGCGTGTCATTATTTGTTTAGGCTCTCCAGATATATACCTCTGAACTTTTCAATATTTTTTAGTTACCAATATTTTGACCAATTCAGATAAGATGCCAAGATGATTATTCATATGGTAGTTTACTATAAACTGTCCATATAAATAAAGAAGAAATTACAGGATCAAATCCACAAGCAATTCCTTGTGCATAGTCATGTCGAGCTTTTTAAGCTCCTTAATATCCTTGATCATTATCAAATAATGATCATAGACTGACTGTCCATCACACATCTCATGTGCTGTGCGACTCTGATTACCTCACAACACTTGTAGATGAATCAATGTATCGTTGGCAGTGAACATGTGCTTATGCACACGTTGAAATTCATCTAACATGGACTTCAATATATAGCACTTATCTTTATTGTCATTATTTATCCACTCATCAAGTACAGCTTGTTGACTTTGGGATGGACAGGCTGTTAATATCAGAATAATCTGGTAGAACACTGCTTAATTTTCTAAAATTAAGAATGGTTCTTAAGTTTATGAGCCAGTCTATGTAATTGATTTCGATTAAACGGTTGATATCTAAGATTTAAGCTAGAGGTTGGAAGCTGACACAATAAACAGCAGAGAGAAAAGATTCTAGTTGAATATTTATACTTATTTCATAATTTGCTCTAGAGATTTTTAGATGCAAAAAGACTCTCACTATTTTATCAAATCTTCCACACTCTCTGAGTGGAGAAATGAAAATCCTAATGCGATAACTGAATTTCTAGTGGGTGCTACGGTCCTATCGATAACGTGCATCTCACCTAACAGTTATTGGTAATATGCACATTGATGCGTGGATAACTCTTTGTCCAGATACTTCTCTAAGCATGTTGCAGCTACTTAGTCTCTAAGTCATGTGAGCTCATCTAACAGTTATTGTCCATACTTTTTAGTTAAGTAAGACCCACCATTCATAAGCATGTACAAAGCCATCATTAGGTCCCTCACCTAACAGTTATTGGGCCCAACCCCATTTTTATCTTGGAGCAACTTTTTGCTAATGAGTGGTTGCATGTTTTCGATGCAACTGAACTACTATGACCAGTCAAGAACAATCAACGTCGGTAGCACATCCACACATCTACAATGGTGGAAGACCATTGGACTTAATATTTATAGAGAGATTTTAGGTTTAAATCTCATCTAATCAGTCATTATATGATCGATATAATTGGCATGGGTTAAATCAAATCATTAAGCAACCATATTTGAGACTCAATCTTTCAAATTGGCCAAGTGGAGGTTGGTGGGGGTCCCCCCATTGCTTTCTTTAGATACCAATAAATTAATCAAATTAGTGAATAGAATCAATTAAATAACCACCTTTCTATTACTTGTATTAGACACCAATTGATTAATTGGTCTGAATAGGTTAGCTTAGGTGAATCAGATTCGAGCCATAAAGCCAGATTAGGTCTTTAGATTAATTGATTCTACATATAGGTGTCAATCGATTTAATCAATAATAATTATGTGATCTTAAGCTCTATTGACTTCATCTTAATCAATACTTGACTTGATTTGATCAACTTCTAAATCGATTTAGATCCAATATGATCAAATCAGAAATCCTAGATGTAATCCAATTACATGACCTAATTTGATCTATCCATGACCAATCCCTCATGTATAAACACTAATTTCAGATCTTAAATCTAAATTTTTAGATCTAAATTTTTCGCATGAAAAGTATATTTTGATCTCAAAATAATTTTTATACCATTCATACAAATATATATCAAATATATGAATGAAGTTCAGATCATAGAAATAGATTTTAACCCTAAATATATTTTCATATATCATTTATACGAATCAAAATAGATCTCGAAACTCTTATTAGATCTAAACAATAAAACATATATCACATATATGATGAAAAAATTAGATCTAAAATTTTATTTTAATTAAAAATTTTAATATCATTCTAGGATAACCATACAGCACAACAAGTTATGCCAAGACAACTTTATGTCAGAATGACATCAAAAACTTTTAGATCTAAAATTTTTTTCTACAGATTTCAGATCTAAATCATAATTTCATGCATATGATGTGGCTCTGATATCATTGTTGGAGTTTTATAGTTTCATGCGTGCAAAAATTTTGAAACAAATATGCATAAAAATTTTAAAAATTCAAATTTAATCTAATTTAATCTAAGCATGCATAAGATGAAATCTTAAAATCATAAATAGGATCTAAATATGTGAGATAGAATTCAGATATAGAAATCAAATAGAAAAAAATAAATAAAGAAGATCTAACCTTCATACCTTGGCATGGATCGATCTACACTACGAACTGATGATCATGGATGTCTTCCAAAGGTCCCTTGAAGCCGCACAAGCATCCGATCTCTACGGATATCTACACAAGACTTTGATCTGATCAGAAGCTTCTTAATTTCATCGGGGTACTAGCTCTCTTGTAAAGATCACATCTTGACGGTTGAAAAAAAAAATTTCTCTCAAAACACTCTTAGAGAAAAAGAAAAAAATGTTGGATGTATACCCTAGAAGCCAATCTTGGCTGGCACATATTATATTTCTAGAACATGATTTTGTACTTATTGGGTATTTATATTACCATTCATATTATATGTATCCATGAATCATCCAAGAGATTAACAAAATGATGATGCATATTCTCAAAAAGTTAAGAATTTGAGACATGTGTCATTGATGGTTGATTCCTAAATTACTCCTGATCATAGAATCATCATGGAGATGGTGATTGATCCGAATAGATCAGTGCACGGATTATTTTCTTCGAATAAATGGATCTCAAGTCTACAGCGTAGAGACACTGGAGTGTGAGTACAGGTGGTTATTAGAGAACAACTAGCACTAAGCGTAACCAACATAAAAAATTATATGAATGTCTGCTCATTCGTTAGTGACTTTCTCGATGCTGCAGTTGTATAACTGATCTTTTGACCTACAGTGCTATAGCTGCTCGCAGTGAGGCTGCTGAAATTTGACTGACACATCAACATGGGTCTCAATGAGCCCTTATAGTGGATGTTAGCGACAGTTGATCCACTGTAGGAATAAGATGTGCATCAAAATGGGATCTATTGATCCTAGCAGTAGAGAGTGTCCTATGGGATTTAAGAGGCTGGTCTTTATGTCTATGGCCATAGCAGTGTGATTAATAAAAAAAAAATTCATAGAATCACATATGGACTCAAGCTAATTGAATCTATCATATGACCAATGATGAGGTTTGACGATTCATCCATGACCTGCCATCTGATCGAGATTCACGATAGAGAGATTGTATCATACATTAACTGCACCTAGAGGTTCATCACTTTTATTCTACTAGGTTACCACTATATACTGCTAGGTGTCACTGATGGATTGTGAGACCCATGAGCATCATCTTGATGATCGATGATCCTTGATGGGCAGAGTTGAAATTGTTCCAACCTATTGAAAAGAGTTTGAATGATATTGTGATAGAGATCATAATATATCTCACTACCAGACATAATAGAACCTATGGGGTCATACATAAAAAGATTTTTATCTGATCAAATGGTTAAATTATGATTATGAATCATGACAGAATTTGATTATCAATATGATTGATGATTAATCCAACGCAAAAGTTGCAATCAAGTAACTCGCTAAAGAATTAGTGAGTTAAAGAAGGATTAATTAGCAATTGAATTTTTAAGTTGCTCAATTTGATTGAGCTATAGGGCTTGCATCAAGTCTAATTAAATTAAATTTAATTTGACTTGACATTAGTTTGATTTGATCAAACCTGATTGGATTATAAGATAACCTAAATTGCATGGGAGAATGATTTCTATTTGAATTAGAACTTGAATTTGACTCAATTCTTAATTAGACTAAGATCTAAACAAGAATGTTTGAATTCTTATTTGGACTAAAAATTCTTATTTTCATGGATGCATCAAATCCTAATTGGATTAGGATTAAATTGAGTTTGACTCAAGCATCAAGAGAGAGTCCAAAAGGACTAGGACTCTTCCAATTAGATGATATTTAATCTAAATAGTTTGAGCTCCAAATCAGATTTAGTTTTTTACCTATTTGGATCTAATCAAGTTCTAATATGATTATGATTGATTGGAGTTTTATTGGGTTTAAAACAGCCACCTAATCTAAGAGTCCCATATGATTGAAACATCTTCCTTCCATGCGCCACAAAAGAGGTTCCATGCGAACCAGATTTGGATGCCCAAAACAACCCATGCCCACCAGGTTTTAACGTGATTCCCCTTCTCCACTTTAGCATGTAAGAAGCCTTCCTAAAACCCCTTTCTTCCCATAAAAAATCTGAACGCAAATCAGATTGGATTGGGCGGCATAAAATCCTAGAGTCCTAAGTGCTTTGGACTCTTATCTCCTACCCAATCTCTAACTCTCTTATGCCTATTTAAATGTGGGACTTGATGAGGTATTAGGGGATTGATAGAGATCAAATTTGATGCCAAAATTAGAGGAGAATTGTGCATGAAAAATTCATAGGGAGAGAGGTGCGACGTGAGGGTGGAGGACGTGAGGCAAGTTTATGGTTATCCCTTCTTTCTTACCAACAACCAAGTGTTGGTTGTTAGGACATCTCTCTCTCTCTTTTGTCCATGTTTAGAAATGGGTGTCCCCTCTTTTCTTGGTTCAAAAGTTAGACCAAAATTTCTATATCTCTATTGTAAAGATTTGATACATGGATTTAAGGAAGAAAAGAGAAGAAAGGGTTCTTCTCATGATCTCTAGTGTAGAGATTAACATACTCCTACTTCTTCTTCTTCTCTAAGATTGTCTTGAGAGAAAAAAAGATTTTCAACCATCAAGATGCAATCTCTGTAAGAGAGCTAGCACTCCAGTGAGATCAAAAAGCTTCTGATCAGATCAGAGTCTCATGTAGATACCTGCAGAGGTCGGATATTTGTGCAGCTATAAGGGACCTTCAAAAGACATCCATAATTATCAATTCGTGGTAAAGATTGATCCATGCCAAGATATATTCTTTATTTATTTTTTTCTATTTAATTTTTATATCTGAATCTTATCTCACATATGATGATACTGTTTATGGTTTGAAGATTTGATCTTATGCATGCTTAGATTAAATTAGATTTTATCTGAAAATTTTTAAATTCTACTGCGTACTTATTTTCAAAAATTTTGCACGCATGAAACTGTAAAAGTCTAACAGTGGTATCAAAGCCATGTCATATGTATGAGATTAAGATTTAGTTCTTAGAGATAGTCTCTATCTCTCTAGAGAAAAATTTCGATCTAAAAGTTTTTGATATCGTTCTGATATAAGGTTGTCCTAGCATAACTTATTATGCTGTATGGTTATCCTAGAATGATATTAAAATTTTTATTTAAATAAAATTTTAGATCTGATTTTTTAGTATATATGTGATATATGTTTTGTTGTTTAAATTTAAAAAGAGTTTCGAGATCTATTTGATTCATATATATGATATATGAAAGTATGTTTAAGACTGAAATTTATTTATATGACCTGAACTTTTTCATGTATATGATACATATTTGTATATAAGATCTAAAATTATTTTGAGATTAAAATTTACTTCTCATACAAAAAATTTAAATCTAAAAATTTAGATTTAAGATCTGAAATTAGTGTTTGTATATGAGGGATTGGTCATGGGTAGATCAAATTAGATCATATAATTGGATTAAATTAAAAGATTTCTGATTTGATCATGTTGGGTCTAAATTGATTTAGTTATTGATCAAACTGAGTTAATTATTGATTAGGATGAGGTCAATAGAGCTTAAGATCATACAATTGTTGGTGATCAAATCGATTAACACCCATATGTAGAATCGATTAACCTAAGGACCTAATTCGGCTCTATGGCTCGAATCTGATTCACCTAAGCTAACCTATTTGGATCAATTGTCAAATTGATGTCTAAAGCAAGTAATTGAAAAGTGGTTATTTAATTAGTTTCATTCATTTAACTGGCTAATTTATTGGTGTCTAAGGAAAGCAATGGGGGAACCCCCATCAATCTCCACTTTCTGACTAATTTGGAAGATTGAGTCTCAAATATGGTTACTTGATGGTTTGATTTAGCCATACCAATTACATCAGTCATATGATGACTGATTAGATGAGATTTAAATCCAAATCTCTCCATAAATATTAAGTCCAAGGTCTTCCACCATTATAGATTGCGAGCACGCTACCGACGTTGATTGTTCTCGACTAGTCACAGTGGTTCAGTTGCATCGAGAACATGCAACCACTCTATTAGCAAAGAATTACTTCAGGATAAAGATGGGGTTGGGCCCAATAACTGTTAGGTAAGGGACCCAATGATGGCTTTGCACCTGCTTGTGAATGATGGATCTGACTTAACTAAGAAGTGCGGACAATAACTGTTAGGTGAGCCCACATGACTTAGAGACCAAGTGGCTGCAACACACTTAGAGAAGCATATGAGCAAAGAGTTATTCACGCATTGATATTCATTCTGTTACCAATAATTGTTAGGTGAGGTGCACGGTATCGGTGGGACCGAAGCACCGACTAGAAATCCAGTTGTCGTATTAGGATTTTTGTTTTTCCATCTGGAGAGTGTGGAAGATCTGATAAAATAGTGGGAGTCTCTTTTTGCATCTAAAAATCTCTAGAGTAAATTATGAAATAAGTACAAACATCCAATTAGAATATTTGCTCTCTGCTGTTTATTGTGTCAGCTTCCAACCCCCTAGCTTAAATCCTAGATATCAATCGATTAACCGAAACTGATTATATAGACTGGCTCATAAACTTAAGAATTATTCTTAATTTTAAAAAATTAAGCAATATTCTCTATCAGGTTATTCTGATGTTAACAATCCGTCCAACCCATAGTCAACGAGCTATACTTGATGAGTGGATGGATAATGTCAATAAAGATAGGTACTATATTTTGAAGTCTATGTTAGATAAACTTCAATATATTCATAAGCACATGTTCACTGCTAACGACACATTGATTCATCTACAAGTGTTATGAGATGATCAGAGTCGCACGTGCATTTAATGCATGATAGGCAGTCAGTCTATGATTATTATTTGATAATGATCAAGGATATTAAGGAGCTTAAAAGGCTCGACATGATCATGCACAAGAAATTGCTTATGGATTTGATCATGCGATGCCTGATTAGTTTATATGGATAGTTTATGATAAACTACCAAATGAAAGACCTTTCTGGCATCTTATTTGAATTGGTCAAATTGTTGTTAACAAAGGAACCTTGAAAGAGTTCAGAGGTAAATACCTGAAGAGCCTAAAGAAACAAAGACACACCTAGAGTAGGTATGTCGAAATTGCTCAATGCTATCCTTACGATTTCTTCTTCTCCTAGTTGAGCTATAAATTTTAGTGATTTTACATAGAGTCAATGAGAAAGTAGAGGGCTGAGGAAGTAATCCTTGAAATTGGTAATGGGGCAAGAGTTGTTGCTGTGGCCATGGATATCTGTCCTTTGTGATTATCATTTGGATTTAGTTCTTAGAGATAGTCTCTATCATTTGCATGATGATGTATTTGTAAACTTAATTGCACAAGCAGTGAATACCAATAGACCTGAGAGATCCAAAATTGAGATAAACCTAAAGTATATATGGAACCTATGGCTAAGTCATATTGAAGAAGAAATGATTAACAAATTAGAGAATTATGAACTTTGGAGCTCATTGACTGTTAAGTCATATCTAGTTTGTGTATTATCTCTTTGAGAAAATATGACCAAGCTATACTTGTGGGATAAGAGAAAAAAAATCACTGAGATACTTATCCTTGTACACATTTGATGTGTGTAGCCCATATGATGTGCTAACCAAGGAGTTGTCTCTACTTTGTTACCTTTATCGATGATCAGTCATGGTATGGGTAAGCATATGAGATACAAATCTGAAATTATTGAAAGGTTCAAAGAATTCAGATGTAAAGTAGAGAAGTAAATCGATAAATTTTTAAAAGGTACTTCGATCGGATCGAGAATGCAATACAATAAAAAAAATTTCTTGATTATCTCATAAAATGGTATAGTTTCATATTGGACCGCTCTTAGTATGTCTCAGCTCAATGAGATAAGAAGAGTCATGGGATTATCTAAGATATGGTCTGGTCCATGATGAAATTCACTAATTTATTTTGTTATCATTTGGATTTAGTTCTTAGAGATAGTCTCTATCATTTGCATGGTGATGTATTTGTAAACTTAATTGAGCAAGTAGTGAATGCCAATGGACTTGAGAGATCCAAAATTGAGATAAACCTAAAGTATATATGGAACCTATGGCTAAGTCATATTGAAGAAGAAATGATTAACAAATTGGAGAATTACGAGCTTTTGAGCTCATTGACTGTTAAGTTATATCTAGTTTGTGCATCATCTCTTTGAGAAAATATGACCAAGCTACACTTGTGGGACAAAAGAAAAAAAATGACTGAGATACTTATTCTTGTACACATTTGATATGTGTAGCCCATATGATATGCTAACCAAGGAGTTGTCTCTACTTTGTTACCTGTATCGATGATCAATCATGGTATGGGTAAGCATATGAGATTCAAATCTAAAATTATTGAAAGGTTCAAAGAATTCAGATGTAAAGTAGAGAAGCAAATCGATAAATTTCTAAAAGGTACTTCGATCGGATCGAGAATGCAATACCAATGAAAGAAATTTCTCGATTATCTCATAAAATGGCATAGTTTCATATTGGACCGCTCTTAGTATATCTCAGCTCAATGAGATAAGAAGAGTCATAGGACTATATAAGATATGATCTGGTCCATGATGAAATTTATTAATTTATTTTGTTTCTTCAGAGACATACTTTATTTCTATGAAATTGGGTTCTCTCTAAATCTGTTCCTACCACACGTATGAGATATGGCATGGTGAGAACTGAATCTTGATTATTTTAAGATTCAAGGATGTCCGGCCTGTGTCTAGGACAGCAGGTAGATATGTTAGAGGATAGGTCTATAAAGCTCATCCTAAAGAAGTTTGGGATATTACTTTCTGAAAGGATTACAATGTGATTGTGACCCGACATACTACCTTCTTGAAAAATTATTTAACCAAGATGAAGCAGTAGGAGGAAAGTTAAGCTCGAAGAGAGTGTCTTTGAAGAGCAACGAGTCATAGGACCTTAAGAACCTATTCATCATGACCCAGTAGACACATATTCCTTCTCCACCTCGTACATATAGTAGGATCTTCAATACTCTCGAAAGGTATTTAGATATGCTTAATAGAGGATGTAGAGAAAGTCATTTCTCATGGAAGATGGAGAGCAAAGCAATGATCCCAAAACCTACAACGAGGTGATGTAAGACATCAACTCCAAGAAAGAGATGTGAATTAGCTTTCCTGACTAGATATCTTTTAAAGATTTCTGTATGGAATAGCTTATGGATTTCACTTCTTGTGATATGAGATCACAAAGTCTGTAATAATCTTGGAGTTGGAACGGTCATTTTGATGATATGATCAAATTGTTTGATCAGAAAAAAAGAATTATGTATTTTCAAAAGGATAGTGGGAGTGTCCAATGCTGACATCGGTTAATATATGATTGTATATAGAATTCTCCATAAAGACATAAAATAGGCATCCTAAAGATCTATAGAGATAGATGCAATTGGATGCTTGTATTTTCATAGCTAAAGTACAAAGACCATATGCTGAAAGAGTTCAGCATAAAAATCTCAAAGAGGGGTCTGCTATCCTCTTGGACATAAATGTATACCATGTAATGTACTTAAACTGATATAGTTAATACTGTGAATGTCACGAGTAGATATTAGTTGTATCCAGGCTGTGAATACTGGATTGCTGTGAAAACATCTTTAAGTGCTTAAGAAAAATTGAGGATATGTTCTTAATTTGAAAAAAGATTAAAGATAGGAGTGGGAGGATACACCAATTCAGATTTTATGTCTGATATTGATGGTAGAATATCTACATCATGGGGTGTGTTTCTATGTCGATATCTTTAAAGAGTTTCAAATAATCGATCGATGGAAGCTGAGCACACTGTAGATGTGTAGGATGCATTTTGGTTCTAATGTTAGTTGCAGAATTGGATATTACGCCATCAGATGCCGTGACACTATACTGCAAAGATAATAGCACCATAGTCTTTGCTAAGGAGCCTAGGTCTCACCAGATATCCAGGCACATAGAGCAGCAGAACACGCGACTACCTCAAGTAAAATACACAGAGGTGCAGAGAGCAAACTCCACATGTGATGTGGTTGACCCACTGATAAGTCATTTAGCTAGTTGAAGACTAAAGCCTGTTTTGTGAAGATGGAGCTTGGTACATGGCAGATTGGCTTTAGTGTAAGTGGAAGATTATTAGATGTATGTCCTAGAAACTAATCTTGATTGACACATATCATATTTTTAGGATATAATTTGTACTTATTGAGCATTTATACTACCATTCATGTTTTATGTATCCATTAATCATTCAAGGGATTAACAAGATGATGACACATATTCTCTAAGAATTGAGAATTTGAGACATGTCATTGATGGTTGATTCCTAATTTGCTCCTGATCATAGGATCATCATGGGGATGGTGATTGATTCGAATAGATCAGTGCACGGATCGCTTTCTTCGGACAGATGGATCTCGAGTCTGCAGTGTAGAGACACTGGAGCGAGAGTGCAGATAGTTGTTAGTGAATAACTAGCACTGAGTGGACCAACATGAGAAGTCATATGGATATCTGCTCACTCGTTAGTGACTTTCTCGATGCTGTAGTTGTATTACTAATCCTTTGACCTATGGTGCTACAACTGCTCGCAGTGAGGCTGTTAGAGTTTGACTGACACATCAACATGAGTCTCAATGAGCTCTTATAATGGATGTTGGCGACAGTTGGTCCACTGTAGGAGTAGGGTGTGCATCAAGATGGGATCAATCGATTCTAGTAGAAGAGAGTAGTCCTATGTGATTTAAGAGGCTGAGTCCTTAAGTCTATGACCACAGTAGTGTGATTGATAGAAAAAAAATTTCATAGAATCACATATGGACTCGAGCGAATTGAATCTATCATATGACCAATGATGAGATTTGACAATTCATCCATGACCTGCCATCTGATCGAAACTTATGATAGAGAGACTGTATCATACGTTAACTGCACCTAGAGGTTCATCACTTTTATTCTACTGGGTTGTCACTATATACTGTTAGGTGTCACTGATAGATTATGAGACCCACGAGCATCATCTTGATGATCGATGATCCTTGGTGGGCAAAGTTGGAATTGTTCCAACCCATTGAAAAGAGTTTCAATGATATTATGATAGAGATCATAATATATCTCACTATCAAACAAAATAGAACCTATGGGGTCAATACACAAAGCGACTTTTATCTGATCAGATGGTTGAATTGGATTTGATTTGATCAAACTTGATTGGATTATAAGATAACCTAAATTGCATGGGAGAATGATTCCTATTTGAATTAGGATTTGGATTTGACTCAATTTTTAATTAGACTAAGATCTAAATAAGAATATTTGAATTCTTATTTGGACTAAAAATTTTATTTTTATGGATGCATTAAATCTTCATTGGATTAGGATTAAATTGAGTTTGACTCAAGCACTAAGAGAGAGTCCAAAAGGACTAGGACTCCTTCTCCAATTAAGTGACATTTAATCTAAATAGTTTGGACTCCAAATTAGATTTGATTTTTCATCTATTTGGGTTGATCAAGTCCTAATATGATTAGAATTGATTGAAGTTTTATTGGGTTTAAAACAGCCACCTAATCTAAGAGTCCCATGAGATTAAAACATCTTTCTTCCATGTGCCACAAAAGAGGTTCCACGCCAACCAGATTTGGATGCCCAAAACAATCACGCCCACCTGGCTTTAACTTGATTCCCCTTCTCCATTTTAGTGTGTAAGAAGCCTTCCTAAAACCCCTTTCTTCCTGTGAAAAATCTAGATGAAAATTAGATTGGATTGGGCGGCATAAAATCCTAGAGTCCTAGGTGCTTTGGACTCTTATCTCCTACCAATCTCTAACTCTCTTATGCCTATTTAAATGTAAGACTTGATGAGGCATTAGGGGCCTGATAAAGATCAGATTTGATGCCAAAATTAGAGGAGAATTGTGTGTGGAATATTCATAGGGAGAGAGGTGTGATGTAAGGGTGGAGGGCATGAGGTAAGTTCATGGTTATCCCTTCTTTCTTACCAACCACCAAGTGTTGGTTGTTAGACATCTCTCCCTCTCTTTTATCCATGTTTAGATATGGGTGTCTCCTCTTCTCTTTGTCTAAAAGTTGTACAAAAATTTTTACATCTCTATTGTAGAGATTTAGTGCATGGATTTAAGGAAGAAAAGAAAAGAAAGGGTTCTTCTCATGATCTCTAGTGCAGAGATCAACATCCCCCTACTTCTTCTTTTTCTTCTCTAAGATTGTCTTGAGAGAAAAAAAAATTTTCAACCATCAAGATGCGATCTCTGCAAGGGAGCTAGCACCTTAGTGAGATCAAAAAGTTTCTGATCAGATCAGAGTCTCATGTGGATATCCATAGAGGTCGGATACTTATGTGGCTATAAGAGACCTTCGGAAGATATCCATGATTATCAGTTTATGGTGAAGATTGATCCATGCCATATTGAGAATAGTGCCCCAAAATCAATCGTCAGTCTGTTGACGGTTGTGCTCATTCTTGTATTAGTATATGAATTATAAATAAATAAAAGTTATTTTGATATTTTCATCACAAATTATTTCTTCTAATGAACTTCTATGTTGTGGTGAAGTCCTTAAGACTATTTGGACTCGACAAAGGAGGATTTGTCGTTTAGTCCTTAAACCTATTCATGATCAAATGATACGTTGTAACCAAGGACAACAACGTTTATCAAGCATAGGTCGTTGTGTGCCATATGGGTTGGTTGTTCTCTTAACCAAGGAGTGTGGAGACACTGGTATGGCATACAGGTGAGATGTAAGGGTACATCTGCACTGAACGTGACCGACTCCGGAGCTTTTTTCGCTGTCAAGATTTGCTCCGATAGGATATGGGTATAACTGTCCCTCCGATCTGAGACCGCCACGGTGACTTGCAAGCAACTCACTGCACTTAGGCACTGGACTACCTGAATTTCTAATTCAGTGACGGAAGGATGCTGGGTGTAGTCAAGTACTTGACTTGTCGGTGCGTGTGTCAAGATGGGATTGACCACTCCAGTTCAAGAGCTGTGTACAGTCATGTTTCAATTTAGCAAAACCTTGGCCAGGGTAGTTCTAGTGAGGAGTCACAGGACTGTTTGAGTTGAGCACGATTTGGATGATCTAATCAGGGTTGATAGTTTAACCCTGAGTCATCCTAAACACAGGGGTCAAAAGGGATGAATTATATAGTAACCATATTCACATAGGTTCTGAGTGTTGCGATTGCGACTATTCGACCTATCCGGACATCGGGTACCATTGCTAGATGGTCACTTCGATTAGTACAGGAATTGGTTCCTATGCTACCGGCTTAGGTTCGAACCTGCGGGGTCACACACATTAGAGGTTCCTATCTGATCTGATGGCTGATGAAGAGTCCTATATATCTGGGACTCTGTGATCAAGAATCAAAATTCTCTGATCACGAGTATCATACATTTTGGGTACCGGGGTCAAGAGTCCCATTGGTTTGGGACTTTTTTTATCAGGATTTCATATCGATGGACTCTGATGCCCAATTGCCCATCAGATTTGGACTCAGTATTTATGAAAGGTTTAATTAGTGATTTGATCACTAATTAACTCAATTTGATTGAGTAATTATTTTTGGATCAAGTCCAATTGAATTGGATTCAGTTGGGTTTGACCCGATTAGGTTAAGTGTTGACCTAATTGCTAAGGTGTTTTGGTCACTGATTTGATCAGAGGTTGGGCTTAGTCAATTTTTGATTTGATTAAGATTTTATTGAGTCTAATTAAGCCTAATTAAGTTGGGTTTAACTTAGTCTAATTGTGCCTAACCTATTTTGATTAGGTTGGCTCAATTAGGTTCAAACCACCTTAACTAATCTCCCTGCGCCACCTCACTTCTCATGCGCCCATTTGAATTCAGGAGAAATAACTTCTCATGAATTTTCTTCCACGCAGAAGCTATCTCACGCCCTCTCTTTGTGCGCCATTTTGAATGGATAAGGATGAGATTGGTTGGCCATTCAAATTCAAAAGATGTTTGAATTTGAATGGATAACAAATCTCTGCACCCACCCTTTATTTTGTGCGCCCCTTCTTCCACACGAGAAAAGGTTTCTCGTATAAAGTCTCCACGCACAAAGATGCCCATGCCCTTCTCTTCTCACGTGTAGAGTGGATAGGAATGAGTTGGTTGGCATTTGAATTCAAATTCGATTTGAATTCAAATGAGCAACCACTTATCTTTATCCTCTCACGCGGTAAAAATACTGCAAAGATGCGGTCTTGCATCATTTTAAAAAGGAGATAAAATAGGGCATGCACACAAATCATCTGAGAAAGAAGGGTGGCATGAGAGAGCTTTCCTGTGTGAGAAAAGAAAAGAAAAGGAGAGAAAAGAAAGAAACAAAGTGGGTGCAAGTTTCTTCGGAGTGTATCCTAGGGTTTTGGCTTCGGGTTCGAAAAGTGAGAACGTGAGCTACGAGTGTCGTGAGCCCACCAAACTTCAGAGAGAGCATCATCAATCTCTCAAGTGCATCTGCTGATGATCCAGAGTATCTGAAGAGTCGACAGATCAAGATCGAAGGAGTTCGACCAATATCGGCCATCAAAAGGGTTCAGCCACGAACTAGCATTCATGAAGAGCCGATCAGATCGAGAGCTTCATGTGGATGATCTGCAGAGGTCAGACATACTGTGTGGCTGCATTATGATGATCAGACCCTTCCGACGATGATCAGATTACGACGATCGACTATCCGCACAAAGGTAATGTGTTCTGAACACAAAACAGTAAAATATTTACTGTAGAAGTTTGAATTTCAAATTTAAATGCATGCTATGTATATATCATATTTAGATTCTTGGGTAGGGTTTATACATGTTAGTTAATTAAATTAATTAACAATTTTTACTATAAAATTATAATTTTAAAAAAGTTTTAAAATTATCGTTTTACCCCTGCACTCAAATTTCGCTACAAATGGTATCAGAGCAGGTTCTAAAATATGATATATATTTGCATGCATAGATTAAGTTATAATCTAATAGTTTAAATTTGAAATTTGAAATTTAAAATTTGAAATTTGAATTTTAAAATTTTGTTCGAAATTCAAAATTCAGAAATTTGAAATTCAAAATTTGAAATTTGAATTTTAAAATTTGAAATTCGAAATTCAAAATTCAAAACTTTGAAATTCAAATTTTGAAATTTGAAATTTAAAATTTGGTTAAAATTTTAAATTTAAAATTCAAATTTTAAAATTTGAAATTTAAAAATTTGAAATTCAAAAATTTAAATCTAAAATTTGAAATTTGTTTGAAATTTGAAATTTGAAATTCAAAATTTAAAATTTAAAATTTAAAATTTAAATTTTGAAATTGGTATATTTAGATATACTTGATCTAAGTAGCAAGTAGTCTAATTGGGTTGGTTGCTATGGTCGTCCGATCATAGGAGAAAAGTAGGGTTTAAAGATCCTCTCCTCCCATTCGATGGGGTTCTCCTATGGCGGTAGGGGTGCCGCTGCAATTATATCCCATGCAGATGAAGCAGCGAAAGAAATTAATTGTAAAGGTTCAATTGTGAAATTTATCATGAATGTGTTAGATTAGATCTAAAAGAATATTCATAATTTATTTTGATTGAGTTATTTTCTGTTATGTAATTAGCAATAGGATTGCTGTTTATGAAATGTGCTAATCCGTTTGTGAAATGAGTCAACACATTTGATGAACAGAAAATAAAACCTTTCAAATTTAAAAATTATTTTCGAAATGTCAAACCCTGATCCATCAGCCCAAATACTTAATTAAAAGAATTAAGTGTTGTCTTGTTGGTCTAGAATTGTGAATTAAAACCTAAGACAATTGCATAAACTTGTGGATCAATGGGTTAGATGGATTAGGTCCATAATTGGGTT
Organism: Elaeis guineensis; assembly: GCF_000442705.2. NCBI lineage: Eukaryota > Viridiplantae > Streptophyta > Magnoliopsida > Arecales > Arecaceae > Elaeis > Elaeis guineensis. The sequence goes on from NC_026003.2 coordinate 58,105,145, forward strand.
AGATCTAAGGTTAGCTTAAAGAAATGGACTAAATTAGAGTAATTGGTCAAATCTAATCAAAAGTTGAATTAGATTAGGTCAAGGACACTCTAGACTCAACTCCAATAGTTGTAGTTGAATGGGTCCATATCTTTAACTAGACCAAGATGGACTTAATTCATGGCTATGCGGTGGAACCCTATTTATTAGGTTGATCAAATTAAAACTAACGAACCGGTTGGTGTCTAAGGTAAGTTCGGCAGTTTGAACAGTGGTTTTTAAGTGGGAGCTACTCGCATTGATTCGATCTTTGACGAGTTAATGGCATATCCCCACCACTGATCTCACTTACCTGGCCAACCTGGTGAGTTAGGTTTTGATTAGATCACTTGGTGATTAGGGCTCACCCATGTCATTAGGTAAAGTAGTATGATTGATTTAGATGCTCCTAATACCGGCTTTAATTAAATCTTTTTTAATTTGACTTGGTGAAGTCAGTGGGAGGATTAAATTGGCTGGTTAATTTCTTCTCTTCTATCCTTTAATAAAATCCTCAAAAATTATTGGGTCCCAAAAATGATTAAGTTATAGTGATAACTATGTCATAGCCTCCCATTAAGTGAGTGATAATGAGTCCATTAGTTTAATAATCATTGGAGGTCCAAAGGTCTATTGCTTATTGACTAATGAAATTATCATTCATAATATGATAATTTGGTTGAGTCTTTCTTATGGTGGTCAGGTTGGCCGGCCAAAGTCGGGCCTGATCATTTATTAGTCCGATTCACCAAATTAAGTCATGTTAATGGTTGGACCTAACCAGATCTTTTCAGTGGAGGCCAAAGCCTACTGATTAGGTTCTGGGACAAAATTAATTACTAGAAGTTGTTTAGAGAAATAATTGGTTATGAACCTACCCATAGATGCACATGGGTTGACCAACCAAAGTTGGGCTCGTGTGTGGTCTGTGTGGATTCTAGTACCCACTAAGGAATTAAAGTAATTCCTCGAATTGGAGGTTGAGGCTACCAGTTCATAAAAATATGGAAAAAAACTTTAGACTAAAGTTCAAGTCTTTAGTATTAATAATTTATATACTAATAGAGGTCTGGTTTTTCTTTATGTAGCTATGGCCACTATCCTATCGCTCCGGTCATTATTAGATAATGACAAGCTCATGGAACCTAATTTCGATAGCTGGTATCAAAAATTAAAAATCATCCTTGAGCATGAGCAGATCCTTTATGTAGTAACGGATCTGGCACCTGAGGAGCCAGCCCCGAACGTTAGAGGGGTAGTCCGAGACACTTACCAGAAGTGGCTCAACAACCGCACCACCGTTCGGTGCATAATGCTGGCGGCAATGAATGATGGGTTCAGTCATAGGTTTAAGAACGCCCAGCCACAAGAAATGCTTCAAATGTTGAACGATTCCTTTGGCATGCCTGATGACGTTGAAAGGCACAAAACTAGTTGTGCCATTTTCAATGCTCGGATAAGGGATGGGGCCTCAGTCACCGATCATGTATTGTACATGATCAAAATGATTGAGCACCTAAGTAAACTGGGCTTTCTCTTGCATGAGCAGCTCGGTAAGGATGCGATCCTTAATTCTTTGCCCAAGTCCTTCTCCCCTTTCTTACTCATTTTCGGATGACAAAGCCTGCAGTGAACTACCACAGCTTGTTGGGGTTGCTGTAGAACTTTGAGAAGGATCACCAGCTCCATAAGGAGTCGGTGAATGTTGTGGGAGGGTCTTCTTCTGGTCGTCGATCCTTTAAGAAAGGGAAGAAGAACAAGAAGAAGAAGAATAAGAAGGTGCAGCCACATACTGGGACGTCAGCATAGGGTCAGACCAAGAAGCGCAAGCCCGACCAGAGCCAGGTGGAGTACTTCTTTTGCAAGAAGCAGGGGCACTGAAAGAGAAACTGTCCTCTATACATTGCCTCCCTGGACCCGAACAGACCGAAGAAGAAGCAAGGTAATTATATGATAACACCTTGCAACTTTTCCATTTGTGATACTACTGCCTGGGTATTGGATATCAGAAGCCCCTATCATATCTGTAATTCGATGCAGGGTCTGCAGGTCAGTAGGAGATTTGATGAAGGCGAGAGGTTCCTGAATGTTGGAGATGGAAGCAAAGTTTTAGTTCTAGCTTTGGAATCATGAACCTTGTAATCAATTTTCGTAATATAATTTTGAGTGAATGTCACTATTGTCCAAGTTTTTTATTAAATATTATTTTTGTAAGCCTTTTGGCCATGTATGGTTATGAATTTTTAATAAAAAAAAATATTTACAATATCATTTTGAATGGTGTTACAATATTTGTTGGACAACTAAATAATGGAATTTACTTACTATCACAGCCTGTTAATGTAGTTCAAACCTCCGGTAAATACCCTAGAATAGATAATGTGTCAGAAGTCTATCTTTGGCACTATAGGCTAGGTCATATCAATAAGAACCGGATAAACAGGTTGGCTCAAGAAGGAATTCTTAAAGTTGGTGATTGTCAATCACTTCCAACCTGCGAGTCTTATCTTCTTGGGAAGATGACCAAGTCACCTTTTACTGAAAAAGTTGAGCGAGCCAGTGAACTCTTGGGTTTGGTATATTCTGATGTATGTAAACCCATGAGCACAAGTGCAAGAGGTGGATATTTTTACTTCATAACCTTCACAGACGACCTATCGAGGTATGGATATATCTACTTAATGAAGCATAAGTCGAAGTCATTTGAAATATTCAAACTATTCTGAAATGAGGTAGAAAAATAAACTGGAAAATGTATTAAAACTCTTCAATCTGATCGAAGAGGTGAATACCTTTCTGAAGGAACCAGATCTAGGGTTTCAGGGTTAGATCTTGAAACTTTTTCAAGATCATACAGCGAAAGACTAAAATAAATCAAAATTTATTTTTTAAGATCAGAAAATCCCTAGATCTAAGATCCTATTACATGATTATTACATAGCATTAAATTAAAAATTAAAATATATATAAATATAGTATGAACTACATGTTGATCATATCAACATGTTTCTATACTAGCTACATCTAATGTATGTATTAAATAATAGATCAGATCTATTACCTTGCAAGTTAGATGCTCTAACCTCACTGATCCGGGCTTAAGGATGATGTTGCAAGCCGCACATGCGTCCGGCCTCTAGGAGTCGTCCACACGAGCCCACGAATCTCGATCAGAAGTCCTGCTTCAAGAAATCAGCACAGTATGCTAGTACTGCGCTGATCCTTCTTTGATGGTTGATTAGGTGCCTCCTTTTTCTTGATTTGGACTCTTCCAAAGATGGAAAGTAGAAGGAGGAGTTTCAGATCTGAGACGCTCTCAGGAAACTCAAGATGGAAGGAGGAAAGATATGAAAATAAAAACCCTAGAAGAAGACCCTCTTCTTCTTCACATTTTTCTCTCTAGACACCTAAACTTGCATCTTTTATATCTCCACTACCCAAAGGTATTTATCTCTGATTTTTGGATGGCAGAAAGGTCTCTCAAATATCTATCTCCCCTTAAAATTTCATGAAGAAACTCATTTTATATAGAGAGATATGATAGAGTCTTTGTCTAGGTCAAACACCTAGTCAAGGCTTATCCAAACATGGCAAGTTAAGGGACGCCCAACTCTTGAGCACCTCCTCCATATTTTCATGCATGGATCACTAGAAAAGGGTGTACAATGTAAACCCTAAAAGCTACGAAAATTCCAAAATAAATTTGGATAAATTCGGTGCAAAATTGAAAGAGTTTTGGATTTCTAAAACTCTATCTCATAGAATTCAAAATCCAAACTTATTCCTTTTAGATTTGATCCAAACCACCTTTCATGTAAGAAAGAAGAGAAGAGACCTTTTGTGAACGTGGGAGAGATCTGGGAGAGGGCTTTTGTCGCACAAAATAAGTGGAGATTGGCGTTGAATAAGAGAGAGGGCGTGGAGAAGGTTTATGTGGCGCAAGGTGGAATCCTAGTCCTACTAGGATTCTGTCTCATAACTTGTTTTAATTTGGTTTCCCAAACTAAATCAAATCAAAATTAGATCAACCCAATTAAAAGAGGTCTTAACCCAATTAAGAACCTAATTTAATCAAATTTAAATCTGATTTAAATCTGATTTAATTTTCTAATCAAATTAAAAATTAGATTGACCCAAGTCCTAGTTGAACTAGGACTAGTCTTTCCTTGCACTTGGCTTATCCAATAAACCAATTGGACTTGATCCAATCAAGCCCAAACCAAATCTAATTAAATTATATTTAATTAGACTTAATCTCAGCCCATTGGCTTAATCAAATTAAGCCAATTAGCAATCAAATTGCTAATCGATCCTCCTGCAACACTTGCACTGGGTTAAATGTCAATCGTATTGATTATTTAACCCTATAATGATTCTTAATCATTGATCAACCATCCGATCGGATCATGAACTCTAATGTGTGTGACCTTATAGGTCCGAACCTAAGCCGGTAGCATAGAAACAAATTTCTATACCAATCGAAGTGACCATCTAGCAATGGTACCCGACGTCCGGATAGGTCGAATGTGTAGAACAACATCCTTAGAACCCATGCGGATATAGTTTTCATATAATTCATCCCCTTGACCAAAATGATCATAGGACACCCCAGAGCTCAACTGTCAACTCTGATCAGGTTGTCCACATTGTATTTCAAAATATCAAATCCATCTGATGGATTACCCTGGCCAAGGTTTTGCTAAATTGAAATACAGCGACTCATTCTTCTCCAACTCTTGGAGTGGTCAATCCCATCTCGATCACACTCTGACTTCGCAAGTATTTGACTGTGCCCAGAAGCCTTCCATACATCGTTGACCTTCATGGACTCCATTTCGGATTTCATGGCTTCAAGCCATTTCTCGGAATCAGGTCTCTGCATAGCATCCATATAGGTGATCGGATCCTCATTATTCTCATCAAGTTCGATGGGATCACCGTCCCGGACCAAGAAACCATAGTATTTGTCCGGCTGACGCGGTACTCTACCGGATCGCCTTAATGGTACAGGTATATTGGGCTCCGGATCTGATCTAATCATATCCGACTCAGGTTCAACTATTGGTATCGGTCCTTCTACCTGTTGAACTTCATCAAGTTCAACCTTAGAGGCAACGGTTCCTTCACCAAGGAACTTCTTTTCTAAAAAGATTGCCTTAAGGCTGACGAACACCTTTTGTTCATCAGCATGGTAGAAAAAATATCCTTTTGTCTCTTTGGGGTACCCAATGAATGAGCATTTGTCAGACCTAGGTCCAAGTTTGTCTGTGACTAATCGTTTGACATAGGTCGGGCACCCCCAGACCCTAAGGTGTGAAAGTGCTGGCTTATGTCCCGTCCATATCTCATATGGAGTCTTAATTACAGACTTACTTGGAATCCTATTTAACAGATAACAGGCCGATTCGAGTGCATATCCCCAGAAGGATATCGGCAAGCTAGCAAAACCCATCATGGATCGGACCATGTCTAACAGAGTCCGATTCCTCCTTTCAAACATACCATTATGCTGTGGTGTTCCTGGAGGAGTCCATTGAGAGAGAATCCCATTCTCTCTAGATATGTGAGAAACTCACTAGAAAGGTATTCTCCTCTTCGATCAGATCGAAGAGTTTTAATACTCTTTCCAGTTTGTTTTTCTACTTCACTTCGGAATCGTTTGAACATTTCAAATGAATCTGACTTATGTTTCATCAGATAGACATATCCATATTGGGATAGATCATCCATGAAAGCTATGAAGTAGAAATATCCACCTCTAGCACTGGTGCTCATGGGCCCACATACATTAGTATGTACTAGGCCCAAGAGCTCAGTAGCTCTCTCACCTTTTTCAGTAAAAGGTGACTTGGTCATTTTACCAAGAAGACAGAACTCACAGGTTGGAAGTGATTCACAATCACTGACTTTGAGGATTCTCTCTTGAGTCAACCTGTTTATTCTGTTCTTATTTATATGACCTAGCCTCCAATGCCATAAGTAGATATTTGACACACTATCTAATCTAGGGTGCTTGCCAGTAGAATAGACTCTTATCAGGCTTGATCTTTTTGGTCTGGCTCTGCACAGATGTCCCAGCCTGAACTTGCACCTTGTTGCTCCTAGATTGATTTTGATGACTACAAAACAGTTGGAAGGAATACAAATAATTTTTATGTGAAAAAGACCTTATGCTCTACAGGGGCAAAATCGTAATTTCATCAAAACTCTGATTTGATAGCATCATCGTGTAGAACAAATGATATGTAATCTATTGGTGAAAGTTTCATGATTTTTGGACTTATATATTTGGAGTTATGAAGGTTTGAAGTTCATGAGTCGACTCATGAGTCAACTCATGAAACTATGAGCTGATTGGCACGCAAAGATTAGCCATGGCACGCTGGTTTTCTGGCTTGGCATGACCTGTGAGTCGACTCATGAGTCGACCCACAAGGCATGAGTCGACTCATGAGTCGACCTCTGCTGTTTTGGGCCAAGAAAATCCAGAAACCCAATCTCTGGACTTTGCAACAGAGGTCGACTCATGAGTCGACCCCTGAGGCATGAGTCGACTCATGAGTCGACTCATATGTCGGGATTTGTCTGTAACGGCTAGTTTTTTGGCCAGTTTTGGTTGCTTTTTAATGCTGCTTTTTGTGCTCTAACGGCTCTTTTTCTGCCTAGTTTGTTTTCCCTTGTCTCTTAAGGCTATAAAGGTTTCAAAAGGTGGAAAACAAAAAGTAAGAGAGATCAAAATATCCAAGAGGCATTCAAGTGATTTGAAAAGAAAAAATCAAGAGCATTCAAGAGGGCATTCAAGTGCATTCAAGAGAGAGTTCTCTCAAGCCAACTTCTCAACCTCATTCAAGAGCTCATTTACAGCCTTCAAGAAGCCTTCAATCAAGCTCACCAACTCCTCAAGCATTTACTTCATCTCTCATCCACTTTGAGGAAATCCAAGAAGGGCTTCTTCATTTGAGTAAAGCGTATTTATTGTTATATTCGCTCACTTAAGGAGCTATTCTTGTACTTATTTGTGCTCTAAACTGATTTTATCTTGTGAGCAATTGTTTTTGTTTTGGAGGGTTTCCAAAACAAGGAAAGGTTGATCCGAACCTGAAATCGGAGTGTATTGGGTCGGCTTGTACCTGGGAAACAAGTGGACTAGCTTGGGATAGCTAGTGTCGGAGTTTCCGACGGTTGTATTCGGGTTGAATACAAAGTATAGTGGATTGGAATTCCCAAGTAGGAGCTTGGGGAGTGGATGTAGGTGCAAGGTTGGCACCGAACCACTATAAATCATTGTGTTTGTGGCATGCTTTATTGTTTCTCTTTAATTCTCCATTATATCCTTGCATTCTTGTTTTAAGTAATTAATCACAAACCAAAGTCTCTCTCTTCATTCATCAAGTTTTTGATATATAATTTTTACAAGTAATTAGTTAAGCCTAAAATTTTTAAAACCCAATTCACCCCCCCTCTTGGGTTGCATAGCTGGGCAACACACCTTCTTGACTTTCTTCTTCTTATTCTTCTTTCCTTTCTCAAAGGGTCGAGAACCAGAAGATGAACCTCCCACTGAGTTCACTGAGTTCACCGACTCCTTGAGGAGTTGGTGATCCTTCTCAAAGTTCTGAAGCAACCCCATTAACCCATGGTAGTTTACTTCAGACTTTGTCATTCTATAATGAGTGAGAAATGGGAGACAAGACTTGGGCAGCGAGTTCAGTATTGCATTTTCCCAAGCTGCTCATGCAAGGGAAAGTCGAGCTTGCTCAATCATTCCATCAGCTCGATCATGTACAATACATGATCAGTGACAGAGACTCCATCCCGTATTTTGGCGTTGAAGATGGCACAACTAGTCTTGTGCCTCTCTACATCATCGGGTGTGCCAAAGGTATCCTCCAACACTTGAAGCATGTCCTTTGGCTGAGCCGTCTCGAATCTGCAACTGAACTCGTCGCTCATGATAGCAGCCAGCATGATACAGCGCACCGTGGTCCGGTCACTGAGCCACTTCTGGTAAGTGTCTCTGACTGTTCCACGTGCATTGACAGCTGGCTCCTCAGGTGCGGGATCCATTATCACATATAGGATCCGTTCATGCTCCAGGACTATCTTCAACTTTCGGTACCATCTACCGAAGTTGGGTCTCACCAACTTATCATTGTCCAACAATGATCGGAGCGATAGGGAAGTGGCCATATTTGCACAAAAGAAAACCATAACCTAATTAGTAATTGATTCATTAAACCTAAAGATTTGGACTTTAATCAAAAGGTTTCTCCCACTATTTTATTCGAATTGGTAGCCTCTACCTCCAATTCGAGGAATTACCCTAATTCCTTAGCGGGTACTAAAATCCACTTAGACTGCACACAAGCCCAACTTTGGTTGGCCAACCCATGTACATCTAAGGGTAGGTTCATAACCAATTGTTTCTCTAAACAATTTCTAGTAATTTTAATTTTGCCCCAGAAACCTAATCAGTAGGCTTTGGCCTCCACTGTAAGGATCCGGTTAGGTCCAACCATTAACATGATCATACTTGGTGTATCTAACCAACGAATGATTAAGCCCAACTTTGGTTGGCTCACCTAACCACCATTAGAGAGACACTTCCAAGTCGTCATATGATGAGTGATAATTCCATTAGTCAACAAGCACCAGGCCTTTGGGTCTGCAATGATTATTGAGTTCATGGACTCATTATCAAACACCTTAATGGGAGGCTATGACTCAGTTATCTCCATAACTTTATCATTTTAAGGACCTAATAATTTTAGAGGATTAAATAATATAGAGGATGAGATCAGATGAACCAGCTTATCATGATTCTCCCACTGGCTTCACCAAGTCAGCTTAAGGGAGACCATTAAAAGGGCTGGTCTAGGAGCACCTAAATCAGTCACACTGATTTACCTAGCTGACATGGGTAAGCTCGAATAGTCAAGTGATCCGATCAAAACATAATTTCACCAAGAGGCCAGGTAAGTTCGATCAGTGGGAGCATCTGCCAAAGCTTGCCTTAGACACCATCAGAAATGGCCAGGTAAGCGGGCTCCCAATTAAAAACCACCGGTCTGGTTTACCTTAGACACCAACTGGTTTAATTAGTTTCGATTAGATCAACCTAACAGTTCGTGCTAGACCGCTTAGCCAAGAATCAAGTCCATTTGGTTTTCGTTAAAGACATGGACTTGACCAACTACAACTATTGTAATTGATCTAGAGAATCCTTGACCTAATCTAAGACAACAATTGATTAGATTTAGTCAATTCTCTAATTAAGTCCATCTTTAATCTAACCATAGGTCTAACCCAATTAATGGACCTAATTACCACTAACCCATTAACCCAATGTGTTATGATTTGTGTCTTAGGTTCTTCAATTCACAATCCTAGAACCTAATCAAACAACTTCTTAATTCTTAATTAAGTTTTGGGCTGAGGGTTGGGTTCGGCTTTTCAAAAAATTATTTTCATATTTGTAAAACAATTTTACAATATGATTCTACCAACCATATTGCATGTTTGATTCATAATCAAGATGCAAGTGAAATAAACATGAAACTACTTTAGATCTAATCTAAACAGGTTCATGTAATTGAAATAATTTCAACTTTAAATAATTTCTTTGCACAAAAATTATTAACAAAGAGATTTTATTTCAGATTTAAATATCTTTTAAATCTAATAAATCATAAATTTAATCTAGATCATATCTAATAAATTTATGATTAAAGATAGATCTACACAAACTAGGACAACCTTTGCACTGTAAGGGATAAACCTTACAGCAGGACAACCTTGCAGTTTGTGATTGATCTAAAATTTTAATTTCAGATTTAATAATCAGATTATAAATTAGATCTAATCTAAAAAATAATCTAAGCATGTATAAATAATCATGTAATAAAGAACCTAGGCTCTGATACCAATTGAAGGAACCAGATCTAGGGTTTCAGGGTTAGATCTTGAAACTTTTTCAAGATCATACAGCGGAAGACTAAAATAAATCAAAATTTATTTTCTAAGATCAAAAAATTCCTAGATCTAAGATCCTATTACATGATTATTACATAGCATTAAATCAAAAATTAAAATATATATAAATATAGTATGAACTACATGTTGATCATATCAACATGTTTCTATACTAGCTACATCTAATGTATGTATTAAATAATAGATCAGATCTATTACCTTGCAAGTTAGACGCTCTAACCTTGCTGATATGGGCTTAAGGATGATGTTGTAAGCCGCACACGCGTCCGGCCTCTAGGAGTCATCCACACGAGCCCACGAATCTCGATCAGAAGTCCTGCTTCAGGAAATCAGCACAGTATGCTAGTACTGCGCTGATCCTTCTTTGATGGTTGATTAGGTGCCTCCTTCTTCTTGATTTGGACTCTTCCAAAGATGGAAGTAGAAGGAGGAGTTTCAGATCTGAGACGCTCTCAGGAAACTCAAGATGGAAGGAGGAAAGATATGAAAATAAAAACCCTAGAAGAAGACCCTCTTCTTCTTCACGTTTTTCTCTCTAGACACCCAAACTTGTGTCTTTTATATCTCCACGACCCAAAGGTATTTCTCTCTGATTTTTAATGGCAGAAAGGTCTCTCAAATATCTATCTTCTCTTAAAATTTCATGAAGAAACTCATCTTATATAGAGAGATATGATAGAGTCTTTGTCTAGGTCAAACACCTAGTCAAGGCTTATCCAAACATGGCAAGTTAAGGGACGCCCAACTCTTGAGCACCTCCTCCATATTTTTATGCATGGATCACCAGAAAAGGGTGTACAATATAAACCTTAAAAGCCATGAAAATTCAAAACAAATTTGGATAAATTCGGTGCAAAATTGAAAGAGTTTTGGATTTCTAAAACTCTATCTCATAGAATTCAAAATCCAAACTTATTCCTTTTAGATTTGATCCAAACCACCTTCCATGTAAGAAAGAAGAGAAGAGACCTTTTGTGAACGTGGGAGAGATCTGTGAGAGGGCTTTTGTCACACAAAATAAGTGGAGATTGGCGTTGAATAAGAGAGAGGGCGTGGAGAAGGTTTATGTGGCGCAAGGTGGAATCCTAGTCCTACTAGGATTCTGTCTCATAACTTGTTTTAATTTGGTTTCCCCAACTAAATCAAATCAAAATTAGATCAACCCAATTAAAATAGATCTTAACCCAATTAAGAATCTAATTTAATCAGATTTAAATTAGATTTAAATCTGATTTAATTTTCTAATCAAATTAGAAATTAGATTGACCCAAGTCCTAGTTGAACTAGGACTAGTCTTTCCTTGCACTTGGCTTATCCAATAAACCAATTGGACTTGATCCAATCAAGCCCAAACCAAATCTAATTAAATCATATTTAATTAGACTTAATCTCAGCCCATTGGCTTAATCAAATTAAGCCAATTAGCAATCAAATTGCTAATCGATCCTCCTGCAACACTTGCACTGGGTTAAATGTCAATCGTATTGATTATTTAACCCTATAATGATTCTTAATCGTTGATCAACCATCCGATCGGATCATGAACTCTAATGTGTGTGACCTCATAGGTCCGAACCTAAGCCGGTAGCATAGAAACAAATTCCTATACCAATCGAAGTGACCATCTAGCAATGGTACCCGACATCCGGATAGGTCGAATGTGTAGAACAACATCCTTAGAACCCATGCGGATATAGTTTTCATATAATTCATCCCCTTGACTAAAATGATCATAGGACACCCCAGAGCTCAACTGTCAACTCTGATCAGGTTGTCCACATTGTATTTCAAAATATCAAATCCATCTGATGGATTACCCTGGCCAAGGTTTTGCTAAATTGAAATACAGCGACTCATTCTTCTCCAACTCTTGGAGTGGTCAATCCCATCTCGATCACACTCTGACTTCGCAAGTACTTGACTGTGCCCAGAAGCCTTCCGTCCTGAATTAGAAATTCAGTTAGTCCAGTACCAAAGCACAGTGAGTTGCTTGCAAGTCACTGAGACGATCTCAAGTCTAAGGGACACTTAAACCTATATCCCATCAGAGACATTCTCGACAGCAGAATGCTCTGGAGTTGGTCATGTTCAATGACGATGTACCCTTACATCTCACCTGTATGCCATACCAGTATCTCCACACTCCTTGGTTAAGAGGACAACCAACCCATATGGCCTACAGCGACCTATGCTCGATAGAAGCTGTCATCCTTATTAACAGCTTATCATTTGGTCGTGAACAGTTTTAAGGACTAATCGATAAATCCTCTCTTTATCAATCTAAATAGTCCTAAGGACTTCATCATAACAACGGAGTTCATTAGAAGATGAAAGCTTATGATGAAGATGCCAAATATATTTTATTTATTAACAAATCAATTAATACTTGGTTGCTCAACCGTCAACAGCTTGACGATTGGCTTTTTGGGACACATTTCCCAACACTTTCCAATGAGTTTCTGATATATCTTGGGGAGAATGAGATTCTCTCTCAGTGGACTCCTCCTGGAACACCACAGCATAATGGTGTGTCTGAAAGGAGGAATCGGACCTTGTTGGATATGGTTCGATCCATGATGGGATTTGCTGGTCTACCGATCTCCCTCTGGGATATCGCTCGAATCGACTTGTTACCTTCTAAATAGGATTCCGAGTAAGTTTGTAACAAAAAGCCATATGAGATATGGATAGGACGTAAGCCAGTACTCTCGCACCTTAAGATTTGAAGGTGTCCGACTTATGTTAAACGTTTAATTACGGACAAGCTTGGACCTAGGTCTGACAAGTGTTATTTCATAGGGTACCCAAAAGAGACCAAAGGATATTATTTCTACCTAGCTGATGAGCAAAAGGTGTTTGTCAGCCTTAAGGCAATATTTTTGGAAAAGGAGTTTCTTGGTGAAGGGACTGTTGCCTCTAAGGTCGAACTTAAGGAAGTTCGGCAGGTGAAAAAATTGACACAAGTAGCTGAATCTGAACTGGATTTGGTTAGATCAAATCCGGAGCCCATTGTTCCTGCACCCTTAAGGCGATCTGATAGAGTACCACGTCAACCGGACAGATACTATGGTTTCTTGGTCCAGGATGGCGATCCTGTCGAACTTGATGAAAACGATGAGGATCCGATCACCTACGTGGATGCAATGCAGAGACCTGACTCTGAGAAATGGCTAGAGGCCATGAAATCCGAAATGGAGTCCATGAAGGTCAATGATGTGTGGACATTGGTTGACCCAGCCGAAGGAGTAAAACCCATAGAATGTAAATGGATCTTCAAGAAGAAGAAGGGTGCAGACGGAAAGGTGGAGACCTATAAAGTCCGTCTGGTTGCCAAGGGATATCGTCAACGTTATGGTATAGACTATGATGAGATATTTTCTCCTGTGGCAATGCTCAAATCCATTCAGATTATGCTTGTGATAGCTGCCCATCTGGACTATGTAATCTGGCAGATGGATGTGAAGACAGCTTTCCTAAACGGAGAGCTGGACAAAGAGGTGTATATGATACAACCTGAAGGATTCATATTTATAGATGAGTCTAAGGTGTGCAGGCTATAGAGGTCTATTTATGGACTTAAGCAAGCATCCCGGAGTTGGAACATACATTTTGATAGGACGATTAAGACGTATGGCTTCGTTAAGAACGAAGAACAGCCCTGCATTTATAAGTGGGCTAATGGTCCAGTAGTGGTATTTCTTATATTGTATGTGGATGACATTCTCTTAATCGGGAATGATGTCCCTGCATTATAGGGAATAAAGATTTGGCTGTCATCACAGTTCTCCATGAAGGATCTGAGAGAAGCTTCCTACATCCTAGGGATGAGGATCTATAGGGATAGATCTAAAAGGTTGCTTGGCTTATCCCAGTCCACATACAATGATACTATGCTGATAGATTCAGCATGGAGAATTTCAAGAAAGGTCATCTACCAATAGGCCATGGAATTTCTCTCTCGAAAAGGGATTGTCCGACAATACCTCAAGAGAGAGAGCGTATAGATAGAATTCCATATGCTTCGACAGTGGGATCTATCATGTACGTCATGACATGTACACGACCAGATGTGGCATACTCACTAGGGGTAGTGAGTAGATACCAATCTGATCCAGGGAAGAATCACTGGAAGGTTGTTAAAACCATCCTGAAGTATTTAAGAAATACTAAGGACCAGTGGCTTGTTTATGGTGAATCGAACTTGAGACTTATAGGGTTTACAGACTCTAGTTTCTAGTCTGATCACGATGACAACAAGAGTGTGTCGGGATTTGTTTTTACCCTTAATGGTGGGGTTGTCTGCTGGAAGAGTTTCAAGCAGCACACTGTGGCTGATTCAGTTTGCGAGGCAGAGTATGTCGCTACATCAGATGCTACCAAAGAAGCAGTGTGGCTGAAGAAATTCATCATCGAGTTTGGAGTAGCACCCTCCCTCGTTGGTCTAGTTTTGCTCTACTGTGACAGCTCTGGAGCCATTGCTCAGGTGAAGGAACCGAAGACACACCAGCGGATGAAGCATATTCTGCGTCGCTACCATCTCATCAGAGAAATTGTGGATCGAGGTGACGTCGACCTTCAGAAGATCGACGGAAAGGAGAACCTGGCCGACCCATTCACTAAAGCCATTATGGTGAAGGAGTTCGACGACTTCAAGTCGAAGATGGGTATTAGATACTACACCGATTAGCATTAGGCCAAGTAGAAGATTGTTGGGAATAGTGTCCCAAAGCCAATCGTCAGTCTGTTGACGGTTGTGCTCATTCTTGTATTAGTATATGGATTATAAATAAATAAAAATTATTTTGATATTTTCATTACAAATTGTTTCATCTTCTAATGAACTCCTGTGTTGTGGTGAAGTCCCTAGGACTATTTAGACTCGACAAAAGAGGATTTGTCGTTTAGTCCTTAAACCTGTTTGCGACCAAATGATACGTTGTAACCAAGGACAACAATATTTATCAAGCATAGGTCGTTGTGTGCCATATGGGTTAGTTATCCTCTTAACCAAAGAGTGTGGAGACACTGGTATGGCATACAGATGAGATGTAAGGATACATCTGCACTGAATGTGACCGACTCTGGAGCTTTTTCTGCTATCAAGATTTACTCCGATGGGATATAGGTATAACTGTCCCTCCGACCTGAGACCGCCACGGTGACTTGCAAGCAACTCACTACACTTAGGCACTGGACTACCTGAATTTCTAATTCAGTGATGGAAGGATGCTGGGTGTAGTCAAGTACTTGACTTGTCAGTGCGTGTGTCAAGATGGGATTGACCACTCCAGTTCAGGAGCTGTGTACAGTCATATTTTAATTTAGCAAAATCTTGGCTAGGATAGTCCTAGTGAGGAGTCACAAGACTATTTGAGTTGAGCACAATTCGGATGATCTAATCAGGGTTGACAGTTTAACCCTGAGTCGTCCTAAACACAGGTGTCAAAAGGGATGAATTATACAGTAACCATATTCACGTAGGTTCTGAGTGTTGCGATTATGACTATTCGATCTATCTGGATATCGGGTACCATTATTGGATGGTCACTTCGATTAGTACAGGAATTGGTTCCTATGCTACCGGCTTAGGTTTGAACTTGCGGGGTCACACATATTAGAGGTTCCTATCTGATCTGATGGCTGATGAAGAGTCCTATATGTCTGAGACTCTATGATCGAGAATCATGATTTTCTGATAACGAGTACCACATATTTTGGGTACCGGGGTCAAGAGTCCCACTGATTTGGGACTTTTTTGATCAGGGTTTCATATCGATGGACTCTGATGCCCGATTGCCCATCGGATTTGGACTCAATATTTATGAGAGATTTAATTAGTGATTTGATCACTAATTAACTCAATTTGATTGAGTAATTATTTTTGGATCAAGTCCAATTGAATTGGATTCAGTTGGGTTTGACCCGATTAGGTTAAGTGTTGACCTAATCGCTAAGGTGTTTTGGTCACTGATTTGATCAAGGATTGGGCTTAGTCAATTCTTGATTTGATTAGATTTTATTGAGCCTAATTAAGCCTAATTAAGTTGGGTTTAACTTAGTCTAATTGTGCCTAACCTATTTTGATTAGGTTGGCTCAATTAGGTTCAAACCACCTTAACTAATCTCCCTGCGCCACCTCACTTCTCATGCGCCCATTTGAATTCACGAGAAACAACTTCTCATGAATTTTCTCCCACACAGAAGCCATCCCACGCCCTCTCTTTGTGCCCATTTTGAATGGATAAGGATGAGATTGGTTGGCCATTCAAATTCAAAAGATGTTTGAATTTGAATGGATAACAAATCTCTGCGCCCACCCTTTATTTTGTGCACCCCTTCTTCCACATGAGAAAAGATTTCTCGTGTAAAGTCTCCATGCACAAAGATGCCCACGCCCCTCTCTTCTCACATGTAGAGTGGATAGGAATGAGTTAGTTGGCATTTAAATTTAAATTTGATTTGAATTCAAATGAGCAACCACTTATCTTTATCCTCTCATGCGGTAAAAACGCTGCAAAGATGCGGTCTTGCATCATTTTAAAAAGGAGATAAGATAGGGCATGCACACAAATCATCTGAGAAAGAAGGATGGCGTGAGAGAGCTTTCCTGCGTGAGAAAAGAAAAGAAAAGGAGAGAAAAGAAAGAAACAAAGTGGGCGCAAGTTTCTTCGGAGTGTACCCTAGGGTTTTGGCTTAGGGTTCGGGAAGTGAGAACGTGAGCTACGAGTGTCGTGAGCCCACCAAACTTCAGAGAGAACATCATCAACCTCTCAAGTGCATCTACTGACAATCCAAAATATTCGAAGAGTCGGTAGATCAAGATCAAAGGAGTTCGATCAATATCGCCATCAAAAGGGTTAGCCACGAACTAGCATTCGTGAGCATCATCAACCTCTCAAGTGCATCTACTGACAATCCGAAATGTTTGAAGAGTCGACAGGTCAAGATCGAAGGAGTTCGATCAATATCGGCCATCAAAAGGGTTAGCCATGAACTAGCATTCGTGAGGAGCGATCAGATCGGGAGCTTCGTGTGGACGATCCGCAGAGGCCATACACACTGTGTGGCTATGTTGCGATGATCAGACCCTCCCGACGGTGATCAGATTATGGCGATCAACTACCCGCACAAAGGTAATATGTTCTGAACACATAATAGTAAAATGTTTACTGTAGAAGTTTGAATTTCAAATTTAAATGCATGCTATGTATATATCATATTTAGATCCTTGTGTGGGGTTTATACATGTTAGTTAATTAGATTAATTAATAATTTTTACTGTAAAATTATAATTTTAAAAAAATTTTAAAATTATTGTTTTACCCCTGCACTCAAATTTCGCTACATATAAAGGTATGTTCTTATTTATTTTTCTCTATTTGATTTCTGTATCTAAATCTTATCTCACATATGATGATTCTGTTTATAGTTTGAAGATTTGATCTTATGCATGCTTAGATTAAATTAGATTTAATCTAAAAATTTTTAAATTCTGCTGTGTACTTATTTTAAAAAATTTTGCATGCATGAAATTATGAAACTCCAACAGAAAATAGGAGGATGAAGATTTCTACGTTAGAGATCATGAGAAGAATCCTCTTTTTTCTTTTCTTCCTAAAATCCATGCATCAAATCTCAACGCTAGAGAGGTAAAAATTTTTATCCAACTCTTGAACAAAGAGGAGAGGAAAAACTCATGTCCAAACTAGGACAAAAGAGAGAGAGAAGGTCCTAACAACCAACCTTTGGTTGTTGGTAAGAAAGAAGGGATAAGAACAACCAACTTATCTCATGCCTTGGACCATTATCCCACACCCTCTCCCTTGGAAATTTTCATGCACACACCTTCAATTTTTGGCATCAAAACCTGATCATCATCAGCCATCTAACGCCCCTCATATGTCCCATGTTTAAATAGGAGAAGAGATAAGGTGTTAGGTTAGGAGATTAGAGTCCAAACTCCCTTGGACTCTATCCTTTTTGATGCCGCCCACAACTCACTATTTGCACCCATATTATCTCATGGAGGAGTTTGAGAGGGCTTCTTATATGCTAAAAATCTCATGCAAAAAGGGAGGAGCATGGAATATATTGGCATCCAAAATTGGTTGGGCATGGGGCTGGCTTATGTGCATGGAAAGAGAGAGTTTTGACTTTATGAGACTCCTCTTTAGATGATGGATTTAAACCAATTCTAATCATATTAAGAATTGATTAGATCCAAATAGATTGAAATTCAAATCTGATTAAGAGTCCAAACTATTTAGATTAGATGTCACCTAATTAGAGGAGGAGTCCTAGTCCTTTTGGACTCTCTCTTGGTACTTGAGTCAAACTCAATTTAATCCCAATCTAATTAGGATTTAGTGCACCCATGAAGAGAAGAATTCTTAGTCCAAATAGAAACTCAAATATTCTTAGTTAGATCCTAGTTTAATTAGGAATTAATTCGAACCCAAATCTTAATTCAACAAGAAATTATTCTCCCATGCAATTTGGTTATCTCATAACCCAATTAGGCTTGATCAAATCAAACCCATATCAAGTCAAATTAAATCTAATTTAATTAGACTTGATACAAGTATTGGAAAATCACTATGATTTTGTACATGAAGTTCAAAAAAAATTTAAACATCTAAGCAGCGAAAGTAAATCAATTAAAATATTTTTAATTAAACCACGTATTAGATCTAATCTGAAAAATCATAGTTAAGATCTTGATACCAACAAGTAACCACAATCTGAAATCTAAAAAAGAAAACAAATAGTTAGTGAAAATCGAATGGAGATCAGATCTCCATACCTCGGATCTTGTGGATGTTTCAGATTCTGATCGTAGCCGTGCATGCATCCAACCTCTGCTGGTATCCACACAGAGATGTCTGATCAGACCATCGAGATCACTAGTGTGCTAGCACCTTGCAAATCTCACTCCTCAACCTTAGATCTAGATCTCTTCTTCTAGATCTTGAAGAAAGAGATTCTTCTTCTGATGGGATCCATGAAGAGAAGAAGAACCCTTCTTCTTCTCTTCTTCTCTCTCTTTTCTCTTCTTAGATCTGATCTCTATCAGATTTGGATATTGGGATGTAAGGAAGAAAGAAATGAAGAAGGAGTTGGGCGTTAAGAGGTTGTTGTCCAAAAGAAGTCGCCCCTTCTTTCTTAATGCAAAAAAATTACGCCCCTTCTTTCTCTTTGTCACACCAACCATCTTATCCAATACACATCCTCTTCTTAATGCCCTAAAAGATCAAATCTCATTCGAACTTAGGCATTCAAATCCAAATCAATGGTTAGAAAGGTGTTGAGATAAAGTTGTGCGGTGAGAAAGAAATACCACTCCTTATTAATGCATGTCCACTTTTCAAGAATTTTTTGTCACACAAAAATAATTCCTTACATGCCCAATCAGATATGATTAAATCCTATTTTGAATTATATTCAAATAGAAAAAACTCTAAAGGAAAAAGAATACCAGATAAGGTGGGGCGCCAACTATTGGCGCCCCCTCCCCTTTCATGCGTGCAAGAAGAGAAGCTCGAGAAAAATAATGCCCCTCCTCCTTTTTTGGTATGATTTTTGGAGAGAGAGTTTCAAAGAACCTAGACTCTTTAAATCATAATTTTACTAGTTCAAGTTTGGCCTCAATCGGGTTCAAATCGAGTCTGAAATGAGTCGAATTCGAAAAGACTGTTAAGCCTGAACCAATCAAGCTTGAAATCCAAATCTGATTTGGACAATTGAACCCAATTAGTATTAAATTAAATTAAGTCTAATTAAATTAAATTTGATTTAAATTAATTAAAATTTAATTTATAATTTAATCAATCCAAAAAAAATTATAATATTTGTAATTAAGTCCTTGTGCTAACAATTAGCAGCTACCAAAACTGTAACACTTATAAATTAGCAGTTTCTAATATTCAAACTATCAATCTGATTGATAATTTGAATATGATCCAAGCCATTGATCAAGTCATGCTCCTTTTTGTGAGACATACCGTGATCTCCATCACAGTATCATCAAAACTCTTTTCGATGGGCTGAAATGATTCTAACTCATCTCAACAAAGATCGTTGATCCGAAAATGATCTTAGTGAGTTCTCATGATCCACCAATGATGTCTGCCAACATATAGTGGCAACCTAGTATAATAGAAAAATAAACTCTTAGGGCGTTGGGTATAAAATACCCTCAGCCGAAGTTCACAGCAGGATTGATCCTCCCAAGACTCATCCGGCTTTCGACTGCAGATGGTACCTCTCCGGACTTCTCCAACAGTCAAATTTCCATGGTGTTGATTGAACTCCCCCGACGGACGAACTCCCACTGCACCACCCCAAACTCCTTCAGCATGAGTTCCCCCAGTCGTCTATCAAGCCGGCCCAAGCGCTCACTAAGCTCTGCCACCAGCCGACCTCCTACGACCGTCGGCTGCTCCCCAAATCCCTTCCAAACTCCTTCCAGCCAGGTTCAACTCCAACCCGAACTACCTCGGACCTCACCAACAGCCGAACTTCACCAACGGTAGATTTCTACAACTATCGGACTCCTACGGGCGCCGAATCTCATCTCCAACTCCAGCTACAGGCAGACTCCGTCCGGACTCCTACGGGAGCCAGACCTCGTCCCCAACTTCGATTGCAGGTGGACTTCGACCTGACTCCTACGGGAGCCGAACCTCGTCTCCGACTCCGACCACAGGAAGACTTCATCCGGACTCCCACGGGAGTCGGGCTTCATCCTCGACCTCGACCACAGGTAGACTCTGTCCGGACTCCTACGGGAGCCAGACCTCGTCCCCAACTTCGATTGCAGGTGGACTTCGACCGGACTCCTATGGGAGCCGGATCTCGTCCCCAACTCCAGCTACAGGAAGACTTCAACCGGACTCCTACGGGAGCCGGATCTCGCCTCTGACTCCGCCACGGGGAAACTCCGTCCGGACTCCTACAGGAGCCAGACTTCGTCCCCGACTTTGACTACTGGTAAATTTCGTCCGGACTTCGAAGGGAGCCGGACTTCATCCCTGACTTTGATTATAGATAGACTCCGTCCGGACTCCTACGGGAGCCAGACTTCGTCCCCAATCTCAATGGCTGGAAGGCTTCGCCCGGACTCCTACGGGAGCTGGACTTCGTCCCCAACCTCAACGGCTGGAAGGCTTCGCCCGAACTCCCATGAGAACCGGGCTTCGTCCTCAACCTCGACTGCTAGTAAGCTTCGTCCGGACTCCTAAGGGAGCCGGACTTCGCCCCCGATGCCAATTGTAGGTGGACTCCGCTCGAATTCCCACGGAAGTCGGGCTTCATCCCCAACTTCGATTGAAAGAAGACTTCATCCGGACTCTTACGGGAGCAGGACTCCGAGCTCCTCTCAGACGGGTGGCCAGCCACCTCTCTCCACCAGACACTCCAGTCGGACTTCGGCCGACAGGCCTGGGCCCGCTGATGGGCCGCGGCAACGACCACGATACTGCTCCACCTCCTGCGATGGATTCTGTGCGGCTCCATCACTCCCTGGCAGATCACTATAATGACTACGATTCTGCTCCACTCCCTGCGACGGATACCACGCGATTCCTCCCACCTCCTGGCAAGTCGCGACAACGGGCGCCGTTCCATTACCTGCAATAGACTCCACGTGTCACGTTTCGACGGTGGCCACGATCCCACTCTACTACTCTTTGCAACAAACTCCGTCTGACTCCGGACAGTCCACTGCCAGACGGTTACAGATGTCACTATCAGTCTACTGCCCCCTTTTTGCCTATAAAAGGGGACCCCAGATACGTTATTCTATAAGCTCTATTTTCTATCCCAAAACTCTGCTAAAATTTTTGTTCGAGCACTCCATTCTTGTTGAGGCAGAGAACTGACTTGAGCATCGAAGGGTCTTGCCGGAGTAACCCCACTCCGGTTTAGACTTCTTTTGCAGGTCCCGACGGTGACCGCGACTCCCTCGACTCCAGCTTCTCAGTGCAAGCAAATTTTTGCACCAACAGGATTGGCACTAGAGGAAGGGGCCTGAACCTTCGCTGTACCCTTGTTCTTAAAGGAGCGCTCAACGAGACCACCTCTGGTCATCTTCTCCGACATCCACTCCTCCTTCTCCCACCTGATCTTCGCCCGATGCCTCCCCGCAGGGCATCCACATGGCGATCTACGACCTCTGCGGCCAAATCACAGGCTCCAGCCTCTGCCTCCTCCTCCGACAATGGCGGTTGGCATGGAGCAATTCGACCTACTGGTGCAGCAGGTCAGAGGCCTAACTGAAGCTGTGCAGGCCATGCAATAGCAGCAGCAGCCGCAGGCATCGGTGCGGCCGGAAAGAGCATCGTCGGAACTCCAAAACCCGACGGCGGGACGCGCCACTTGGGCCAGCCGCCCAGTCTTTCCCGAAAAGATGAATCCAAGGGTGGAAAGCCCCCAGTCCGGCCACGACTCCACCCCTGGAAGATCTCTACCCCCATTCTGCCAGAGGACCCTCGAGACCCGTAGCCGAGAGGATTTTCTGGACCGGAGGCTCCAGGAGATGAACCGACGGATCGAAGAACTCCACCACGCACCCCTCACTTATGGTGAGGATATTTGCACTGACCCTCCCTTTTCTCAAATGATCATGCAGGAACCCATCCTGTCGAACTTCAAACTCCCCCAGTTCGAAAGCTACAACGGGACTTCGGACCCGGTTGATCATCTGGAGGCCTTCCAGACGATGATGCTGCTTCATGGTGCATCCGACGCCATTCTATGCTGAGCCTTCCCATCCATCTTGAAGGGAGCAGCGAGAAACTGGTACTCGACACTGAAGCCCGGTACCATCTTTTCCTTCGATCAAATGAGCCACCAATTTGTGGCCCATTTTGTCAGCAGCCGGCGCCCCCAGAAGGGTTCGGAGTCCCTCATCAATATCAAGCAGAGGGAGGGGGAGTCCATTCGAGCCTACATCAACCGCTTCAATGTCGCCGTGCTGGAGGTCTGAAACTTGGATCAGTTAGTAGCAATGGCCGCTCTGAAGGGCGGCCTTCAGAAGAACGACCTTTTATTCTCCTGGAGAAGAAATACCTTAGGAATTTTGCTGATCTGTTGGCTCGGGCCGAAGGGTACGCCCGAGCGGAAGAAGCCTTCAAAATGAAGGATGAAGAGACTGCGAGAGAACGACAGGCGGGAGACTCGGGTAAGCCCGCAGTCGAAAAAGGGTCGAGAGAAGCTCGGCCACGTTCTCAATTTCCTCCTGGGCACAAGCATGTCCAAACTCTGCCTCAGGTACGCAGGCAGAGAAGTTCGGATCGCGGAGTTCGACGGAGTTCTCCATCGAAAAGATTCCACAACTACGCCCCCCTCAATGCCTCGAAGACCCAGGTACTGATGGAGGTCAGGAGCAGCTCCCAGGTCTGAGAGGATGCGCACACACCCCGGAAGCGCAACCCCAACAAGTTCTGTCTCTACCATCGCGACCACGGCCACGACACGGAGGAATGCATCCAGCTCTGAGATGAGATCGAGGAGCTCATCCGACGAGGTCGACTTGATAGGTTCATTCGACGTCGGCCTGAAGGTAGAGAAATCGGCCAAGGGCCCTACCGCAACCCAAACCGCCAAGGAGGGAGGAGCAGCCCAGAGATCAGCCTCCAATCGGAACCATCGACTCCATCACTGGAGGGCCTCAAGGAGGGACGGACCTTCCATGACCGTGGAACTCGAGAAACCTGTAAATATACTGCTCACGACTTTGCTCTGAATCTAAATTCCTTTCGAACTTTGCATGTCTTTCCCTTTTGGTATGGATCTGTCACGATTGGGGATGACCCCTTCGAACAATTAACACAAGGTCATGTTAAGAACAGGAGGGGAACCTTGTCCTAACATGAGCCAAATGAAAGTCCGATTATTGTAAGATCGGATCGGGGGAAGGTCCGTTTAACGGCTCTCGAATGCCCCCTGAACCATGTTAGGGACAGGAGGAGAACCTCGCCCTAACATGAGCAAAGTCAAAGGCCCGATTCTTTTAGATCGGATGGGGGGAGAGGCCCTACAACGCCCTAACGTGCCCCCGCAGCCATGCTAGAGACAGGAGGAGAACCTCGCCCTGATATGAGCAAAGTCAAAGGCTCGATTCTTTTAGACCGGATGGGGGGAGAGGCCGAACAGCGCCCACATGCACCCCCACAGCCTTGTTAGGGACAGGAGGAGAACCTCGCCCTAACATGAGCAAAGTCGAAGGCCCGATTTCTCTTAGACCGGATGGGGGGAGAGGCCGAACAGTGCCCACATGCGCCCCCACAGCCTTATTAGGGACAGGAGGAGAACCTCGCGCTAACATGAGCAAAGTCGAAGGCCCGATTCTTTTAGATCGGGTGGGGGGAGAGGCCCTTGCAATGACCCTTATGTGCCCCCACAGTCCCGTTGGGGATAGGATGAGAATCTCGTCCTAACCTAAGCTGAGATCGACTACGTCAAGAATAGAAGGAGAACCTCACCCCGACGATGACAAAAACTCGGTCGCCCAACAAAATTGGGTAAAGGGAAAAGTTCTCTCAATGGCACCTCAACACTTCTCCGTGACCCCTCAAAAAGCAAGGGAAGGATCCTCACTTGAATAGAGGAGGAAAATTAAAAAGGAAAGCGGCAAATAATGCTGGCAACAAACAAAAAATAAACCGCACCAAAGATCTAAGGAGCCTCACCTCGACAAAGATGGGAAGTTCTTACCAAACATCCCTGGCCTCTAAGAAGGCTCTCGACACAGGTCAAGAAAGCAGCGACACCTTCGAGGTAATGCAGAGTTCGGACCATCAAGCTCGAGCCCACGACCATGGACGACAAGAAAAGCAAGTCAGCATAGCGACGGCTGGACACCTCCAAGCGACGTCAAAGTCGGACAAGTCAAAAGATGAAAGAAGTTCGACGGGCGACGATTCAACACAATACGTGGACAAGGTAACACAAAATCCCCTTTTCATTCCATTTGCGAAATATACACCACGAAGTCCAGAAGGCCAAAGGAAGAAAAATAAAACGACGAGAGCAAAACAAAACAACAAAAGAGAAAATGTATGCATAGAAAGACGGAAGGCCAAAAAGAGCCCTAGGGAAACTCTGCTCCTTCCGATCTCGAATTATCTACTTCACCCCTTATCCAGGACTGCCTCAGATTTTCAACTTCTTCTTCTAGCTCTCCCTTTTTCAGCAGCACATCCTGGAGCGCCCGACAGAGTCACTGGCTTTCGTTCTCCACCTCTCGATGCCTCTTTCTCAGGACCTCGAATTCCGCCTCAGCGTCCTTGATGGCCTGCTGCTCACACACCAGCTGGATCTTCAACAGTTGCAGCTCGGCCTTCCCCTCCCCAAGGGTGACAGAAAGCCCTTCTGCAGTTCTTCTTAGGGATTGGAGTTCATTGGAGTCCTGAGAGGAAGCGAGCTGAGCCCTATCAGTCAACTGCCTTTGAAGATGGGCGACTTCATCGGTCGCCACCCTGAGTCTCCCTTTGTATTCATCCACCTGTCTGCGCCAGTCGGTCCGATGCATGTCATAGCTCACCTCGGCATCTTGAAGCTACTGCTGAAGGTCGGAGACCTTCTTCGACCACTCCCGGTCACCGTCAGCCCGGGCCAAGAGCCGGAACGAACTTCCCTCCAGCTGGCCGATCCTCTCCTTCGCAGCCGACAGTTCCACCCTGAGAGCACTGATCTTGGCAGCTTGAGCCCAAATTCGATCACTGGCGCTCTTCTTGTATTCCTCAAGCTCCTTCACGAAGTCTGCCTTCCTCCGGCTGTACTCCATGATCTCCTTCACATGGAGATTTCGAAAGCGGGTGGCCTCCGCGGTGGCTTCAGAGTGACCCTCTCTCAACCTGCGAA
Source organism: Elaeis guineensis (assembly GCF_000442705.2). Lineage (NCBI taxonomy): Eukaryota > Viridiplantae > Streptophyta > Magnoliopsida > Arecales > Arecaceae > Elaeis > Elaeis guineensis. The sequence continues at coordinate 58,131,020 of NC_026003.2, forward strand.
GCTCGCCTTCCATCTTCTTCGACCCTTTTGTCAAGTGAGGAACTTCCTTCCTCAGTCGTCGGATCATAGACTTCAGCGGGATCCCCAGGGGCAGGGGAAATGCTTCGGCAGGGCACTGCCATCGGGCGACAAAAGCGTCAAGGCGCATCTCATCACAGAAAGAAAAGCAGAAAGGGGAAAGGAAGAAAGGAGAAGCCATCCATGATAAGAAATTCAACTTTATTGATTGAATGTTTCTTAAAGACAAAAGAAAAAGAAATATTGCAGTAAAAAAAAATACAAGGTCGGAGGTCTCAGACCTCTGTAGTAGGGGTGAGGGAGCTCGGTGTCCCTGGAAGGGGGGCTGCGGCAGCAGTGGCAGCAGGAGAGGGACCAGCCTCATCTTCAGACTCCTCACCCAGGAAGCTAAGGTCGAGCTCTGAAAATTTCCTGGCCACCTTCTCCTGGCAGAGTTCGAACCCCTTGATGAACGCTTCCTGGCCGAATTGGACGTTCAGGTCCCTCATCTCCACGGAGGCCTTGAACTCCTCTACCGCAAGAACCCTGGCCTCCGAGATCAGGACTGAAATCTGCTCAGCCAAATTGGCGACCTCGGCCTCCGCCTTTCTCACCGTCTCCTTCGAGGTCTGCCTCTCTTCCTCCCGGGCCTGTTTCTCTCTTTTCAGGACCTCTTAGAGGGCGATTACCTCGGCTGCCTTCTCTTCGAGACGGGCGATTTCGGCCTGGCGATGCTCCTCCGCTTGGATGGCGTTCCTCCTCGCCTGGTTCGTCGCCTCGATGTTGGCAAGAAGCTGGTGCCCAATCTGCAAGGGTGGCTAGGGATCAGAGCAGGGGTCGAAAAGTCAATTAAATGTAGATTTGTTTACCTCGAGAAAGGATCCTAAGGAGTCCCAAACCCGCTACTCAGGATCGGCCGGTCGATCCTCTCGACGACTTCGGGCAGAATGCAGCCGTCGATCAACCGCTTGATCAAGTTCCTGTCATTGAAGGAGTTCTCCAGTCCTTCTTCGAAACAGAGGGACTCTTCAACGATGGCTCAACGGCTACTCCCCCTGCGGGCCACCGACTTCCTTCTCATTCCCCTCTCAACTCCGGGTGCCTTCGTGGAACAGACCCCCGAAATGGGAGCCCCAATCGGCGGGCTCCTTGAAGAGGCCCGGGGGGCCGGTGGTTCGGCGTCCGAAGGAACGTCGATCACGAGAGCCGCCTGGGCAGGCACGGTCGAGCTCGTCTCTTCCACTCTGGCCCTCTTTGCTGATCCGGAGGTCCGGCACCTCTTCTTTTGTGGGCTTGAGGCCCCTGACGAGCATCCGTGCTGCTTCGGTGTTCATTCCTAAAAAAAAAATCGAAAATCAGTGATAGGGTAAAAAAGGAAGAAGTGGCATGCAAAAAAAAAAAAAGAAAAAGAAAAAAAAAGAGAAGAGAGAGAAGAAAAGAAGAGAGAAAGAAGGAAGACGGAGGAAAAGAAGAGAAGGGAAAAGATGGAATACTCGCAGGATCTTGGGGGCTCAAGCCGATGTTGAACAAAAATTGCTCCCTCAGAAGGTTGGGAAGGGAAGGAGCGGAATAGTCAAGAAACTTTCGGGCGGCCTGAAGGTCGTCCTCTCCCAGGCTGGGAGCCCGGCGGACAGAGTCCCTCAGAGAGCCCCAAGAGGGCAGGCCCAGCCTCAGGGTCGGGCAGTGGACGAAGAGGTATTTCCCCTTCCAGTTGTGGATTGAAGAGGGAGCACCTTTCAGCAACCCCTTTTTGCCAAACTGGGGGGAGAAATACCACCAGTCCTTCGCCGAAGGGTGACGCTTGAAAGTGTAGAAATGCCTAAACAAAGAAAGGGATGGCTGAACTTCAACTACATGGCAAAGGGAAAGAAATCCTATCAAAAACCTAAAGGAATTCGGAGCCACTGAAGCCAAAGAGATATCTAAGAAGCGAAAAAGGGCAACAACAAAGGGCGAAAGCGAAAGCCAGAGTCCGGCACGGAACGCCTCCTGATACAGGCAAAAACGATCGGGTGAGGGAGTGCTAGCCCTGTCAGAGGGGCCAGGAAGCTCCAGGTCGTACTCCAGAGGAACTCCGTACTGAACCCTTATCAGCAGGAGTTCATCCGGAGTCAGGGAGCAGGGAATGGTGCTCGGCGCAAAAATTAGGCGAAGCCCAGTCCCAGATGTGGGTTCGTCTAAAGAATGGGGGTCTTGGGGGGCTGAGGCGGAAGAACTCCCTGAACCGCTAGAGGCGGAGATGTTGGAAGACATTTCGAACGACTTCAGATGAAAGCCCTAAAGATCCCAGAGAAATCGGATGAGACAAAGGATGAGAGGTTGCAGGAGACCAAATCAAAGGAATACGACAGGAGAAAAGGCCCCCTTGGTGGCAAGAAGAAAAACGAAGGTTCTGGGACTAACCTAGATCGCTCTGGAGGATGCAGAAGGGCGAGGACAGGGATGACTCGAAAGATGCCTAGGGCCAAGGAAGACGCCAAGGGAGGTCAGGGCTCTCGAAGAAAAGGTGGATACTGGTAGAACTTTCAGGCGGAAAGGCGAGTTTAAATAGACCCTGGGATCCGGTGCCATAATGATCGCGAATCCCCCAAGGTCGACCCGCACTCGACACGTGTCCCACTCACCTCGGCAGGTGGCTAAAAGTGGCTGACAGCTGACAGAGCCATTATTATGCCATATCTGGGCCAGCGCGCTAGCGGGGATTCCGAAGGGTCCCTTCGAACCGCCTCGATTCGAAAAGACTCCAGCACGTGTGCATTTAATGCCAAAATATCTGGGGGCGATCGCGCACAGGATTCAAGGGGATAACTTCGGCTGCGAAAATTTCTCAGTACTTCCCTCATTCGAAATTCGAACTCGAAAGTAGGGGGACTGGTGTTGGGTGTAAAATACCCTCAGTCGAAGTTCACAGTAGGATTGATCCTCCCAAGACTCATCCGACTTTCGACTACAGATGGTACCTCTCCGGACTTCTCCAACAGCCGGATTTCCACGGTGTTGACTGAACTCCCCCGACGGACGAACTCCCACTGCACCACCCCAAACTCCTTCAGCATGAGTTCCCCCAGTCGTCTATCAAGCCGCCCCAAGCGCTCACTAAGCTCTGCCGCCAGCCGACCTCCTACGGCCGTCGGCTGCTCCCCAAATCCCTTTCAGACTCCTTCCAGCCAGGTTCAACTCCAACCCGAACTGCCTCGGACCTCACCAACAGCCGAACTTCACCAACGACAGATTTCTACAACTACCGGACTCCTACGGGAGCCGAATCTCATCTCCAACTCCAGCTACAGGCAGACTCTGTCCGGACTCCTACGGGAGCCGGACCTCGTCCCCAACTTCGATTGCAGGTGGACTTCGACCGGACTCCTACGGGAGCTGAATCTCGTCTCCAACTCCAGCTACAGGCAGACTCCGTCCAGACTCCTACGGGAGCCGGACTTCGTCCCCAACCTCAACGGCTGGAAGGCTTCGCCCGGACTCCCACGGGAGCCGGGCTTCGTCCTCGACCTCGACCACAGGTAGACTCTGTCCAGACTCCTACGGGAGCCGGACCTCATCCCCAACTTCGATTGCAGGTGGACTTCGACCGGACTCCTACGGGAGCCGAATCTCGTCTCCAACTCCAGCTATAGGCAGACTCCGTCCGGACTCCTATGGGAGCCAGACCTCGTCCCTAACTTCGATTGTAGGTGGACTTCGATCGGACTCCTACGGGAGCCGAATCTCGTCTCCAACTCCAGCTACAAGCAGACTCCGTCCGGACTCCTACGGGATCCAGACTTCGTCCCTGACTTTGATTGCAGATAGACTCCGTCCGGACTCCTACGAGAGCGGGACTTCGTTCCCAACCTCAATGGCTGGAAGGCTTCGCCCGGACTCTGACGGGAGTCAGACTTCGTCCCCAACCTCAACGGCTGGAAGGCTTTGCCCGGACTCCCACGGGAACCGGGCTTCATCCTCAACCTCGACTGCTGGTAAGCTTCGTCCGGACTCCTAAGGGAGCCGGACTTCGCCCCCGATGCCAATTGCAGGTGGACTCCGCCCGGATTCCCATGGGAGCCAGGCTTCGTCCCCAACTCCGATTGAAAGAAGACTTCATCCAGACTCCTACGGGAGCCAGACTCCGAGCTCCTCTCAGACGGGTGGCCAGCCACCTCTCTCTGCCAGACACTCCAACCGGACTTCGGTCGACAGGCCTGGGCCCGCTGATGGGCCGCAGCAACGGCCATGATACTGCTCCACCTCCTGCGACGGATTCCGCACAGCTCCATCACTCCCTGGCAGATCGCTATAATGACTACGATTTTGCTCCACTCTCTGCGACAGATACCGCATGATTCCTCCCACCTCCTGGCAAGTCGCGACAACGGGCGCCGTTCCACTACCCGCAACAGACTCCACGTGTCACGTTTCGGTGGTGGCCACGATCCCACTCCACTACTCTTTGCAACAAACTCCGCCTGACTCCGGACAGTCTACTGCCAGATGGTTACAGATGTCACTATCAGTCTACTGCCCCTTTTCATCTATAAAAGGGGACCTCAGATACGTTATTCTATAAGCTCTATTTTCTATCTCAAAACTCTACTAAAATTTTCATTCAAGCACTCCATTCTTGTTGAGGCAGAGAACTGACTTGAGCATCGGAGGATCTTGCCGGAGCAACCCCACCTCTGGTTTAGACTTCTTTTGCAGGTCCCAACAGCGACCGTGACTCCCTCGACTCCAGCTTCTCCGGCGCAAGCGGATTTTTGCACTAACAGGTGCAATTATCATGTGATACAATCCCTCTATCGTGAGTCCTGACTTGATGGAGGTCAGGAGAACTCATCAAACCCCATCGTCAGTCATACACTCGATTGGCTTGATTCGAGTTTATTTGTGAATTTCATAAAAATTCTTTTTCAGTATTCACACTTATTCTGGCCAGAGATTTTTTGAACTCAGTCTTACAAATTGTATAAAATTTTTCTTTTCTATCAAAGTCGATAGATTCCATCTAGGTGCATCTTACTCCAAACAGCGAACCTGAACCTACAATAGCCAACATATACAATAAAGACCTGAATGACTAGGGATCAAGAGAACATACAGTCAAACTAAATAGTCTCACTGTGAATAGCCAATACACCGTAGATCAAAAGACCAGTCACACCACTGTAGCATCGAGAAAAATCACTGACGAGTGAGTAAACATTCAAGTAATTTCTCGTATTGGTCACGCTTAGTGTAAGTTATTCTCTAACAACCACCTGCACTCTCATCTCAATGTCTCTCCACTGCAAACTTGAGACTCATCTGCCCTAAAGGGAGATGATTCATGCATCGATCTTAAATGGATTGATCACTGTCCTCCGTGATGATCCTTCAATCGGAAGCATTTAGAAATTAACCACTAATGATGTATGTCTCAAATTCTCAACACCTTGAGAATATACAAAATCATCTTTGTTAATTTTTAGGATAAATCATAGACACATAAGATATGATTGGTTATAAAGACTGCCTATAAAGTACAAAAATATGTCCTAGAGAAAGATATGTGTCAATCAAGATTGGCTTCTGGGGCACACATCCAACAAACTCTCAGTTGCACTGAAACCAATTTGTCATATATTTGAGCTCCATCTTCTAAAGACAGACTTCAGTGTTTAGCTAGCTAAGTGACTCGAGCCTACCACATTCTATGTGGAGTTTACTCTCCTTACCTCCATATATTTCTACTTGAGGTAATCGCGTATATTTCTACTCTATGTGCATGGACTTTTGGTGAGACCTTGGCTCCTTAGCAAAGGCTTTAGACCATTATCTTTGCAGTACAATTGTCATAGCATCTAATAGTATGACATTAAGATCCACAACTATCATAAGAATCAGAATGCATCTTACACATCTATAACATATTCAGCTTCCATTGATCGATTACTTGAATTCTTTCAACATACCGAACCAACATAACTCAAGAATACATGCTGATGTAGATATTATACTATCAGTATCAGTGTATCCTCCCACTCTTAGCTCTAATTCTTCTTCAAAGATGAGGAATAATCTCTTAGTGCTTCTCAAGTACTGAGAGATATTTTTCACAACAATCCAATGCTTCCAGTCTGGATTCGACTAATATCTGCTTGTGACTTTCACAGCAAGATATACTAAGTCGAGTATATAGTATGGTATACACCTATGCCCAAGAGGATAACGGATCCCTTTTGGAGGTTTCAATGCCAAACATTTTCAACACTTTTTCTATGTACTTATCTGTGAAAAAAATATCTTTTTAGGAGCTATTTCTATAGACCCTTATTTCCAGAACACAGGATGTTTGACCCAGATCTTTGAAAAAAAAATTCTATATGTAACCACATCATAATCGATGTCAGCATGGGATCCTCTCACTGACCTTCGTGTAATTACATGATTCCTCATATCACATCGTTATAGATTTTGGGATCATCCCTATGTTCCCAATCTCCCTCGAGAAATGCTTTCTCTGAATTATTTGTAAGAATATCAAGTACCTTTCTAAAGAATGAGAGATCCTACTAGATCTATGAGGTGGAGGATTTACTACATATACTGGCTCATCTTAAATAGGTTGTAGAGGTCTTGTGACTCGTTATTCTTTAGAGATTTTTTCTTTGAGTTTATCCCCTCACTGTTTCCAAAGAAAATATTATGATTGCTCACAATCACATTGTGAACCACTGGGAAGAGAAAGTGACATTCCAAACCCTTTTGAGATACCCCACAAACAAGCTCTTGCAGACCTATTCTTTAACTTGTCCACCATATCATATCTCATATGGTGTAGTGAAACCAACTTTAGAGGGTACCTTATTTAAATTATAGAAATTAAACCTTGTTCCTAAAGAAATAATAGTTGAACTAGTGATATTCATGATGGACTGGATCATATCTCATATAGCACCATTGCTCCTCACATATACACCATTGAGCCAAGGTGTACAAGGAGAATTCCATCATGAAACTATATCATTTTCTTTAGATAATTGATAAATTTTTTATTTAGTATTGCATCCTTGATCTAATCGAAGTACCTTTAAGATTTTTTCGATTTATCTTTTCTACCTCGTATCTGAATTCTTTGAATCTTTCAAAGTCTTTCAGATTGATATCTTACATGCACATACCTGTACCATAACTGCTCATCAGTAAAAGTGATGAAGTGTGATAACCTACTAGTTTGGCTCATCAAATGGGCCATACACATCGCATGTGTACTAGGATAAGTATTTCAGTGGTTCTATTCCTTTGACCCATAAAGAACAGCTTGGTCATTAATCCTCAAAAAGATGATTCACAGACTAGATATGACTTAATAGTCAATAAGCCCAAAGGTCCATTTTTTTCAATCGGCAAATCATTTCTTCTCATACATGATCTAGCAAAAAGAACCATCTATATACTTTAGGTTATTTGGTTCTAGATCTCTTAGACCTAATGGCATTCACTATTTGCTCAAATAAGTTCACAAATGCATCACCATACAAATGATCAAGAACTAAATCCAAACGGTAATCACTAAGATTAGGTATCCTGGCCTCAGTGCAACTTTTGCATCATTGCTGACTCAAAAGAGTCACTTCACCTTCTCTCAGTCATCTTCCTTCCTTAGACCTTATATTAAAGTGTGTAATATGTACTAGAGTCTAATGAAAAAGATAAAATCGTAAGATCAAATTTGAGCAATTCAACATACTTTCCAAAAGTGTGTCAATATTTTTTTAGGAATATTTTTTTAGGTTTTTCAGGTATGTACCTTTGAACTTTTCAAGGTCCCTTAGTTACCAGTATATTGACCAATTCAGTTAAACGTACTATAATATTTATTCATGTAATAGTTTCACAAACTATCCGTATGAATCAAAAATTTCAGGATCAAATTTATTAGTAATTTCTTATGTATGGTCATGTCGAGCTTTTCAAGCTCTTCAATATCTTTGATCATTGATCATGGACCAACTATCCATCATGCATCTCATGCACTGTGCGACTCTGATCATCTCACAACTATTGTAGATGAATCAGCATGTTATTGGCAGTCTACATATCTTTATGCATATATTAGATTTCATCAACTATGGAATCCAATTTATAGCATCTAACCTAATTGTCAATGTCCAACCATTTGTCAAGTATAGCTCGTTGACTATAGATTGGATAAGCTGATAACATTAGGTTAATTTGGTCAAGAACATGGCTTAATTTCTAAAAGCTAAGAACTATTATTAAATTCTAAGCCAGAATATGTAGTTGATTTCAGTTAAATGGTTAATATCTAGGATTCAAGCTAGAAGTTTGAAAGCTGAAGAATTGATCATAAAGAGTAAAGATTTAATTAGATGATTATGCTTGTAATAGTTTGTTCTAGGGACTTTAAAAACAAACAAAAGCTCTTACTAATTTTTTGAGTCCCTCACACTCCTCTGGTGGAGAAATAGAAAACCCTAACATGATAAGTGGTTCTAATGAGTGCTATGATCCCATGGATGTATGACACCTCACCTAATAGTTATTGATGACACGTATATCAATGCATGGACAACTCTTTCTCCAGATGCTTCTCTAAGTATGTTGCAACGACTTGATCTCTAAGTCCTGTGAAAGAATAATATCCTACAAGCCAATCGCATATGGGATGCGATAGCGTGTTTATTGTAATTTATCTTCCAGACTCATTTAATTGACATTTATATTAATAAAATAAATATTTTTTATTTATTATATACTATATCTTATTATTTTTTAAGATTATAATGAACTCCAGAGGTCTGGATAATGATTTTAAGATCGTGATGAAATCACACCAGTGAGACTTAATTCCATGATAGTCCTGATCTAAAATATTCTTAGTCATTGGTACATTGAATTAGAGATTAATGATATCGATAAAACTGGCATATCCTATGTATACTCAGAAATGAGGGTGGTTGATCCACAACCACTTGTGTGCTGACACTAATACAAGGATATAGGTGCTCATTAAAGAATGAGTTCACTGAATTAACCTATGAGAGAATATCAGATGGAGTTTTATTTATATATCAACTGATGGTTCTCTAATGGGAGTTGTGTAAGTAATCTTTAGACTTGAGGTCACTATGGTACCTTATATACTTTGATCTATATTTTGGTTCACTACCTAACTTGATATGCTAGCACATTTTGATATGCTAGCACATTATATTAACTGAAGTTCCCAAATTGGTTTAGTTCAAAGTGTTTGAGCTAACCTAGACTAGTTGTCTTTGTCCTAATAGGATTGGGTCAATTTGGATTGGATCCTGATCCAACTTAAATCAATTTTAAGTAGAGAAAGACTCCACTACGCCCACCAGAAGTCACAGCAAAATATAAATGCTGCCCCCTTATTTTTGGAGTGTGAAATGAAGAGTCCTTCTTAATGAAGTCTCTTAATTTTTACGCATTGCCATATTTTCCCAACCAGATCTCCTAAGTTTTGTCACCAAAATTTATTGAATTTTTTAGGGCACGTAGAAGAAGGAGAGTCCTTCTATTGCAAGTATCTAGAATGCCAAAAATTCACTCGATGAATTTATTCACCATGTGGGAAGCTGAAGCACCAAAGGTTGGTGCCCCTTCATCCCATGTGACGTCCCTTGGTCCCCTATTTATAGGAGATGCTTCAAATGGCTGATTTCTATGATTTTTAGTTGAAACTAGAGAGGAGGGATGTCGTAAATATAAAAACTTTTGAAAAAATTTTAAAGAAAAAGAAAGAAAAATTGGAGTGGCAAAAGTTGCAAGAAGGGTGGTGAGATTTTTAACAAGTGTTGCTAGTGTGCTCTAGGGTTTGATTTTTTTATATATTGGAGCTAAAAATCAAATCCTAGATTGTATGAAATTTGTAGAGTATCTTCTTGGTGTCATTCTTGTGGTAAGATCGAAAGTAACTGAGCTTTGGCAAGATCGTGATGCAAGTTTGAAGTCAGCAGTGTTCTTGAGAAGACAAGGCTGCGACAGTGCACCAGTTGGAAAGGACCTGGGCCAACTTTCATGTGGATCACTATTGGAGAACTTCTATCTTGGAGTCTCATGGAGAACACCAACATGCTTTTTTTTTATTTTGGTGAAAGTATAAAATTCTATCTCTTTTGCATGCCTGATTTTACTTTGATCGATATCGACAAGGTGATTCTAGGATTTGGATTCCGGCTCGTTAATTTTATTTGATAGAGCTATTGATTTGTATGATTTTAAAATTTTTAAAAATTACTTTCTACTGTGTAGTCGAAACCTAAGAGTGGTATCCGAGCCACTCTTGTCTGATTCGATCAAACAAGTGCAAAATAGTAGCATAGAATTATTCTTATTCATATCTCATCAAAAATGTTGCATTATTTTTTAGCGACAATCCTTTAAACTCAAAAATTATTTTTGACTTTATATATACCATGATATTAAATTTTAGTTATTAAATTATAAATTTATGATAATTTTGAAATTTATATTATCATGGTAGTATGATGCTTAAATCGATGTATAGAAAATAAGGGTGTTATGCATGCCTAATTAGATTAGGGTTTGTTATATTATATAAATTTATTAGTCATATGTTATGACTTCGATTGTACCCTTATATGATTTTTGGCATGATAATATGATTGCTATTATGAATAGTAGAAGCATGCAAATTTATATAATTTATAGTGTATATTTTACGTGCTTATAGTTAGGATGTGTCTAGACCAGTTTAAAGTCCCTTATTTAATTATATTAAGTCGTAATGTCGGGAATCACTTTTTAATCAAAAATCGAATTCTTAAGATCAATTGGTGTTGAGGAAAGTGTGAATGGTAGTTTTTTAATTAGGTCCATATGCTAGTTTGGCCAACTCTGTTGGCGTCTAGAAAAGCTATGGAGAGTCTCCCGCCTATTTACCTGGCCAATTTGGTCTTATTGAATTTTGGACTCAGATTGATTAAGTAATATAGATATTACAAGGACCTTCCTTCAAACTTGGTCGATAGAGTATGTCAAGATCTTAGTAAGCTTATTATGCTATCCACAAGACTTACTATAGAAATTGACATGATGTTGATCAAGTACGTATTGATGCTTATAATATATTCGAATAGTATTGCTTTATTGTGCTATCCAAAAGAGCAGCATTGTTTAAATATGACCCTATGGGATTGAAGGGTCAACTTAACTAGAACACTAAAATTTGTTGTGCTATCCATAAGACTATATATAATCTAGAGGCCAGAATAAAAGATATTGAGAATTGTAGAGGTACAATTGGTAAAGAGTTATCTACTCTTGAACTCATGAATGCTTGTTGTGCTATCCATTAGGTGTTTTTGAGAAATAGGGATCTCAATCCCACTAAGAAATATTAGAATATTTTTTGATTTTCATATTTGAGGGCTATGAAGTTCAATAAAATAGTAGAAGACACAATTAGATAAAAGTCCTAGTCTAATTGTGCATATCATCATAAGTTGTCTGCTTATATTATATTCTTGTTATTGTAGATTAACTACACACATAGCATCCTCACTATCACTTAGAGATATCCTAGATGCAAATAAGTTGACTGGACCTAACTATGTCGACTGGTTAAGGAACTTGAGAATTGTTCTCACTCAGGAGAAAGTCTCCTATATTTTGGATACATCTGCTTCAGATTCTCTTGGGGAAGATGCTTCCGAAGAGGATAGGGCCACATATAAAATGTGGAAAGATGACAGTGTGACTATCAAATGCATCATGCTTGCCTCTATGAGCAATGAGCTCTAGAGACAGCATGAGGACATGGACGTTTTCTCTATCTTCTTTAATCTTAAAGAGTTATATGGGAAACAAAGTCAAACTGCTCAATATGAGATATCGAAGTAGTTGTTCTGTGCCTGTATGACTGAAGACACCTCTATGCAAATGCATGTCCTAAAGATGATTGACTTGATCACTCATCTGGGACAGCTGGATTTTGCCATGGATGGTGAACTGAGCCAGAATTTGATCCTGCAGTCTCTCTCCGACTCCTTTTCTCAGTTTATTATAAATTATTATATGAATAAACTGAACATTAGCCTGTCTAAGTTGTTAAATATGTTAAAAATAGTAGAGAGCCATTTCAAGGGTGAAAAGGCTCAGGTCCTTCATGTTGATAAGATCAGCAAGAAGAAGACAAAGAAGAGTTCTAAGAAAAAGTTAAACTCTAAGGCTAGCATCTTCAAGAAGAAGGTGAAGAAAATCTCCATCAAAGATACTTGTTATCATTGTGGCAAGGAGGGCCATTGGAAGAGAAATTGCAAGGAGTACCTTACAACCATAAAACCAGCAAATATTGCTAAAGGTTTGTATATGATACAAACTAATTTATCATTAAGTACTTCATTTTTAGATTTTTGGATATTGAATACCTCCTGTGGCTCATACCTTTGCAAATCGTTGTGAGGTCTATAGAAAAAAAAGAATCTGAATAAAGGTGACTTCGAGCTATTCGATGCTAGTGGAGAGTCTATTCAGGCCGAAGCCATAGGAACTAAAATTTTGAAGTTATCTTCGAGCAAAGTTTTGGAACTGAAGATCTATTATTATATTTCTGATATTGTTAGAAATATTATTTCTGTACCATTATTATTAGAACAAGATTTTGAAATAATTGCAAAGAACAATGGTTGTTCTATTTACTTTTCTAATAAATATTATGGAAATACTTTAATTGATAATGGTCTTATGTTTCTTTCACTTAATGATAATGTATTTCATATTGATAATATGAAGAAAAGAAAGAGAGAGAATGTGAATGTCACATACCTCTGGTACTTCCGACTTGATCATATAAATGAGTCAAGGATTAACAAGTTATTCAAAGATAATTTCTTTGATCCTTATAATTATGAATCATATGGAACTTGTAAATCTACCTCATGAAAAAAATGATCAAGACTCCATTTACTGGATATGGAGAAAGAGTGAGTGACATATTGGACCTTGTACATGCTGATGTGTGTGGTCTAATATCGATTCAAGTCAGAAGAGGATACTCTTACTTTATCATATTTATTGATGATAGGTCTAGGTTTGGATATGTGTATTCAATGAAATACAAATTCAAAGCCTTTGACAAATTTAAAGAGTATCAAAGAAAGATCGAGAAACAAACTGGTAAAAGCATTAAAACTCTTCGATCGGATCGAGGAGGAGAATACTTATCCAGTGAGTTCTTTGATTATTTAAAACAAAATGGAATACTCTCTCAATGGACACCTCCTTATACTTCATAATTAAATGGAATTATGGAAAAGAAGAATCACATCTTATTAGATATGGTGCGGTTCATGATGTGTTTCACCGATCTTCTGATATCTTTTTGGAGATATACCTTCGAGACTGCAGTGTATATCTAAAATAAAGTACCTTCAAAATTTGTTTCTAGCACTCCATATGAAATATGAAAAGAAAAAAGATCAAATCTTAAGCATCTTAAGATTTGGGGTTGCTCAACTTATGTGAAAAATATTGATGGACATAAGCTGGATGCTAGATCAGAAAAATATAAATTTGTAGGTTATCCCAAGGAGAATATAGGATACTACTTATATAACCCTACTCAACAAAAGGTATTTATTGGTAGGCATATCATTTTCTTGTAGAAAGAGTTTATCCAAGAAGGAGGCAATGGGAGGTCTGTTGAACTTTAGAAAGTTCAAAACCTATAGCCCATCCAGGATTCAATAAACAGTTTTCAACCAGATGTGCCCATTGTTGAGGCACAGCCACTACACACACCTCCTCTCCGAAGGTCAAGTAGAGTGTGTAGTGCACCTTTCAGGTATGGATTTATCATTAAGAATGATAATACATCCCATATCATTGAGAATGATGATCCCATGATCTATTCGAAAGCTGTAATGAGTAGTGACTCTGACAAGTGGCTAAATATTATGAAATCCGAAATGGACTCCATGTATGTCAATCAAATATGAACTTTGGTTGATGCACCTGAGGGTGTGACCCCAATAGGCTGCAAATGGGTCTTCAAAAAGAAGATTGGAGTAGAGACCTACAAAGCCAGGCTTGTGGCAAAAAGTTTCAGACAAAAATAAGGTATTGATTATGAAAAAACTTTTTTACCGGTAGCCATACTCAAGTCTATTCGGATAATGCTTGCTATAGCAGATACAATGATTATGAGATCTAGCAGATGGATGTCAAGACTGCCTTCCTCAATAAAAACCTTGAGAAAGAAGTCTATATGACTCAGCCAAAGGGATTTGTCTCAAGTGAGAGAGCAAATCAAGTATGCAAGCTGAATAGATTCATTTATGGATTAAAGCAAGTATTGAGGAGCTGAAATATTTATTTTGATAAGACAATCAAATAATTTGGCTTCATCAAAAATATGGATGAACTTTGTGTGTACAAGAAGACTAGCGGGAGTGCTATTGTCTTCTTGATCTTATATGTGGATGACATACTGCTCATTGAGAATGATATACCAATATTGCAATCGGTCAAAACTTGGTTATCACAAAAGTTTTTCATTAAAGACTTGGATGAAGCGTCCTATATATTTGATATAAAGATCTATAAGGATAGATCGAAATTGTTGCCCAGCTATGCAACCCAAGAGGGGGGGTGAATTGGGTTTCTAAAAATTTTAAACTTAACTAATGACTTATGAAAGATGTTTGTCAATAGCTAAATGAATGAGGAGAATAATCTTAGTTCAAGATTAATTGCCTAAAGCAAGAATGCAAGGAAATAATGAAGAGTTAAAGAGAAGCAATTATGCACACCACAAACACAAGGATTTATAGTGGTTCGGTGCCAACCTTGCACCTACATCCACTCCTCAAGCTCCTACTTGGGAATTCCAATCCACTAAACTTGTATTCAACCCGAATACAAACATCGGAAACTCCAACACTAGCTATCCCAAGCTAGTCCACTTGTTTTCCGGGTACAAGCCAACCCAATACACTCCAATTCTAGGTTCGGATCAACCTTCTCTTGTTTTGGAACCCCTCCAAAACAAAAACAATCACTCAAAAAGAGTAAAATAGTTTATAGCACAAATAAGTACAAGAAAAGCTCTTTAATGAGCGAATATAACTTTAAATACACTTTACTCAAGTGAAGAAGTTCCTTTTTGGATTTTCTCAAAGTGGATGGAGAATTGATTGAGCGCTTGAGGAGTTGGTGAGCTTGGATTGATGGCTTCTTGAAAGCTTTAAATGAGCTCTTGATTAGGGCTGAAAAGTTGGCTTGAGAAACCCTTTCTCTTTTGAATGCTCTTGAATGCTCTCTTGAATGCTCTTCAAATCTCTTTCTTTTCTTCTTAATCTCTTGTTTGTTTCCCACCTTTTGAATCCTTTTATAGCTTTAAGAAATAGAGAAAAATATTCTAGGCAGAAAAAGAGCCGTTAGAGCACATTAAATGAGCATTTAAAGCACTTAAAACGGGTTAAAAACTAGCCGTTGCGGAAAAATTCCGTCGCAGGGGTCGACTCATGAGTCGACTCATGCTTCAGGGGTCGACTCATGAGTCGACCTCTGTTGCAACAACCAGAAAATAGGTTTCTGTAACTTTTGGCCTAAAACTGCAGAAGTCGACTCATGAGTCGACTCATGCCTTGAGGGTCGACTCATGAGTCGACTCACAGGCCGTGCCAAGCCAAAAATTCAGCGTGCCAAACTGCTCATTGTGCCATGAGCTGACTCATGAGTCGACTCATGGATTTCAAACATGCATAACTTCAAAAATATAAGTCCAAAAACAATGAAATTTTCACCAATAGATCACAAATCTTTTGTTCTACCAAATGATACTATTAAATCAGAGTTTTGGTAAAATTATGATTTTGCCCCTGAAGAGCACAAAGACTTTTTCAAATAAAAAATATTGGTACCCCTTCAATCTGCTTTGTAATCATCAAAATCAATTTAGGAGCAACAATCTCCCCCTTTTTGATGATGACAAAATATTTGAACAAAAGCATTTATGTGAATCATGAATTTCAAAAGGATGCATTAGCATGAAAAGAATATTGATTCTTTTGGCATGTGATACAAATGGTCATATGCATAAATAGTTTGCCCATTTGCTTAAAGATTTGAAAATTTGCTCATTGGATTATGTGATTTTGGTGTTAGAGCAGAAAGTTTGGTTTTGTTATCAGAGCAAGCTGTATCTTGAAAATTTGCTCATTCTCATTTGATTATTTAGTTTTAGTATCAGAGCAAAAATAATTAAGTGTGCCAATGCATGTCTAAGAGTTAATTTGTGAAGTATATTAGAGCATGTTAAATTTAAGATGTATCAAAGCAAGTAAGAATTTTAAAGCATATCAGAGCATGTTTAAAGAAGTAATTTTAAAGGTTGCTCATTTGCATTGTACTTAGCAATTTACTCATTGTATTTTTAAGTCATTTAATAATTTTACTTTTGATATAGTTCTTTAATTTCTTCCCAATTCATTCATTTTATTTTCAAGTCTTTTAATAATTTATAATTTTGCTTTTGATGGGTTTCTTTTTCTTTAATTTCTCATAATTTATGATTTTGCTTTTGATGGGTTTCTTTTTCTTTAATTTCTCATAATTTATGGTTTTGCTTTTGATGGGTTTCTTTTTCTTTAATTTCTCATAATTTATGGTTTTGCTTTTGATGGATTTCTTTTTCTTTAATTTTCATAATTTATGGTTTTGCTTTTTCTTTAATTTTCTCTCCCTTTTTGACATCATCAAACATTGTTAACTCCCCCTCTTTTTCTGAATACGTTTTCTCTTTAATGTTTCTAGTGCTAATCATTGATGTTTGCTCCCCCTTAATACAGCAATCATTAACAGCAATCATCAACAAAGAGAAGATATTTCAACAACGAGAAGATATATAACCAAAAGATGATTGACATCATTACAAAAAGTAGATATATAAGTAGAAGATGATTAAAACCATAATAGTTTCAATACAAATTTCATAACATAAAAGTCAACTAGCTAATGTCAATACATGGCCCCAAAATAAGATCCTAGAAAGAACAAGAGACTAACACCTAGGATCTAGTAAAGATCATGACTAGAAGGATCGGAGTCGTCAGAGATAGGATGAGGAGATGATGGATCTCGACCAGAAGAACATCCTCTACCCCGTCTGCCTCTGGCACGAGCAGGTGAGCGAGATGAACTAGGAGGCTGAGAACGCTGAGAGGCCAAGGACTGAACTGATAGAGTGAGTCTAATGGAATCAAGAACGTTCAATGCTCTAGAAACAGACTAAAGTAGAGCAGTGAACTGAGTAGATGCATGCTCACTCGAGCCTCTGATCTCTCTCCTTAGTAACTCATAACCACCCTCCAAAGCACCTCTGAGCCTGCCAGCCTTTGCAGTAAGGTCTGTGACCTCAATAGTGGACTCCTGTGGCTAAGGATGGGCCAAAGCTAGGACTTGCCCCTGCAAGTCAAGAACTCTCCCAGTCAGTCTCCAAACGGTGTCCTCAAGCTGCTGAATCCAGATAGACTGATCTGAGATCAACTGAAACACAGTGGAGATATGGGGAGTCAAGGTCTGATCAGATGAAGTAGCCTCTGGTGTAAATGTGTAGTGCTCCACTGTCTAGATAGTAAGGAAGCCACACGCTGAGATATCTGCTCGATCTGATCATCAGCCAATCTGAACTCTGAAGGAGGTGCTCTGCTCTCTGGCTGATGTACTGGTGTGGGCCTCCTGGTGAACTCTGAAGGGCCAGCCTCTGGGTCTGGAATAAACTGGATATCTGGAGATGCTGCCCTGAAGTCATGGATAGGAGATGATGGACCTTCTTCTTCAGCTCTGTCTTCTACTCTGTCCTCAGCTCTCTCCTCAGAACCCTTGATCCAACCACCATCAGTTTTTGTAAATCCCATGCGGTGCAGGGTGTGTTGGTTGAAGGTGTCTACATGAGAAAGCTTAGTAGATGCCTCCCCCTCAAAGCTGACTCCAAACCTCCTAAAAACTCAAGTAAGGGCCATACCAAAAGGCAGATGTGCCTTGGATCTGTTCAGTGTCTCTCTCATGGCCTCAATCATTAGTGCAGGGAGGTTCAGGGGGGTTTGAGTGATAACATGAAACATAATACAAATATCTCTGCTAGAAAGTAGATCATGCCTACCACTCCTAGGGAAGAAGAGCTTTGTCACTAACTGATGTAAGATCCTCATCTCAATAGATAGAATTTTGGCTTCCAATTTATTCAAACTTCCTGAGTAGGTTCCCCCTAGAATAACACTGATCCCCTCTTCCTTTACTGGGAGTTCCATGTAAGAATCCCCTCACAGGGCAAATATAGTATTTCTCCCAATATGACAGGATCCAGACAAATATCAACTCCTTTAACTGTCGAAGTCACTGTTCCATTCCCATAATGCAGATTCTGATAAAATTCTCTAACTAGGTCTACAAAAGTGACTTCCTTAAGAGAGCAATAGAAACCCCAACCCTGGTTTTTAATCTTTGTTCCAAAGGTGAAACCCTCTTTTTCAAAGAATCGAAAATCCACATTCTTTCCGGTTTCAACTTTCCTATCAGATAGAGGGATCTTACTGGGGCTAAGGGAAGACTGAGAGGGACCTTGAGCTGACACAGAAGCCGGAGTGGGAGCAGTGGAGGACTGAGCAGCTTGCCTTTTTCTGCGGATATTTTCTTCTAGCTCACGGACCGACTTTCTTCTCTGAGGGAGCTTCATCTTCAGAGCCATTCTCAACACAGCAGCAGGCAGAGAGACTTGGAGGATCAAGTGGATGAGTGGAAGAAGGGCTACAAAAGAATGGAGAGGGATTTTGGCGGAGAGAAGAGGCGGATTTGAGAAGAACGGTGGAGGCTAGGGCACGCTCCAACTGTTTCAATCAAAGGGAAAAGACGTGAAAATCTTCTTTCCCAGCGGTGATTTGTGGTGGAGAGAAGAAGGGAGAACAATCTTAAGCTAGATCCTTGGTTTTGGAGAGAATGAGGATGAGGATGTCGGTTCTTGGAGGGAGGAAGACGAAGAGATGAGTCGGCTCATGAACAAGCTTCCAAATAAAAAGAAGGAGCCCGTGGGAAGTTGGCAGAAATTACAAGTTTGCCAAGGGGTCGACTCATGAAACTCAAAAATTCAGAAAAAATATGAATAAATTCCGAAAAAATTTAAAATTTTGGGAGAAGGAATTTTGTTCAATGACAAGTTGTGAGAGTGATAATCTTGAGCTTTTGGGATCAAGATAGATGATGGAAATTGAGCTCAAAGAATTTTTGACATCAAATCTTTGGAATTTGAGAAATATTTAGGCATAGGATCAAGAATTCCTAGATTTCTCCTAATTTCACAGAATCTGTCCTCACTAAGGGCCTTTGTAAAGATATCAGCTAATTGATTTTCAGTGCAAACATATTCAAGAATTATATTTTTATTTTGAACATGTTCTCTTATAAAATGATGTCTTATTTCAATATGTTTGGACCTTGAGTGTTGAATTGGATTTTTAGATAGATTTATGGCACTTGTGTTGTCACATCTTATTAGTGTTTCATTAAGTTTGATTCCAAAGTCTTGAGTTGTTGCTTAATTAACAAGATTTGAGCACAATAACTTCCGGCTGCAATGTATTCGGCCTCAGCCGTAGAAAGTGCTACCGAATTTTGTTTCTTGCTAAACCAGGAGATTAGGTTAACTCCAAGAAATTGGCAAGTTCCACTTGTGCTTTTTCTATCTAATTTACATTCAGCAAAATCAGCATCTGAATATCCTAATAAATCAATTTGTGAGTCCTTAGAGTACCATAACCCTAGAGTTTGAGTACCATTCAAGTATCTAAGGATTCTTTTAACAGCATTCAAATGAGATTCTTTAGGATTAGATTGATATCTAGCACATAAACAAACACTAAACATGATATCAGACCTACTTGCAGTTAAATATAATAATGAGCCAATCATACCTCTATAGTATTTTAAGTCTACACATTTACCTTCATCATCCTTGTCGAGCTTACATGAGGGGCTCATTGGTGTGCCAATTGGTTTGGAGTTCTCCATTCCAAATCTTTTGAGTAGTTTCTTGGTGTACTTGCTTTGGGTGATGGAGATTCCTCTTTTGTTTGTTTGATTTGGAGTCTGAGGAAGAAGGTAAGTTCTTCCATCATGCTCATCTCGAACTCCCCCTGCATGAGCTTAGCAAAGTCTTGACAAAGAGATTCATTAGTAGACCCAAAAATTATGTCGTAAACATAAATTTGTATTACTAACATATCATTTTGATTTCTTTTAATAAAGAGGGTTGTATCTATATTACCTCTTGAAAAACCATTATTTAGTAAGAATTTGCTTAGCCTATCATACCAAGCTCTAGGTGCTTGTTTTAATCCATATAAAGCTTTATTTAATTTAAAAACATGATCAGGAAAAGCATGATTTTCAAATCCCGGGGGTTGTTCTACATAGACTTCTTCAGCAATATATCCATTTAAAAATGTACTTTTAACATCCATTTGAAATAATTTGAATTTCATAAAGCAAGCATATGCAAGTAGAAGTCTAATGGCTTCTAATCTAGCAACAGGTGCAAAAGTCTCATCAAAATCAATTTCTTCTTCTTGATTATATCCTTTAGCAACCAATCTTGCTTTATTTCTAATTACATTACCATGTTCATCTAATTTGTTCCTAAAGACCCATTTTGTGCCAATTATTGAATAATTTTTAGGTCTTGATACTAAGGTCCAAACATTATTTCTTTCAAATTGATTAAGTTCCTCTTGCATTGCATTAATCCAATTATGATCATTTTCAGCTTCTTCAATAGTTTTTGGTTCAAGATGAGATACAAAAGCACAATGATTAAATACATCTCTAAGTGAGGAACGAGTTTTTACCCCATGCATAGGATCACCAATAATTAACTCCTTAGGGTGATTGTGAACATACCTCCATTCCTTGGATAGGTCATTTGTACCTTGAGGTTGTTCTTGATTTTCTTCACCTCTCTCATCTTGTTTGTCTTCTTGTTCCTCGTCCTCTTGAATTGTTGAATCTTTCAGAGTGATCTCCTTCATTCCTTCTATTAGAGGATCTGCATCATCAACACCCTCATTCTTCTTTGAAGGAAGATCGTTAGATTCATCAAAAACAACATGTATGGACTCCTCTACTACTAAAGTTCTTTTGTTAAAAACTCTAAAAGCTTTACTAGTGGAGGAGTAACCCAGAAAGATTGCTTCATCTGATTTTGCATCAAATTTACCAAGTCTTTCTTTACCATTATTTAACACAAAACATCGGCAACCAAAAATATGAAAATATACAATATTTGATTTTCTTCCTTTCCAAAGTTCATAGGGGTTTTCTTTAAAATTTGTCTAATCAAGGCACGATTTAAAATATAACATGCTGTGTTAATTGCTTCCGCCCAAAAATATCTTGGAAGGTTGCTTTCACAAAGCATGGTACGGGCCATTTCTTCTAAGGTTCTGTTTTTCCTTTCAACTACCCCATTTTGTTGGGGTGTCCTAGGAGCAGAGAAGTTATGGCCAATTCCATTTTCATCACAAAATTTTTCAAAATCTTAATTTTCAAATTCAGTTCCATGATCACTTCTAATATTTTGAATTGAAAATCCTTTTTCATTGGTGACTTTTCGATAAAATTTAGTAAAAATATGAAAAGTTTCATCTTTGTGTGCTAAAAAGAAAACCCAAGTAAAACGAGAGTAATCATCTATAATTACAAAACCATATCGTTTTCCTCCTAGACTAGTGGTTCTAGTTGGTCCAAATAAGTCCATATGCAAAAGCTCTAAAGGTCTAGAGGTTGAAACAATATTTTTGGATTTAAATGAAACTCTTGTTTGTTTACCTAGTTGACATGCATCACAAATTCTATCTTTTTCGAAATTCAGTTTAGGCAAGCCAAGAACTAATCCTTTCTTAATTAATTTTGAAAGAAAATGCATACTAATGTGTGCAAGTCTACGATGCCAAAGCCAACTAGTCTCATTAACTTTAGCATTCAAGGATACTAGGCATTGCATATTTATTTTGGCTAAATCATTTAAATCTACCATATAAACATTGCCATGTCTATGTCCAATAAATTTAATGCCATCGTTAATAGGACTAGTCATAATGCAAACAGATGATTCAAAAACAACTTTATACCCTTTATCACAAAATTGACTAATGCTAAGTAAGTTATGCTTTAAACCACTAACTAGCAAAATATTTTCAATGTATTTGGAGGGAGTGATACCAATGTTACCTATCCCAATGATCTTTCCTTTGCCATTATCTCCAAAGGCGACCATCCCTCCATCCTTAGCATCAAGCGTGATGAATTGTGATTCATCACCAGTCATGTGTCTCGAACATCCCCTGTTAAGATACCATTTCCTATTTTCTCCTTGGGATGCTAGACACACCTGCAAGTAAAAGTCAAGTTTTTGTTTTAGGTACCCAAGCTTTCTTGGGTCCTTTTTGGTTAGTCAAAATGGTTCCTTTTGGAACCCATATTTTCTTTATAGTTGAGTTTGCAGATTTGTCAAAGAAGCAAGTGTATAACTTATGTCCTACTCTACCACATTTGAAATAAATAATATTGGTAGACTTGTTGCTTAAAGAATTTACATAAATATTCTTCAGATATTTTTGTTTCTTCAAGGGGTTATAGCCAAGTCCAGCCTTATCATATACGGCTTTTTGATTATCAAGAATCATATTTAGTTTGTTTGAACTTAAGGTGAACTTATCTACTATTGGTTTCAGCTTGGCAATTTCAATCTTTAAGCTTTGATTTTTTGAAGCAAGGTGGATTTTTCAATTGAAAAGTTTTCAGCTTGTTTCACTAAGGATTGATTTTTCAATTTCAGCTCTTTGTTTGTCATCCCTAGTTTCTTTAATTCATCAACTAAATCATAGAATGCTTCATGCAATTCTTCAAATGTAAAATCACTAGGGGTTTCAGAAATTACCTCATTTTCGTGTGCCATAAGGCACAGGTTGGCTTGTTCGGTTGAGGTTTCCTCATCGGAGCTTGAGTCATCACTCGCACTCCATGTTGCCATCATGGCCTTCTTCTTGAACTTCTTGGGACCTTTCTTCAGTTGTGGACATTCGGATTTGAAGTGTCCCGGTTTCTTGCACTCGTAGCAGATAAGGGGTTGTTCTTTCTCTTTTTCTTTGCTTTGTTTCTCTTTTGTGAATGGCCTCTTTCTCATCTCCTGTTTCTTTTTTCTCAAAAATTTCTTGAATCTTCGGGTGATGAGAGCCATCTCTTCATCTTGTCCTTCATCTTCAGTGTCATCAGTTTCTTCATCAGGAGGAGCTGTGGATTTGAGGGCGATGGTTCTTTTCTTTTTGACTTCTTCCTCTTGATGTTGCTTCATGCTTAGCTCATGAGTCATCAAAGATCCAAGAAGCTCTTCTAGAGGTAGAGTGTTCAAGTCCTTCGCTTCTTGGATGGCAGTCACTTTGGCTTCCCAAGTTCTTGGCAAAGACCTGAGAATCTTTCTTACAAGCTCACTGTTAGTATAGGACTTACCAAGACTCTTCAAATCATTAATGATATCAGTAAAACGAGTAAACATTACAGTTATGGACTCATCATGCTCCATTTTAAACAATTCATATTTATGCACAAGCATGTTTATTTTAGACTCTTTTACTTAATTGGTTCCCTCATGGGTTACTTCTAACCTATCCCATATTTCTTCAGCAGATGAACAAGTAGAAATGCGATTAAATTCGTTTGCATCAAGAGCATAATAAAGTACATTCATTGCTTTAGCATTTAATTGGGCCATCTTTTTATCAACCTCATCCCATTCTTTCTCGGGTTTGGTTGATTCCTCACCATCTATAATTTTAGTGGGTGTGTGAGGACCGTTCACTATGATACTCCATATATCATAGTCGAGTGCTTGTATGAATATTTTCATCCGAGCTTTCCAATAGGTGTAATTAGACCCATTGAAAAGTGGAGGTCGGTTGGTGGATTGCCCCTCGGTTAGAGAAGTACCGACATAGGTTGCCATAGATCTTTGGCTCTTTGATTGTTTAGATCAAAGATGGGCTAGAGCATCGGGCTCTGATACCACTTGTTGCCCAGCTATGCAACCCAAGAGGGGGGGTGAATTGGGTTTCTAAAAATTTTAAACTTAACTAATGACTTATGAAAGATGTTTGTCAATAGCTAAATGAATGAGGAGAATAACCTTAGTTCAAGATTAATTACCTAAAGCAAGAATGCAAGGAAATAATGAAGAGTTAAAGAGAAGCAATTATGCACACCACAAACACAAGGATTTATAGTGGTTCGGTGCCAACCTTGCACCTACATCCACTCCCCAAGCTCCTACTTGGAAATTTCAATCCACTAAACTTGTATTCAACCCGAATACAAACGTCGGAAACTCCGACACTAGCTATCCCAAGCTAGTCCACTTATTTCTCGGGTACAAGCCAACCCAATACACTCCGATTCTAGGTTCGGATCAATCTTTTCTTGTTTTGGAACCCCTCCAAAACAAAAACAATCACTCAAAAAGAGTAAAATAGTTTATAGCACAAATAAGTACAAGAAAAGCTCCTTTAATGAGCGAATATAACTTTAAATATACTTTACTCAAGTGAAGAAGCCCCTTTTTGGATTTCTCAAAGTGGATGGAGAATTGATTGAGCGCTTGAGAAGTTGGTGAGCTTGGATTGATGGCTTCTTGAAAGCTTTAAATGAGCTCTTGATTAGGGCTGAAAAGTTGGCTTGAGAAACCCTTTCTCTTTTGAATGCTCTTGAATGCTCTCTTGAATGCTCTTCAAATCTCTTTCTTTCTCTTCTTAATCTCTTGTTTGTTTCCCACCTTTTGAATCCTTTTATAGCTTTAAGAAATAGAGAAAAATTCTAGACAGAAAAAGAGCCGTTAGAGCACATTAAATGAGCATTTAAAGCACCTAAAATGGGTTAAAAACTAGCCGTTGCGAAAAAATTCCGTCGCAGGGGTCGACTCATGAGTCGACTCATGCCTCAGGGGTCGACTCATGAGTCGACCTCTGTTGCAACAACCAGAAAATAGGTTTCTGTAACTTTTGACCTAAAACTGCAGAAGTTGACTCATGAGTCGACTCATGCCTTGAGGGTCGACTTATGAGTCGACTCACAGGCCGTGTCAAGCCAAAAATTCAGCGTGCCAAACTGCTCATTGTGCCATGAGCTGACTCATGAGTCGACTCATGGATTTCAAACATGCATAACTTCAAAAATATAAGTCCAAAAATAATAAAATTTTCACCAATAGATCACAAATCTTTTGTTCTACCAAATGATACTATTAAATCAGAGTTTTGGTAAAATTATGATTTTGCCCCTGAAGAGCACAAAGACTTTTTCAAATAAAAAATATTGGTACCCCTTCAATCTGCTTTGTAATCATCAAAATCAATCTAGGAGCAACAGAAATGAAAGCTAGGCTTGTCCCATTCTAGGTATATTGACCTTGTATTGAAGAGATTCAATGTGGAGAAAAGTAAAAGAGGTTACTTGCCCATAGGTCATGGCATACAACTCTCTAAGAAGATGTCTCCTAAGACACCTAAAGAAAGCAATAGAATGAGTTCTATTCCTTGTGCTTCAGCAGTAGGATCAATAATATATGCTATGTTATGTACTAGACTTGATGTTGCTTATGCCTTAGGCATTGTAAGCAGATTTCAGGCTGATCTCGGGAAGGATCATTGGAAAGCTATGAAAAATATACTCAAATACTTGAGAAGGACTAGAAATATTTTTCTAATATATGGTGGATCTGATTTAAAACTAAAAAGTTATACTGATTCTAATTTTCAATCTGATCTGGATGATAGCAAATCGATATCTGGATATGTATTCACCTTGCATGGGGTGCAGTAAGTTGAAAAAGTTTCAAACAATAAACTATTGCTAACTCGATTACTAAGGTTAAGTATATTGCTGCAAGTGAGGCTGCTAAGGAGGCCGTCTGGATGAAGAAATTCATCACAAAGTTGGATGTGGTTTCGAAGATTGAACAACCAGTGCCTCTTAATTATGACAATACTGGGGCAGTTGCTCAAGTCAAAGAACTAACGTCTCATCATAAATCCAAGCACATCCTAAGACGATTCCACCTCGTTTGGGAGATAGTCGAAAGATGCGATGTGATCATGGAGCGAGTTGACACCAAGAATAATATAGCGGATCTGTTCACTAAAGCATTGTCATTGCAGTAGTTTGACTGTCACCTTGATTGCATGGGTATCAAGTATAGGGATGATTGACTTTAAGTGCAAGTGAAAAATTGAAAGAATAATATCCTACAAGCCAATGCATATGGGATACAATAGAGTGTTTATTGTAATTTATCTTCCAGACTCATGTAATTGACATTTATATTAATAAAATAGGTATTTTTGATTTATTATATACTCCATCTTATTATTTTTTAAGATTATAATGAACCTCATAGGTCTGGATAATGATTTTAGGACCGTGATGAGATCACGCCAGTGAGATCTAATTTCTTAATATCTCTGATCTAAAATATTCTTAGTCGTTGGTATATTAAGTCAGGGATCAATGATATCGGTAAGACTAGCATATCCTATATATGCTCAGAAATGAGGATGGTTGATCTCACAATCACTTATGTGGTGACACTAATATAAGAATATGGATGCTCATTAGAGAATGAGTTCACTGAATTAACCTACAAGAAAATATCAAATGGAGTCTTATTTACATATCAACTTATGATTCTCTAGTGAAAGTTGTGTAAGTGATCCTTAGACCTGAGGTCATCATGGTACCTTGTATACTTAAATCCATATTTTGGTTCACTACCTAATTTGGTTCTTTGATCCTTATGTGGGTTGTTTTAGATATGGTGAAGTGTGCATAGAGGTGTGAGTGATCAATAAACGATCAGTCATTTTGGTTCATTATCTAATTTGGTTCTTTGTGAAGCAAAAATTCAATGCAGGGGCAAAATAGTAATTTTAAAACTTTTTCAAAATTACTATTTTATAGTAAAATTATTAATTAATCTTATTAATTAATACTAATTAACCCTACACTAGGATCTAAATATGATACAACAGCATGCATTTAAATTTGAAATTCAAATTTGAAACAGTAAACTTTTTACTGTACTGTGTTCAGAACACATCACCTTTTACGGATAGTCGATCACCGCAATCTGATCATCGTCGGAGGGCTCTGATCTTCACATCGCAGCCACACTAGTGTCAGGCCTCTGGGATCATCCACACGAAGCTTCCATCTGATCGATTCCTCACGAATGCTAGTTCGTGATTTCACCCTTTTGATGGCTGATGTTGATCGAACTCCTTCGATCGATGTGTACCGACTCCTCAGACACTCCGGATCATCTGCATGGTTGGTTGAGAGACTGATGGATCTCTTCCTAAAATTTGGTGGACTCACGACACTCGTGGCACACCAATCTCACTTCCCGAACCCTAGGTAGAAACCTTAGGGTACACACCAAAAACCCTGCGCCCACTTCTCTCTCCTTTTTCTCTCCTCTCGATAAATTTTGAATACTTCAAAATTTTTTCAAAATCTCCCCATGCCCCGTATCTCTTCTTTTTTTTTTTTTTGCTCACGCCCCCACCCTTTCTCATTTTATAAAACATCGCAAGAGATGTTGAAAGCGTGTGAGTGGATAAAAAGAGGTGGTTGCTCACTTAAATTCAAATCAAATTTGAATTCAAGTGTCAACCAATCTTATCCTCATCCATTTATGCGAGAAAGAAGAAATGGTGTGGCTCTTTTTTTTTCTTTTTTTGTGCATGGAGACTTTCACGAGAAACCATTTCTCGTGTGGAATATGGGGCGCACAAAAGAGGATAAACTGGCGCATGGTTATTTGGTTATCCATTCAAATTCAAAACCCCTTTGAATTTGGATGGGTAACAAATCAAGTTAATCCAAATAATTGGTGCACCGAAATATGGGCGTGAGAGAGCTTTGCGTGGGAAATTCATGAGAAAATTTCTTCTCGTGAATTCAAATGGGCGCAAGGAAGTTGGGTGGCGCAGGGAATTTGAAACAAGGTGGTTTGATTCAAATTGAGCCAACCTAATTAAAATAGGTTAAGCACAATTAGACCAAATTAAATCCAACACAATTAGGCTTAATTAGGCTCAATAAAATTCTAATCAAATCAGGAATTAACTAAGCCTAACCCCTGATCAAATCAGGGACTAAACCACCTTAGCGATTAGATCAACACTTAACCTAATCAGGTCAATCCAAACTGAATCCAATTCAATTGGACTTGATCTAAAAATAATTACTCAATCAAATTGAGTTAATTAGTGATCATATCACTAATTAAATCTCTCATAAATATTGATCCAAATTCGATGGGCAATTAGGCATCAGAGACCATCGATATGAAACCCTGATCAAAGAGTTCAAATTTCAAATTCAAAATTTGAAATTCAAAATTTTGACTCCGGTACCCAAAATATGTGGAACTCATGATCAGAGAATCCTAATTCTCAATCATAGAGTCCCAGACACATAAGACTCATAATCAGCCATCAGATCAGAAAGGAACCTCTAATGTGTGTGACCCCACAGGTTCGAACCTAAGTCGGTAGCACAGGAACCAATTCCTGTACTAATCGAAGTGACCATCTAGCAATGGTACCCGATGATCGGATAGGTCGAATGGTCATAATCGCAACATTCAAAACTTACGTGAATATGGTTACCGTATAATTCATCCCTTTTGACCCCTGTGTTTAGGACGACTCAGGGTTAAACTGTCAACCCTGATAAGATCATCCGAATCGTGCTCAACTCAATTAGTCCTGTGACTCCTCACTAGGATTACCCTGACCAAGATTTTGCTAAATTGAAACATGACTGTACACAGCTCCTAAACTGGAGTGGTCAATCCCATCTTGATACACGCACCGACAAGTCAAGTACTTGACTACACCCAGCAGCCTTCCGTCACTGAATTAGAAATTCAGATAGTCCAGTGCCTAAGTGCAGTGAGTTGCTTGCAAGTCACCGTGGCGTCTCAGGTCGGAGGGACATTTATACCCATATCCCATCGGAGCAAATCTTGATAGCAGAAATAGCTCCGGAGTCGGTCACGTTCAGTGTAGATGTACCATTACATCTCACCTGTATGCCATACCAGTGTCTCCACACTCCTTGGTTATGAGGACAACCAACCCATATGGCACACAATGACCTATGCTCGATAAATGTTATCGTCCTTGGTAACAACGTATCATTTGATCGCGAACAGGTTTAAGGACTAAGCGACAAATCCTTCTTTGTCGAGTCTAAATAGTCCTAAGGACTTCACCACAACACAGGAGTTCATTAGAAGATGAAACATTTGTGATGAAAAAATATCAAAATAATTTTTATTTATTTATAATTCATGTACTAATACAAAAGGAGCACAACCATCAACAGTCTGACGATTGGCTTTGGGACACTATTCCCAACAATCTCTCACTTGGCCTAAAGCCAATCGGTGCAGTATCTAATACCCATCTTCGACTTGTAGTCGTTGAACTCCTTCACCGCAATGGCTTTAGTGAATGGGTCGGCCAGGTTCTCCTTTCCGTCGATCTTCTGAAGGTCGACGTTGCCTCAATCTACGATCTCTCGGATGAGATGGTAGCGGCACAGAATATGCTTCGTCCGCTGGTGTGCCTTCGGTTCCTTCGCCTGAGCAATGGCTCCAGAGCTGTCACAGTAGAGCAAAACTGGACCAACAAGGGAGGGTGCTACTCCAAGCTCGATGATGAATTTCCTCAGCCACACCACTTCTTTGGCAGCATCTGATGCAGCAATATACTCCACCTCGCATACTGAATCAGCCATAGTGTGCTGCTTGGAACTCTTCCAACAGACAGCCCCACCATTAAGGGTAAAAATAAATCCTGACACACTCTTGTTGTCATCACGATCAGACTGGAAACTAGAGTCTGTAAACCCTATAAGTCTCAAGTCCGATTCACCATATACAAGCCACTGATCCTTAGTATTTCTTAAATACTTCAAGATGGTTTTAATAACCTTCCAGTGATTCTCCCCTGGATCAGATTGGTATCTACTCACTATCCCTAGTGAGTATGCCACATCTGGTCGTGTACATGTCATGGCGTACATGAGATCCCACTACCGAAGCATATGGAATTCTACCCATACGCTCTCTCTCTTTAGGTGTTGTCAAACAATCCCTTTTCGAGAGAGAAATTCCATGGCCTATCAGTAGATAGCCTTTCTTGGAATTCTCCATGCTGAACCTTTTTAGCAAAGTATCAATGTACGTGGACTGGGATAAGCCAAGCAACCTTTTGGATCTATCCCTATAGATCCTCATCCCTAAGATGTAGAAAGCTTCTCCCAGATCCTTCATGGAGAACTGGACGATAGCCAAATCTTTATTCCCTGTAATGCAGGGACATCATTCTCGATTAAGAGAATGTCATCCACATACAATACAAGAAATACTACTACTGGACCATTAGCCCACTTATAAATGCAGGGCTCTTCTCCATTCTTAATGAAGCCATACGTTTTGATCGTCCTATCAAAACGTATGTTCCAACTCCGAGATGCCTGCTTAAGTCCATAAATGGACCTTTGTAGCTTGCATACCTTAGACTCATCTGTGGATGTGAATCCTTCAGGTTGTATCATACACACCTCTTCGTCCAGCTCTCCATTTAGGAAAGCTGTCTTCACATCCATCTGCCAGATTTCATAATCTAGATGGGCAGCTATCGCAAGCATAATCCGAATGGATTTGAGCATTGCCACAGGAGAAAATGTCTCGTCATAGTCTATACCATAATGTTGACGATATCCCATGGCAACCAGACGGGCTTTATAGGTCTCCACCTTTCCATCTGTGCCTCTCTTCCTCTTGAAGACCTACTTACACCCTATGGGTTTCACTCCTTCGGGTGAGTCAACCAATGTCCACACATCGTTGACCTTCATGGACTCCATTTCGGATTTCATGGCTTCTAGCCATTTCTCAGAGTCAGGTCTCTGCATTGCATCCATGTAGGTGATCAGATCCTCATCATTTTCATCAAGTTCGATAGGATCGCCATCTCGGACCAAGAAACCATAATATCTGTCCGGTTGATGTGGTACTCTACCAGACCGCCTTAAGGGTGCATAATCAATGGGCTCCGGATCTGATCTAATCAAATCCGGTTCAGGTTCAGTAACATGTGTCGATTTTTCCACCTGTCGAACTTCGTTAAGTTCGATCTTAGAGGCAACAGTTCCTTCACTAAAGAACTTCTTTTCTAAAAAGATTGTCTTAAGGCTGACAAACACCTTTTGCTCATCAGCAAGGTAGAAATAATACCCTTTGGTCTCTTTTGGGTACCCTATAAAATTACACTTGTCAGACCTAGATCCAAGCTTGTCTATAATTAAACGTTTAACATAAACCGGACACCCCCAAACCCTAAGGTGCGAGAGTACTGGCTTACGTCCTATCCATATCTCATATGGCGTTTTGGCTACAGACTTACTCGGAACTCTATTTAGAAGGTAACAAGCCGATTCGAGCGCATATCTCCAGAGAAAGATCGGCAGACTAGCAAACCCCATCATGGATCAAACCATGTCCAATAAGGTCCGATTCCTCCTTTCAGACACACCATTATGCTGTGGTGTTCCAGGAGGAGTCCACTGAGAGAGAATCCCATTCTCCCCTAGATACGTCAGAAACTCATTGGAAAGGTATTCACCTCCTCGATCAGATCGAAGAATTTTAATACACTTCTCAGTTTGTTTTTCTACCTCATTTCGGAATAGTTTGAACATTTCAAACGACTCTGACTTATGCTTCATTAAGTAGACATACCCATACCTCGATAGATTGTCTGTGAAGGTTATGAAGTAGAAATATCCACCTCTTGCACTTGAGCTCAAGGTCCACATACATCAGAATGTACCAGACCCAAGAGTTCACCGGCTCGCTCACCTTTTTCAGTAAAAGGTGACTTGGTCATCTTTTCAAGAAGACAAGACTCACAGGTTGGAAGTGATTCACAATCACCAAGTTCAAGAATTCCTTCTTGAGCCAACCTGTTTATCCTGTTCTTATTGATATGACCTAGCCTACAGTGCCAAAGGTAGACTTCTGACACGTTATCTATTCTAGGGCATTTACCGAAGTTTTGAACAACATTAACAGGCTGTGATAGTCAGTAAATTCCATTATTTAATTATCCAACAAATATTGTAACACCATTCAAAATGATATTGTAAATATTTCTTTTTATTAAAAAATCATAACCGTACATGGCCAAAAGGCCTACAAAAATAATATTTAATAAAAAGCTTGGACAATAGTGATATTCACTCAGAATTACATTACGAGAATTGATTACAAGACTCATGATTCCTAAAGCTAGAACTGGAACTTTGCTTCCATCTCCAACGTTCAGGAACCTCTCGCCTTCATCAAATCTCCTACTGACCTGCAGACCCTGCATCGAATTATAAATATGATAAGGGCTTCCGGTATCCAATACCCAAGCAGTAGTATCACAAATAGAAAAGTTGCAAGGAGTTATCATATAATTACCTTGCTTCTTCTTCGGCCTGTTCGAGTCCAGGGAGACTATGTATTGAGGATAGTTCCTCTTCCAATGCCCCTGCTCCTTGCAAAAGAAGCACTCCGCCTGGCTCTGGTCGGGCTTGCGCTTCTTGGTCTGACCCTATGCAACCGTCCCAGCATGAGGCTGCACCTTCTTGTTCTTCTTCTTCTTATTCTTCTTCCCCTTCCCAAAGGGTCGACGACGAGAAGAAGACCCTCCCACTACATTCACCGACTCCTTATGGAGCAAGTGATCCTTCTCAAAGTTCTGCAGCAACCCCAACAACCCGTGGTAGTTTACTGCAGGCTTTGTCATTCGAAAATGAGTAAGGAATGGGAGGAAGGACTTGGGCAAGGAATTAAGGATCGCATCCTTACCGAGCTGCTCGTGCAGAGGAAAACCCAATTTGCTTAGGCGCTCAATCATCTCGATCATGTACAGTACATGATCAGTGACTGAGGCCCCATCCCTCATCCGAGCATTGAAAATGGCAAACTAGTTTTGTGCCTTTCAACGTCGTCAGGCGTGCCAAAGGAGTCGTTCAACATTTGAAGCATCTCCTGTGGCTGGACGTTCTCAAACATGCGACTGAACTCATCATTCATTGCTGCCAGCATAATACATCGGACAGTGGTGTGGTCATTGAGCCACTTCTGGTAAGTGTCTCGAATCGCCTTACTAGCATTCGAAGCTGGCTCCTCAGGTGCTGGATCCATTACTACATAAAGGATCCGCTCATGCTCAAGGACGATTTTCAATTTTTGATACCAGCTATCGAAATTAGGTCCCATGAGCTTGTCATTATCTAATAATGACCGGAGCGACAGGGTAGTGGCCATAGCTGTATAAAGAAAAATCAGACCTCTATTAGTACAAAAATTAATACTAAAGACTTGGACTTTAGTCTAAAGTTTTTTCCAATATTTTTACGAACTGGTAGCCTCAAACTCCAATTTGAGGAATTACTTTAATTCCTTAATGGGTACTAGAATCCACACAGACTACACATGAGCCCAACTTTGGTTGGTCAACCCATGTGCATCTATGGGTAGGTTCTTAACCAGTTGTTTCTCTAAATAACTTCTAGTAATTGATTTTGCCCTAGAACCTAATCAGTAGGCTTTGGCCTCCACTGAAAAGATCTGGTTAGATCCAACCATTAACATGACTTAATTTGGTGAATCAGACCAATAAATGATCAGGTTCGACTTTGGCCGGCCAACCTAACCACCATCAGAAAGACTCAACCAAATTATCATATTATGAATGATAATTCCATTAGCCAATGAGCACCAGGCCTTTGGGCCTCCAATGATTATTGAACTAATGGACTCATTATCACTCACTTAATGGGAGGCATTGACTTAGTTATCATTATAACTTAATCATTTTAGAGACCTAATAATTTTTGAGAATTTTATTAAAGGATAGTAGAGAAGAAATCATCCAGCCAATTTCAATCCTCCCACTGACTTCACCAAGTCAGATTAAAAAGGATTTAATTAAAGCTGGTATTAGGAGCACCTAAATCAGTCACACTGATTTACCTAATGACATGAGTGAACTCTAATCACCAAGTGATCTAATCAAAATCTAACTTACCAGATTGGCCAGGTAAGTGAGATCAGTGGTGAAGATTTGCCATTAACTCATCAATGATCGAATCAATGCGAGTAGCTTCCGCTTAAGAATCACTGGTCAAAACTGACGAACTTATCTTAGACACCAACCGGTTCATTAGTTTTAATTTTGATCAACTTAGTAAATAGGGCTCCACCGCATAGCCATGAACTAAGTCCATCTTGGTCTAGTTAAAGACATGGATCCATTCAACTACAACTATTGAAGTTGAGTCTAGAGTATCCTTGACCTAATCTAATTTAACTTTTGATTAGATTTGATCAATTACTCCATTTAGTCCATTTTTTAAGCTAACCTTAGGTCTAACCCAATTATGGACCTAATTCATCTAACCCATTGACCCACAAGTTTATGCAATTGTCTTAGGTCTTAATTCATAATTCTAGACCTACTAGATAACACTTAATTCTTTTAATTAAGTACTTGGGCTGATGGGTCAGGGTTTGGCATTTCAAAAATAATTTTTAAATTTTGAAAGATTTTATTTTCTGTTCACCAAATGTGTTGGCTCATTTCACAAACGGGTCAGCACATTTCATAAACAGCAATCCTATTGCTCATTTCACAACAAAAAATAACTCAAAATAAAATATAAATTTTTTTTTAGATCTAATCTAACACATTCATGATAAATTTTATAATTAAGTCCTTTCGTTGCTTCATCGGCATGGGATATAATTACATTGGCACCCCTACCGCCATAGGAGATCCCATCGAATGGGAAGAGAGAGCCTTTAAACCCTACTTTTCTCCTATGATCGGACGGCCATGGCAACCAACCCAATTAGATTACTTGCTACTTGGATCAAGTATATCTAAATATACCAATTTTAAATTTTAAATTTTAAATTTCAAATTTCAAATTTCAAATTTCAAATTTTAAATTTTAAATTTGAGATTTCAACCAAATTTCAAATTTTCAATCTTTGAATTTTAAATTTTTGAATTTTGAATTTAAATTTTAAATTTTGAATTTCAAATTTCAAATTTGAAATTTCAAACAAATTTCAAATTTGAAATTTCAAACAAATTTCAAATTTCAAATCTCAAATTTCAAAATTCAAATTTCAAATTTCAAATTTCAAATTTTGAATTTTAAATTTAAAATTTTGAATTTCAAATTTAAACTTATAGATTACACCTTAATCTACGCATGCATATGCATATCATATTCTAGAACCATGCTCTGATACCATTTGAAGCAAAAATTCAGTGTAGGGGCAAAATGGTAATTTTAAATTTTTTTTAAAATTACTATTTTACAGTAAAATTATTAATTAATCTCATTAACTAATACTAATTAATCCTACACTAGAATCTAAATATGATACAATAGTATGTATTTAAATTTAAAATTCAAATTTGAAACAGTAAACTTTTTACTGTACTGTGTTCAGAAACATCACCTTTTGCGGGTAGTTGATCACCGCAATCTGATCACCGTCGGGGGGCTCTGATCTTCACGTCATAGCCACACTAGTATCTGACCTCTGCGGATCATCCACATGAAGCTTCCGTCTGATCGATTCCTCACGAATGCTAGTTCGTGATTTCACCCTTTTGATGGCTGATGTTGATCGAACTCCTTCGATCGATGTGTGCCGACTCCTCAGATACTCTGAATCATCTGCATGATTGGTTGAGAGGTTGATGGATCTCTTTCTAAAATTTGGTGGAATCACGACACTCGTTGCACACCAATCTCACTTCCCGAACCCTAGGTAGAAACCCTAGGGTACACACCAAAAACCCTGCGCCCACTTCTCTCTCCTTTTTCTCTCCTCTCGGTAAATTTTGAACACTTCAAAATTTTTTTAGAACCTCCCCATGCCCCTTATCTCTTCTTTCTTTTTTTTTGTCCATGCCCCCTCCCTTTCTCATTTTATAAAACATCACAAGGGATGTTGAAAGTGTGTGAGTGGATAAGAAGAGGTGGTTGCTCACTTAAATTCAAATCAAATTTGAATTCAAGTGTCAACCAATCTTATCCTCATCCATTTGTGCGAGAAAGAAGAGATGGCGTGGCTCTTTTTTTTTTTTGTGCATGGAGATTTTCACGAGAAACCATTTCTCGTGTGGAATATGGGGTGCACAAAAGAGGATAAGCTGGCGCATGGTTATTTGGTTATCCATTCAAATTCAAAATCCCTTTGAATTTGGATGGGTAACAAACCAAGTTAATCCAAATAATTGGCACACAAAAACATGAGCGTGAGAGAGCTTTGCGTGGGAGAAAATTCACGAGAAAATTTCTTCTCGTGAATTCAAATGGGCGCAAGAAAGTTGGGTGGCGCAGAGAATTTAAAACAAGGTGGTTTGATTCAAATTGAGCCAACCTAATTAAAATAGGTTAAGCACAATTAGACCAGATTAAACCCAACATAATTAGGCTTAATTAGGCTCAATAAAATCTTAATCAAATCAAAAATTAACTAAGCCTAACCCCTGATCAAATCAGGGACAAAACCACCTTAGCGATTAGATCAACACTTAACCTAATCGGGTCAATCCAAACTGAATCCAATTCAATTAGACTTGATCTAAAAATAATTACTCAATCAAATTAAGTTAATTAGTGATCAAATCACTAATTAAACCTCTCATAAATATTGAGTCCAAATCCGATGGACAATTAGGCATCAGAGACCATCGATATGAAACCCTGATCAAAGAGTTCAAATTTCAAATTCAAAATTTAAAATTCAAAATTTTGACCCCGATACCCAAAATATGTGGAACTCATGATCAGAAAATCCTAATTCTCAATCATAGAGTCCCAGACACATAAGACTCATAATCAGCCATCAGATCAGAAAGGAACCTCTAATGTGTGTGACCCCGCAGGTTCGAACCTAAGCCGGTAGCACAGGAACCAATTCATGTACTAATCGAAGTGACCATCTAGTAATGGTATTCAACGACCGGATAGATCGAATAGTCACAATCGCAACATTCAGAACCTACGTGAATATGGTTACCGTATAATTCATCCCTTTTGACCCCTGTGTTTAGGATGACTCAGGGTTAAACTGTCAACCCTGATAAGATCATCCGAATCGTGCTCAACTCAATTAGTCCTGTGACTCCTCACTAGGACTACCCTGACCAAGATTTTGCTAAATTGAAACACGACTGTACACAGCTCCTAAACTGGAGTGGTCAATCCCATCTTGACACACGCACCGACAAGTCAAGTACTTGACTACACCCAGCAGCCTTCCGTCACTGAATTAGAAATTCAGGTAGTCCAGTGCCTAAGTGCAGTGAGTTGCTTGCAAGTCACCGTGGCGGTCTTAGGTCGGAGGGACATTTATACCCATATCCCATCGGAGCAAATCTTGACAGCAGAAATAGCTCCGGAGTCGGTCACGTTCAGTGCAGATGTACCATTATATCTCACCTGTATGTCATACCAGTGTCTCCACACTCCTTGGTTATGAGGACAACCAATCCATATGGCACACAACGACCTATGCTCGATAAACATTGTCGTCCTTGGTAACAATGTATCATTTGATCGTGAACAGATTTAAGGACTAAGTGACAAATCCTCTTTTGTCGAGTCTAAATAGTCCTAAGGACTTCACCACAACACAGGAGTTCATTAGAAGATGAAATATTTATGATGAAAAAATACCAAAATAATTTTTATTTATTTATAATTCATGTACTAATACAAAAGGAGCACAACCGTCAACAGACTGACGATTGGCTTTGGGATACTATTCCCAATACTTTGATCATTATGTGGGATGTTCTGGATATAGTAAAGTATGTATGGAGGTTGTGAGTGATCAATAAGGGATCAGTCATACCTAATAAGGGGAGCAACATCCTATGTGATCTCATAGGATGGTGATTCTGAAAGTCTTTGGCTAAAGCAGGATAATAATTAGAAAAAGATTTCTAATATATCATCAACTGAATCATCACCTTCAGATTGAGATACATATAGATAAGTAATTGGATTTCACATATTTTCATGCCCACAGCTCATTTGGGATGTTATTTAACTGAAGGATTGAATCATACGAAAACTTATCGCTGAAGGATATTTTGATAATTTCTACTAAAATTTTAAATCCTTCAGATAGTTATGACACGTTGCTAGACATCAATCTTGATTTGTGAGCTCGTCAGAATTAAAAAAATTTGATTTTGAAATTAATTTGGAAGAGTTCAAGTTGATTGAGACTCTTCGGATGATCTAATCTCATCGAATTAAGGTTACGTCGAAAGTTTGGATCCACTGTTGGCTAGATTTGGAACTCAATGGGTCACACATTTTAAGATTCAATTTTGGTCTAATTTAATTAGAGTTTAATATAAATTTTATGGATTAATTTGATATGCTAGCATATTGTATTAACCCAAGTTCTCAAATTGGTTTAGTTCAAAGTGTTTGAACTAACCTAGACCGGTTGCCTTTGTCCTAATAGGATTGAGTCAGTTTGGATTGGATCCTTATCCAACTGGAACCAATTTCAAGTGGGAAAGGACTCCTATGTACCCATCAAAAGTTATGATAAAATATAAATGCTGCCCCCTTATTTTTGGCATGTGAAATGAAGAGTCCTTTTTAATGAAGGCTCTTAATTTTTATGTATTGTCATATTTTTCCAACCAGATCTCTTATGTTTTGTTATCAAATTTTATTAAATTATTTATGACATGTAGAAGAAGAAGAGTCCTTCAACTATAAGTATCTAGAATACCAAAAATTTACTCAGTGAATTTATTCATTGTGTGAGAAGTTGAAGTGCCAAAGGTTGGCACCCCTTCATCCCATATGACATCCCTTGGTCCCCTATTTATAGGGGACACCCCAAATGGCTGATTGCTATAATTTTTGTTTGAATCTAGAGAGGAGGGATGTGGTAAACATAAAAAAAAAATTTGAAAATTTTTTAAGGAAAAAGAAAGAGAAATTTGAGTAGCAAAATTTGCAAGAAGGATGGAGAGATTTTTAGCAAGTATTGCTAGTGTGCCCTAGGGTTTGATTTTTCCATATATTGGAGCCAAAAATCAAATCCTAGGATCCTAGGTTGTATAAAATCTGAAGAGTATCTTCTTGGTGTCGTTTTGATGGCAAGATTGAAAGCAACTGAGATTTGACGCGATTGTGATGCAAGTTCGAAGCTGACAGTGTTCTTGAGAAGACAAGGCTGCGGCAGCGCACCAGTTGGAAAAGACCTTGGCCAACTTCTATGTGGATCACTGTTGGAGGACTTCTACCTTGGAGTCTCGTGGAGAACATCAACATGCTACTTTTTTCATTTTGGTGAAAGTATAAAATTTTATCTTTTCTTACATGCTTGATTTTGCTTTGATCGATATCGGCAAGGTGATTCTAGGATTTGGATTCCAGTTCGATAGTTTTATTTGATAGAGTTATTGATTTGTATGATTTTAAAATTTTTAAAAATCACTTTCCACTGCATGGCCAGAATCCAACATCCTGTGGCCTCATCTAACAGCTATTGGCACATTTCTTAGTTAAGTCCGACCCATCATTCACCAATGAGTGCAAAGTTGTCATTGGATCCCTCGCCTAACAATTATTGGGCCCAATCCCATCTTTATCTCGAGGCATCTAATGCCAATAGAGTGGTTGTGCCTTTTTGATGCAACCGAACCACAGTAACCAATCGAGAATGATCAATGCTGAAAAAGACATCCGCATCTCTACAACGGTGAAAGACCAGTAGACTTAATATTTAGTGAGAAAATTTAGGTTCAGATCTCTTCTAATTAGTCACATATATCTGATGTAATGACTAATTTGATTTGGGTCAGCATATTTCATGTCTGACCAACCTAGTCGGCATGGGTGAACTCGGATCAATAAGTAACCTAATACAAAACATAATCTCCCAAGAAGGCCAAGTAAGTAAAGATGAGTGGGGTCCCCCTGTTGCATTTCTTAGACACCAATGAATTGGTCAGGTCAAACAACGGAACCAATTAAATAACTACCATCTAATACTTGCCTTAGGCATCCAATTAGTTGATTAGAATTAATTAGGTTAACCTATAGACCTAGGCTCGAACCGCTGAGTCAAATTCGATCTTGATTTAATCAATTCACATCACATGTGAATCAATTTGACCAACTACAATTAAATTCAATTTTGAGTCTCTTTGACTTAATTCCAACCAACTCTTGATTAGATTTGATCAACTACTCAAAATCGAAAAGGATTCTAACCTGATCTAATCAATGACCCAAGTTGTAGTTTAGTCTCTAAATCTAATTTGTTCAACCCATACCTGAAGCCTATATTTTATGCATTAAAATTTAGATCTTAAATTTGTAATTTCAGATCTTATAATTTCAAATCTTAATTCTCAATTAAATGCATTATATATATGGGTTTAAGTTTAGATCTCGAAATATTTTCTAATCTAAATAATTTATATTGTATCTCATACAATATCGCTGTTTACAGAATCGAGTCGAGTTATCCTGATATACAAATCGATTTGTCACAGTGAGTCAGCACAATACTGAGATAAATAAAAACCTGTAGACCTAGCCTGTACAATTGAGTCGGCTCATCAGCAAATGAGCTGATCTACCAGGGTCTTGAGTCGACTCCAACAAAAATAAGTTAACTCACCTCAATAACTCGAGTCAACCCAATTGAGAATTAAGTCGACTCCATAGGCATACCAATCACAGTTTCATATTTTCATGCAAATAGAGCCTAAGATTTTGGATCTAGGATTTTGGAGAAATTAAGTTTTAAATCGTGTGTCAAAATAATATATCAAATATAATATTTTAATGATCTAAAATACATAAAAATATATGTATAATCTAATTTAAATTTAAAATACGTCATACATATAATTTTTTATTCACTATTCATCTTCATAGAAAATATCACAGTCGGTACCCTTACACGTCATAAGAGAGAACCCATCGAATAGACGAGAGAGGGACTTTAATCCCTTCATTATCTTATGACCAGACGGTCATGATGACTATCTCAATTTAATTACTAAGCTACTAAGAAATTAATCTAACATATTACATATGTAATCAATTAAAATCAAATCTAATTATCTTTCATATGTCAAATATATGAACAATAACTATGAATCTATGCATGTAAAAAAAGTTTCAGCAACCATACTAGATCTAAATTAAATCCTAATTAATATATTTAGATCTAAAATTAATTTTAGATCTAAATAATTTATGATTTATTTCAGATAT
The DNA here is from genome assembly GCF_000442705.2 of Elaeis guineensis. Lineage (NCBI taxonomy): Eukaryota > Viridiplantae > Streptophyta > Magnoliopsida > Arecales > Arecaceae > Elaeis > Elaeis guineensis. The sequence goes on from NC_026003.2 coordinate 58,172,516, forward strand.
GAAATAATTTTATATTCAAAATAATCTTGTAATTATATTACAACATGTAGAAAATTTATATCTAATCTTAATCGATATTCTACATCGTTCTAGGACAACCATTCAGCATAATAGAATTATGCGAGGATAATCTTATTTCAGAATGAGTAGATCATCAAACTAATCTTTAGATCTAATTTCTACAAATCAAATTTCAAATCTGGGGAGTTTTCATATTCGTATCAGAACCTAAGCTCTGATACCACTGTTAGAAAACCGCTACGATTTCATACGTGAAGTTCAAAAAATTTTAAACATCTAAGCAATGGAAGTAAATCAACTAAAATATTTTTAATTAAACTATATACTAGATTTAATTGAAAAAATTATAGTTAGGATCTTGATACGAACAAGTAACCATAATCTGAAATCTGAAAAAGAAAATAAATGGTTAGTGAAAATCGAATGGAGATCAGATCTCCATACCTAGGATCTTGTAAATTTCTTGGATTCTAATCGTAGCCGCGCATGTGTCCGACCTCTATTGGTATCTACAAAGAGATGCCTGATCGGAGCACCGAGATCATCGGTATACTAACACCTTACAGATCTCGCTCCTCAATCTTAGATCTGTTAGATGTGTGCCCTAGATACCAGATTGGCTGACACATTCCTGTACAAATCTAAAGGTAAATTTATAATTTTGAATATAAATCAATAAATGGGATATTCTTCTATCACATTGTGTACATTGTGTCTGTGATACATCCTTTGAGTTAGTAGGAATATCAATTCATATTTTCAAGAGTTAAAAATTTAAGGCATGAATTTACATAACTAACTCATAAATAGCTCCTGACCATAGGATCATCACGAGGATGGTGATCGATCCGGAAGGTTGGTGTACGATCGCTTTCTTAGGATAGATGTATCTTGAGTCAACGGTGTGGAGACATCGAAGCGAGAGTACAGATATTCATTGAGAATGAGAGTACTGAGTGTGACCACCTCGAGCAGTCATAAGGAAGTCTATCTTCTCATCGATGACTAGCTCGATGCTGTAGTTGTGTGTCTAGTTCTTTGACCTGAGTTGCATCGACAGTTCATCTTGAGTGTGTTATAGTTTGACTATACCATAACTCGATCTTCTAGCCATTCGGAACACTGAGGTATATGTTGGCTGTAGCATATTCATTGTAGGAACTAGGTCGCACCAAGATGGGATCTATCAACCTTGATAGATGAGAGGAGTAGTCCTATGATGATCGAAAATCGAGTCCTTAAGTCCATAGCCATGGCAGAGTGAAATAATGGAAAAAAAGTTTTCTATTGGAGTTTCACATCAGACTCGGATCAATCGATTGATTCAAATGACTGATGTTGGATTTGATGAGTTCACCTTAACCCTAATTCAATCGGGACTCATGATAGAGGAACTCAATCACACAGGTAGCTGTACCGAGAGGTTCATCTTCAGTTCTGATGGATTGCTACCACATACTGCTAGATGTCACTGGTAGATTTTGGGAGCAATTAGAATGATATTGATGATCGATCATTTTAATTGTCTAAATCAAAAGAGTTCTGGTCCATCGAAAGAAGTTTCGATGATGTCGATGATGAGATCACGACATATCTCATTACCATACAGAATTGAACCTAACTGAGTCACACAAATAAGGGTTAGGATCTGAATGTCATCAATTAGGCTAACCCAATTGATTTGGATAAGATCCAATTAGGTTCAAGAAAATTATGCTAGCACACGATTGAGCCTAACTTTCTCCTCGTGTAATCTTTTCTGTCTCTACTGAGCCAAATATGATTTGACTCATCCAAAAAATCTTGAAAAGATTTTTCTCAGTCTAAATGAAGCTTGTCCATCTTAGAAAAGGCTTGTCTTAATTCATGAGATGAATTTAAGACAACACCTGCTAATTCCTAGCACCTGCCAATTTCATATTAGGATATCTGTCAAAAGTTGACATATAGATCTTAAACTGAAGAGGGCTCATTGGATGATTTTTTGTGGAGTATCCACAAGACAAAATCCAATTGAATTAGATACCATAATTAGATTATGGCGTGAGCCCAATTAGATTAAAGTGGGCGCCCCAAATGGATAAGAACCAAAGAGTCCTGATAAACATGGACTCTTTAGCGCCACCTTGCTTGAGCTTATCCAATGTTGGTGCCAACTTAGGAGAGAGGGTGGAGTTTTTATCTGATATGATCAGATGACATCACTCTACTAATCAAAATTTTTTCAAAATTTATTAAAATTTTTTGATTGGTTGAATGATGTGGCACTGCGCAGCATACAGGGTCTATATAAACCCTGCTGCACCTAAGGTTTCGAGGTAGAAATTATTTTATAAACAAAACCCAATAGCTGCCACCTCCTCTCCTCTTCTTCACATCCTCCCTACTCTCCTTCCTCCCCTCTTCAGGTCCAAAGAGTTGGACATCCATCTGGCAGAGATCCAAGGTGTGGTGATGCCTGGAATAGAAGGCTGCAGGACTTCTTCGACAGGCTGCTGCTCCAACTTCAAGAAGATTTTTGAAAATTTTTCTAATCAGATTTAGATCTGATTTTTGGAGCATAGATTCATGAGGAGAAGACATTCTAGGTCCTGCCTGAGTGGATATTGGTAGAGGTCAGACACTTGCGTGGCTACATCAGAACCTCGGGCTGTGCAGAGATCATCTACAGGGTAATAAAATTACCCTTGAGGTATTTCTTCTTTTATCATAGTTTTAGATTTAATTTTAGATTTTAAATATCAAATAATAAGATTAGATCTAGAGATTTAGATCTAAAATACATGTAGGATAAATATTTTTGAATTTATTCCATCTCAGATTTGGTGAAATCTGGAAGATCCTACGAGGAAAAGCGGTTTTCCTCCTTCAACTGGTATCAGAGCCAGGTTGTTGGCTCTATTTCAGATCTAATTTAGATCTAATTTTGACTTTTATTTATTTGATATTAAAAATTTTAGATATTACATCAGATATGATAGGATCTAAAATTAAAATATTTAAAAATTAAATCTAAGAAGATCTAACATGCATAAGATGCATGACTAGACTAGGATTAGTTAAATCTATGAATAGTCTTAAGTCTTATATTTTAATGAGATTAAAATATGAATTAAATTTAATTTATTTTCTATTTTTTTGATATTATAATTATTATAATTAGATTAAAAAATAAAAAATAAAATTTTAATTATTTCATAAAATTGATCTGTTGCATGTCTAGACTAGTTGTAGAATTGTTCTAGTAACTTGTCTAGAATAGTTTTTATTTTGAATAGTTTAATTTAAATTCTATTTTTTAGATATTATATATGATATATCATATCTGAAAGCATATTAATGAGATTAATTTTTAATACATGAGATGTATGCAAAGCATGTATTAGTTAGATCTTAAATTGTATATGTGATATGTTAATTTAGATCTAACTAGTTTTGTAGTTAAATTTATATTTCTGATTAAGGTGTTCCTCATGGCCATCCGGTCATAAGAATAAAGTAAAATTTTAAGACCCTCTCTTCCTATTCAATGAGGTGTTCATATGACGTGTAGGGGTGCCGCGCGTTCATCCTTAATCAAAAATCAAAACTTACTTTTCTGCAAAACCCTAGATCCTGAAATCCTATGATTTATTTTACATGCTTTATTTATGAACCCAAACTTAATTAATAAATTAAGCTTATAAAATTAAGTTAGGTCTAAAATTGAAAATTTCAGATCTAAGATATTTTTATAAAATTGGGTTCAGGCTTGGGTAGCTCAATTAGGTCTAGTGGTTGATCAAATCGAATCAAGAGTTGGTTAGGTAGGAGCATGAAAGCTAATAATTGACCAGTCTAATAGGATTAAGTCGGGTCAAGGTCGAATCACATTTAGATGTGACTTGGTCAAATTAAGACCTAATTTGGCTCAGTGGTTAGAGCCTAGATTGTAGGCTAACCCAATTAGTTCTGGTTCGACAATTTGGTGTCTAAAGTAAGTTGGGCAGATACGACTGACTGATTTTTAATTGGGAGCTACTCGACTCGAATACATTTTTGTCGAGTTAATGGTATATCCCTCCTACTGATCTCACTTACCTGGCCATATGTGTCGACTCAGTTCTGATTAGAGGTGGCTAACAATTCGAGCTAACCCATGCCACTAGGTTAGTCATAATTGTTATGACTATGTCAAGTCAAGTTTAATGAGACCTAAATCAAATCTTTCTAAAAAAATATTAAGTCTAGGTCTTCCATCATTGTGGATGTGCGGGCCCTTCCCGGGGTTGATTGTTCTCGGTTGGTTACAGTGGCTCAGTTGTACCGGAAAGACGCAACCATATCCATTAAGAGGCATTGGATGCTATGAATTAGAGGATTGGTTGGGCTCAATATTTCGGATACGGTGAGGGACCCAATCAGGAATCTAGTTCGTGCAAATGGTGGGTCTGACTTAACTAAGGATTGGAGCAATATCCCAAGCACGGTGAGCTTCATGAATTAGAGACCAATTTTGGGTGCACCATGATTAGAGAATCATTGGATAAGAGTTGTCCACTCATCGGTTGACCCATAACCAATAACTGTTAGGTGAGGTGGTGAGTCAGTTGGTGAGACCGCACCACCCATTAGAAATCACTGATCACGGAGATTTTCACATCTCTACCAAGGGAGTGTAAGGATCTGAGAAAATAGTGGAAGTCTAATTTATTTAAAAATAAAAATCTTAAATAAATTGGTTAAGTCTGATTACAAAATCTAACTAGAAATTTTTGACTCTCTACAGGAAACATGTCTGCCTCAAACCCCCTGACCAAAATACTAGACACCCACAGATTGACTGGACCCAAGTTCAAGGATTGGTTAAGGAACTACAGAATTATTCTGGATTTTAAAAAATTGACTCATATTTTGGACCAGGACCCACCTGCCATGTCAACACGTCCGACTGCTGAATAGAGAGCATCTCTGAAAAAATGGACGGATGATGATAACAAAGCAAGGTACTAAATGTTGGATGCAATGTTTGATGACTTGCAGCACCAACATGAAAATATTTTGACCATCCGCCAAATGTTGGCTCACCTGTAAGAGTTGTTTGGTGAACAGAGTCGCGCGGCCAAGTATCAAGTCTGTCAAAGACATTTTAAGACCAAGATGCATGATGGACAGTCAGTCCAAGATCATTGTTTGACAATGATCAAGGATCTTAAGGAGCTTGAGAAGCTCGGTATCATCTTAGATAAGAATTTTCAGATTGATGTGATCCTTCAGTCCTTGTCCGATGCATATGGTCAGTTCATCATGAACTTTCATATGCATAAGATGTAGTGTACCTTGGTCGAGTTAATGAGCATGCTGGTTAAGCTGAGCTTTCTATGAAGAGTTCAAAAGGCTCAGTTCTTACTATGGAACAGACTTCTTCCAAAAAAGTCTTTTGAAAAGAAAAAGAAGTCTGCGAAGAAGCAGAAGGTGGATGCAAGAAGAAGAAGACAGAACGAAGAAGAAGGCTGCTGATAAGGAAAAATATTTTCACTGCCAATCAGACGGCTATTGGAAGCAAACTATCCTCAGTACCTGACCACCCTGAAGAATAAGAAGGATGGTCCTTCTGAAGGTATGCTCATTTTAGAATCTAATCTTACAGTTTCTTCTGCATCCAGTTGGGTGCTTGACTCTGGTTCTAGTGCTCATTTATGCACTTCTATGCAGGGTCTTAAGGAGAGCAGGAGGCTGAGGGATGGGGAGATGATCTACACGTCAGAAACGGAGCAAGAGTTGCTGCTGTGGTCGTGGAAACCTATCCTCTACGATTACCATTAAGATTAATTTATTTCTTAGAAATAGTTATTATGTGCCTGCAGCAAGCAGAAATTTGATTTCTGTTTCATGTTTAGCACAAAAAGGCTATGTGATTAGCTTTCATAAGGACTATTATAATATTTTTTTATGAAAATAATAAAGTTGCAGATGATTTTCTTATTAACGGTCTCTATCAGCTACATATTGATGTATCTGTATTTAATATTGAGCAAAATATGAATGCCATAGGAATTAAAAGGCCTAGAGAAAGTCTAAATGATAAGTATCTGTGGCACCTAAGGCTAGGTCATATAGCGAAAGACAGGGTTAACAAATTGAAAAAATTCAGATTATTGAGTCCGTTGACTTCCGAGTCATATCCAGTTTGTGAATCATGCCTTCTAGGCATGATGACCAAGCTTCCTTTTATGGGACATGGAGAAAGGACCACAGACCTACTTGTCCTAGTACATACGGATGTGTGCAGCCCATTTGATGTACCGGCTAGAAGCAACTACATCTACTTCATTACCTTTATCGATGATATGTCTAGGTACGGATATGTATTTCTAATGAAACACAAGTCTGAAGCTTTTAAAAGGTTCAAAGAATTCAAACATGAGGTAGAAAAACAAACAGAAAAGTCCATTAAGGTTCTTCGATCAGATCGAGGAGATGAATACCTTAGTCGGGAGTTCCTAGACTATCTTAAGGATAATGGTATAGTCTCTCAATGGACTCCATCTGGAATGCCTCAACTCAATAGGGTTTCAGAATGGAGAAATCGGATCCGATTAGATATGGTCCGTTCCATGATGAGCTTCATAGACCTCCCTGAGTTTCTTTGGGGATATTATCTCATGACAGCAATTTATGTATTGAATAGGGTTCTCTCTAAAATCGTTTCTACCACACCGTATGAGATATGGCATGGTAAGAAGCCAAGTCTGAATCATCTCAAAATTTGGGGTTGTCCAGCTCACGTCAAGAGACAACAGACAGACAAGTTAGAGTTCAGGTCTTTTAGAGCTTGATTCAGAGGATATCCTAAAGAATCATTAGGATACTATTTCTATATTTCGGAAGACCACAATGTGATTGTGAGTCGAAATACTATTTTTCTTGAAAAATAGTTTATTCAAGATGGTGGCATCGGAAGAATAATTAAGCTCAAGAAGAATGTCTCTCAAGAGCAACGAGCTAAAGAACCTGAGGAACCTAATCAATCAGAATCAGTCTTAACATAACCTCTTCCACCTCGTAGATCGATTAGGATTTTTCGTCCTCCTGAAAGGTACTTAGGTACCATACAAGAGGATATAGAGAAAATATTCCTCACAAAAAATGGGGCACATGGTGATGACCCCAAGACTTATGACGAGACGATATCATATATCGACTCCGAGAAATGGTTAGAGGCAATGAGATCAGAAATTGACTCGATGCACTCAAACCAAGTCTGTACCTTGGTAGATCCACCTGAAGGTATCGTACCTATTGGGTGTAAATGGATCTTCAAGAGAAAGATAGGTGCAGATGGAAATGTAGAGACATTCAAGGCTAGGCTCGTAGCGAAAGGTTATAGTCAGCACGAAGGCATTGACTATCAGGATACCTTCTCGCCCGTAGTCATGCTAAAATCCATCCGCACATTGCTTGCTGTTACAGCCTGTTTCGATTATGAAATATGGCAGATGGACGTGAAAACGATGTTCTTAAATGGACATCTTGAGGAAGATATCTATATGGAACAATCGCTTGGTTTCACATCCAGTGATGATGATCACCAGATCTGCAAGCTGCAAAGGTCCATTTATGGACTTAAGCAAGCATCTCGAAGTTGGAATACTCGTTTCAATGATGTGATCAAAATATTTGATTTCATCAAGAACAAGAAGGAACCATGTGTATTTAAAAAGGTCAGTGGGAGCGCAGTTGTCTTCCTCGTATTGTACGTAGATGACATCCTCCTAATTGGGAATGACATTTCCATGTTGACCTCAGTCAAAGTATGGTTATCTAAGGAGTTCTCTATGAAAGATCTAAAAGAGGCATTTTTTATACTGGGTATTAAGGTCTATAGAGATAGACCAAATAGGATGCTGGGACTTTCACAGAAAATGTACATAGAAGAGGTGCTAAAGAGGTTTAGCATGGAAAACTCCAAAAGAGGTCTATTGCCTTTTAGACATGGTATTCATCTCTCCAAGAAGATGTGCCCTAGCACACCTGAGGAGATTGAACGCATGAGCAAGATCTCTTATGCTTCGGCAATAGGGAGCCTCATGCTATGTACACGACCTGATATAGCCCATGCTGTGAGTGTCACAAGCAGATATCAGTCGAATCCAGGTGAAGAGCACTGGACTTCTGTGAAATGTATCCTTAAGTACTTAAGAAGGACTAAGGATATGTTTCTAGTCTTTGGGAATGGAGAACTCCAGATTCAGGAATATACAGACTTAGACTTTATGTCTGATATAGATGATCAAAAGTCGACATCTGGAAGTCTGTTCATTTGTAATGGTGGTGCAGTTAGTTGGAAGAGTTTCAAGCAAACGGTGATTGCTGATTCCATCATAGAGGCAGAGTACATTGCTGCATCGGAAGCTGCGAAGGAGGTATTCTGGTACAAGAAGTTTGCCGCAGAGCTTGGAGTGATGTCATCAGATGCTATACCTCTTTACTGCGACAATAATGACGCCATAGCCCTAGCTAAGGAGCCAAGATCTCACCAGAAGTCCAAGCACATTGAGCAGCAATGCCATTTGATCCGTGATTACCTCGAAAAGGGTTATGTCGAGGTCAAGAGAGTCGACTCCACAGATAATGTGGTAGACCCGCTGACTAAGCCATTGGGCTAGCAAAAGATCGAAGCCCACTTTGAGAAGATGGGACTTAGATATGTAGCCAATTGGCATTAGGTCAAGTGGGAGTTTGTTAGATGTGTGCCCTAGATGCCAGATTGGCTGACACATTCTTGTACAAATCTAAGGATAAATTTATAATTTTGACTATAAATCAATAAATGGGTTATTCTTCTATCACATTATGTACATTGTGTCTGTGATACATCTTTTGAGTTAGTAGGAATGTCAATTCATATTTTTAAGAGTTGAAAATTTAAGGTATGAATTTACATAACTAACTCATAAATAGCTCCTGACCATAGGATCATCACGAGGATGGTGATCGATCCGGAAGATTGGTGTACGATCGCTTTCTTAGGGTAGATGTGTCTTAAGTTGATGGTGTGGAGATACCGGAGTGAGAGTACAAGTATTTGTTGAGAATGAGAGTACTGAGCGTGACCACCTCGAGCAGTCATAAGGAAGTCTACCTTCTTGTCGATGACTAGCTCGATGCTGTAGTTGTGTGTCTAGTTCTTTGACCTAAGGTACATCGATAGTTCACCTTGAGTATGTTATAGTTTGACTACACTATAACTCAGTCTCCTAGCCATTCGAAATCCTGAGGTGTATGTTGGTTGTAGCATATTTATTGTAGGAACTAGGTCGCACCAAGATGGGATCTATCAACCTCGATAGATGAGAGAAGTAGTCCTATGATGATCGAAAGATCGAGTCCTTAAGCCCATGGCCATGGTAGAGTGAAATAATGAAAAAAGTATTTTCTATTGGAGTTTCACATCGGACTCGGATCGATCGATTGATTCATATGACTGATGTTGGGTTTGACGAGTTCACCTTAACCCTAATTCAGTCAGAACTCATGATAGAGGAACTCAATCACACAGGTAGCTGCACCGAGAGGTTCATCTTCAGTTCTGATGGATTGCCACCACATACTGTTAGGTGTCACTGGTAGATTTTGAGAGCAATTAGAATGATATTGATGATCGATCATTCTAATTGTCTGAATCAGAAGAGTTCTGGTCCATCGAAAGGAGTTTCGAAGATGTCGATGATGAGATCACGACATGTCTCATTACCATATAGAATTGAACCTAACTGGGTCATACAAATAAGGGTTAGAATCTGGATGTCATCAATTGAGCTAACCCAATTGATTTGGATAAGATCCAATTAGGTTCAAGGAAATCATGCTAGCATACGATTGAGCCTAACTTTCTCCTCGTGTAATCCTTTCTGTCTCTACTGAGCCAAATATGATTTGACTCATCCAGAAAATCTTGAAAAGGTTTTTCTCAGTCTAAATGAAGCTTGTCCAGCTCAGAAAAGGCTTGTCTTAATTCATGAGATGAATTTAAGACAACACCTGCTAATTCCTAGCACTTGCCAATTTCATTTTAGGACATCGTCAAAAGTTGACATATGGATCTTAAACTGAAGAGGGCTCATTGAAAGATTTTTTGTGGAGTGTCCACAAGCCAAAACCCAATTGAATTGGGTGTCATAATTATATTATGGCGTGAGCCCAATTGGATTAAAGTGGGCGCCCCAAATGGATAAGAACCAAAGAGTCCTGATAAACATGGACTCTTTGGCGCCACCTTGCTTGAGCTTATCCAATGTTGGTGCCAACTTAGGAGAGAGGGTGGGGTTTTTATCTGATGTGTGATCAGATGACATCACTCCATCGATCAATTTTTTTTCAAAATTTATTAGAATTTTTTGATTAGTTGAATGATGTGGCACTGCGCAGCATACAGGGTCTATATAAACCCTGCTGTGCCTAGGGTTTCGAGGTAGAAATTATTTTACACACAAAACTCAATAGCTACCACTCTTTCTCCTCTTCTCTATGTCCTCCCTGCTCTCCTTTCTCCCCTCTTCATGTCCAAAGAGTTGGACGTCCATCTGGCAAAGATCCAAGGCGTGGTGACGCCTGGAACAGAAAGCTGCAGGACTTCTTCGATAGGCTGCTGCTCCAACTTCAGGAAGACTTTTAGGTCCTGCCTGAGTGGATACTGGTAGAGGCCAGGCACTTGCGTGGCTACATCAAAACTTCGGACTGTGCAGAGATCATCTACAGGGTAATCAGATTACCCTTGAGATATTTCTTCTTTCATCGTAGTTTTAAATTTAATTTTAGATTTGAAATATCAGATAATAAGATTAGATCTAGAGATTTAGATATGAAATACATGTAGGATAAATATTTTTGAATTTATTTTGTCCTAGATTTGATAAAATCTGAAAGATCCTACGAGAAAAAGCAGTTTTCCTTCTTTAAGATCTAAATCTCTTCTTCTAAATCTTGAAGAAAGAAATCGCTACGCGAACTCTTTCGCACAGATCCGATGGGATCTAAACCAGATCATCATGAAGAGAAGAAGAACTCTTCTTCTTCTCTTTTTCTCTCTCTTTGCTCTTCTTAGATCTGATCTCTATCAAATCTGGATATTGGGATGTAAGGAAGAAAGAGGATGAAGAAGGATTTAGGCATTGAGAGGTTGTTGTCCAAAAGAAGTCGCCCCTTCTTTCTTAACGCAAAAAAAACACACCCCTTCTTTCTTTTGACGCACCAACCATCTTATCCAATGCATATCCTCTTCTTAATGCCCTAAAAGATCAAATCTCATTTGATCTTAGGCATTCAAATCCAAATCAATGGTTAGAAAGGCGTTGAGATAAAGTTATGCAGTGAGAAGGAAATCCCACTCCTTATTAGCGCACATCCACTTTTCAAGATTTTTTTATCAAACAAAAATAATTTCTTACATACTCAATCAGATATGATTTAATCCTATTTTAAATTATATTCAAATAGAAAAAATTTAGAGGAAAAAAAATATCAAATAAGGTGGGGTGTCAATTATTGGTGCCCCCTCCCCTTTCACACGTGCAAGAAGAGAAGCTCAAGAAAAATAATGCCTCTCTTTCCTTCTTGGCATGATTTTTAGAGAGAGAGTCTTAAAAAATCTGGACTCTTCGAGTCATAGTTCTACTGGTTCAAGTTTGGTCTCAATCGGATTCCAATCGAGTCCGAAACGAGCCAAATTTGAAAAAGCTGTCAAGCCTGAATCAATTAAGCTTGAAATCCAAATCTGATTTGGATAATTAAATCTAATTAGTATTAAATTAAATTAAATATAATTAAATAAATTTTGATTTAAATTAATTAAGACTTAATTCATAATTTAATCAGTTCAAAAAAAATTATAATATTTATAATTAAGTTCCTGTGCTAACAATTAGCAGCTGCCAAAGCTGTAATGCTTACAAATTAGCAGTTTCTAATATTCAAACTATCAATCTGATTGATAATTCGAATATGATCCAAGCTATTAATCAGGTCATGCTCTTTTTATGTATGATCCCTCAAGTTTTATTCTGTCTGGTAGTGAGACATACCATGATCTCCATCACAATATCATCGAAACTCTTTTTGATAGGCTGAAACAATTCCAACTCAACTAAACAAAGATTGTTGATCCGAAAATAATCTTAGTGAGTTCTCACAATCCACCAGTGACATCTAGCAATATATAGTGACAACTCAGTAGAACAGAAAAATGAACTCTTAAGTGCAGTTATCGTGTAATACAATCTCTCTATCATGAGTCCCGACTTGATGGAGGTCATAGAAAACTTGTCAAATCCCATCGTTAATCATATACTTGATTGACTCGACTCGAGTTCATTTATGAATCCTGTGAAAATTCTTTTTCAGTATTTACACTTTGGTCAGAGATTTTCTAAATTCAGTCTTATGAATCGTATAGGACTTCTCTTTTTCTATCAAGATCGATAGATCCATCTAAGTGCATCCTACTCCAAACAGCGAATCTGAACCTACAATAGCCAACATATACAGTAAGAACTCGAATAGCTAGGGATCAAGAAAATATGCAGTCAAACTAAGTAGCCTTACTGCAAATAGCCAATATATCGTAGGTCAAAGATCAGTCACACCATTACAGTATCGAAAAAAATCACTGATGAGTGAGTAGACATCCAAGTAATTTTTCATGTTGATCACGCTTAGTGCAAGTTATTCTCTAACAACCACCTGCACTCTCATTTCAATGTCTCTACACCGTAGACTCGAGACTCATCTGCCCTAAAGGGAGGTGATCCATGTATCAATCTTGAATGGATTGATTACTGTCCTCCATGACGATCCTTCGATCGAAAGTATTTAGAAATTAACCACTAATGATGTATGTCTCAAATTTTCAACACCTTAAGAATATACAAAATCATCTTTGTTAATTTCTAGGATAAATCATAGACACATAAGACATGATTAGTTATAAAGACTGTCCATCAAGTATAAAAACATATCTTAGAGAAAGGTATGTGTCAGCAAAGATTGGCTTCTAAGGCACACATTCAACAGCAAATCTTATTACTCAATCAAATTGAGCCAATTAGTAATCTAATTGCTAATTAATCCTTTTATAACTCACAACTCTTTAGTGAGTTACTTAATTATAATTTTTACATTGGATTAATCATCAATCAAATTGATAATTAAATCCTATCATGATTCATAATCATAATTCAACCATCTGATCAGTCAAAATACTCTTTATATGTGATCCATAGGTTTTATTCTGTCTAATAGTGAGATATATTATGATCCCTATCACAATATCATCAAAAAAAAAATTTAATGGGTTGGAACCATTTCAATTTTGCCCATCAAAGATCATCGATCATCGAGATGATGCTCATGGGTCTCACAATTCACTGATGATATCTAGCAGTATATAGTGGTAATCTAGTAGAATAAAAAGTGATGAACCTCTAGGTGCAGTTAACGTATGATATAGTCTCTCTATCGTGAGTCTCGATCAGATGACAGATCATGAATAAATCATCAAATCTCATCATCGATCATATGATAAATTCAATTAGCTCGAGTCCATGTGTGATTCTTATAAAAAATTTTTCCATTAATCACACTACTATGGCCATAGACTTAAAGACTCAGCTTCTTAAATCTCATAGGACTACATTCTTCTGCTAGGATCGATAGATTCCATCTAGGTGCACACCTACTCCTACAGTGGATCAACTATCACCAACATCCACTATAAGTACTCATTGAGTCAATGTTTATGTGTAGTCAAACTCCAACAGCCTCACTGTGAGCAGCTGTAGCACTGTCGGTCAAAGGACCAGTCATACTACTGCAGCATCGAGAAAATCACTAACGAGTGAATAGACATCCATGTGATTTCTTGTGTTGGTCACGCTCAGTGCTAGTTATTCTCTAACAACCACCTGCACTCTCATTCCAGTGTCACACACCACAGATTCCAGACTTATCTGTCTAAAGAAAGTGATCCGTACACTGATTTATCCAGATCAATCACTATCTCCATAATGATCTTATGATCAGGAGTAATTTAGGAATTAACCATCAATGACATATATCTCAAATTTTCAACTCTTTGAGAATATGTGTCATCATCTTGTTAATCTCTTAGATGATTCATAGACATATAAAACATAAATGATAATATAAATACCCATTAAGTATAAAAATATGTCCTAATAGTATGATATGCATCAGTCAAAATTGGCTTCTAGGACATATATCCAACAAGGGTGTGACTCCAATAGATTGCAAATGGATCTTCAAGAAGAAGATTGGAGCAAATGATCAGGTAGAGACCTAAAAGGCCAGGCTAGTGGTAAAAAATTTTAAACAAATGCAAGGTGTTGACTATGAAGAAATATTTTTATCTGTAGCCATGCTCAAGTCTATTTGAATTATGCTTGCTATAGCTATATATCATGACTATAAGATCTGACAAATAGATGTCAAGACTGCTTTCTTCAATAAAAATCTTGAGGAAGAAGTCTATATAACTTAGCCAAAAGGATTTATCTCCAATGAGAGGGTAAATCAAGTATGCAAGCTAAAAAAATCTATTTATAGATTAAAGCAGGCATCGAAGAGTTGGAACATCCATTTTGATGAGACAATCAAATTATTTAACTTTATCAAAAATATGGATGAATCGTGTGTATACTTGAAGACTAGTGGGAGTGTCATTATTTTCTTGATCTTGTATGTGGATGACATACTGTTCATTAGAAATGACATTCTTATATTGCAATTGGTAAAAACACGGCTATCACAAAAGTTTTTCATAAAAGACTTGGGTGAAGCATCCTATATACTTGGTATAAAGATCTATAGAGATAGATCAAAAATGATACTTGGCTTGTCCCAATCTTGGTACATAAATCTTATGTTGAAGATGTTCAATTTGGAGGAAAGTAAAAGAAGTTACTTACCCATAAGTCATAGCATACAACTCTCTAAGAAGATGTCTCCTAAGACACCTGAAGAGAGAAATAAAATGAGTTTTATTCTTTATGCTTCGGCTGTAGGATCGATTATGTATGCTATACTATGTACTAGGCTTAATGTAGCTTATGCTTTGGGTATTGTAAGTAGATTTCAGATAGATTCAGGGGAGAACCATTGAAAAGGTGTGAAAAATATTCTCAAGTATTTGAGAAGGACTAGAGATATTTTTCTTATATATAGTGGATCTGATTTGAAACTGGAAGGCTTTACTGATTTCAATTTTTAATCTGATCCAAATGATAGCAAATTCATATCTAGGTATATATTCATCATATATAGTGGCACAATGAGTTGAAAAAATTTTAAATAACAAACTATTGCTGACTCAGTCACTGAGGTCGAGTATATAGCAGCTAGTGAGGCTGCTAAAGAGGCTGTCTGGATGAAAAAATTTATCTCAGAGTTGGATGTGATTTCTGAAATTGAATAATCAGTACCTTTTTATTATGATAATACTGGGACAGTTGCTCAAGCTAAAGAACCAAGATCTCATCACAAATCCAAACACATCTTAAGATGGTTCCACCTCATTCGAGAGATAGTCGAAAGATGCGTTGTGATCGTTGAGCGAGTTAACATCAAAAATAATATAGCAGATCCGTTTACTAAAGTCTTTTATTACAGTAGTTTGATCGCCACCTAGATTGCATGGGTATCAAGTATAGGGACGATTGGCTTTAATGCAAGTGGGAGATTGAAAGAATAATATCTTACAAGTCAATCGCAATGTGATGCGATGGGATATTTTTCTAGATTTTATCTTTCAAACTCATATATTTGACATTATTTATTAATAAAGTTAGGCATCTTCGATTCCTTATATGCTGTATCTTTTACTTGTTTAAGATTATAATGAATCTCATAGATTAGCATAATAGTTTTAGAGCCATGATGGCATCATACCAGTGAGATCTAAATTCTTGATAGTCCTGATCTAAAATATTTTCAGTCGTTAGTTCATTGATTCGGAGATCAATGATACCAGTAAGACTAGCACATCCTATGTATGCTTGATGGAGAGGGTGGTTGATCTCACAACCACTTGTGTGTGACATTAATACAAAGATATGGGTGCTCATTAGAGAATGAGTTCACTGAATTTACCTACAAAAAATATTTGATGGAGCCTTATTTGCATGTTAGTAGGTTGCTCTCTAGTGGAAATTATGCAAGTGATCCTTAGACCTGAGATCACCATAGACTTTATGTACATGAATCCATATTTTGGTTCATTCCCTAGCTTGATTCTCTGATCCTTATGTGGGATATTCTGGATATGATGAAGTATATATGAAGTTTGTGAGTGATCAATAAGGGATCAGTCATTCTTAATAAGGAGAGTGAATATCCTATGTGATCTCATAGGATGATGATTCGAGAAGTCTTTGGCTAAAGCAGGATGATAATTAGAAAAAAATTTTTAATATATCATCAACTGAATCATCACCTTCTGATCGAGATATATATAAATGAGCATTTGATTTTGACATAATTCTATATCCATTGCTCGTTTGGGATATTGTATGACTGAAGGATTGAATTGCACGGTAAATTACTATTAAAGGATAATTTTGATATTTTTATCAAATTTCATCTCTTCTGGATAGTTATGACATGTTGTAAGACGTTAAGCTTGACTTATGGACTCGTAAGAATTAAAAGAGTTTAATTCAAGAATTAATTAGAAAGAGTTCTGATTAATTGGTGCAATTGAGCTGACCTAATCTAATCGGATTAGGGTTAGATCAAGAGCCTGGATCCACTGCTGGCTAGATTTGAAATTTAATGGATCACACACTCTGGGATTTGATCTTCGTCTAATTTTATTTGAACTTATTATAAGTTCTAAGGGTTAATTTGATATGCTAGTACATTGTGTTAACTCAAGTTCCCAATTTGGTTAGTTCAAAGTATTTGAGCTAAACTTAACTTGTTGCTTTGAACCTAATTGAATTAGGTCTATATTTAATTGGTTTTTTATCTTTACATGAAAGTATTTTATATGTGAAAAAGGTTCTTCATGCCACCCACTTGAATTCAATGCCAAAATTCATGGGTGTGTAAAAGAAGAGTCTTTCTTTTAATACATCTCTTTGTTTCCCACACCATTTATTTCTTTCACACACCATTAATATATGATATTTATGGGTGTGGAAGAGGAAAAGTTTTTCTACACTTGGGCCTCCTCCACATCATTTATTCTTGAATGAGGATTTATTTCCCCATATGAGAATGTGGAGCACCAAGAGTTGGCATCCCTTAGGAGACCCAAGCACCTCTTCATTTCCTATTTATAGGAGACGCCTCCTATGGATTTTGGAGCAAATATCCTGACATTTGGACATGGGATAAGTGAAGATTAAGCAAAAAAATTTAAAAAAATTAAAAAAAAAAAGAGAGAAAAAAATAAAAAGAGAGAGAAGAAGAGAGAAAAGGTAAGTGAGGGCTGCTTGACCTAGGGTTTGATTTTTCCATATGTTAGAGTACAAAACCAAACTCTAGATAGTGAGGTCTCTTGAGAAGAGGTTCTTGGTACGGTCCTGATAGAGGAATCAAAGGCAAATAGATAGTGGTACGATTTATTCTTGAAGAAGGATATCAGCAGTATTCTTTTGAAGAAAGGTTGCAGCACTATTACGGTTGGGAAGGACCTTGATCATCTTTTGTATGGATCACCATTGGAGGGCTTCTATGTTGAAGTCCTATGAAAATCATTTTGCCATCTGATCATTTTCTTTAAGAAGTATAATTTCTATCCTATTGCATGCTTGAATGGTTTGATTGGATCTACAAGGTGATTCTAGGGTTTGAGTTCCGGTATATAGATTTTAAGTATTAAAACTTTTTTTGTGCATGCTAAAAATTTTTGAAATCCATATTTCATTATGTGATCAGAACCCAACAGACTTCTGCAGCCTCCACCCTCGACTTGGCTTCGACCTTTGAAGTCTCGGCCAATTCGTGCTTCTTACGCACTTCAGCCAATTCCTTTTCGACGTTGCTCTCCTATTGATAAGCGCAATGGTATAGTACCCCACCTGTACCTATAACATAGGAAATAAATATAAAAAAGAAAAAAAGAAAAGAGAGGAAAAGGAAATAGGGGCGAAGGGCATCGTGGGTAGTCTTTTAATTGTTGAAGGCACCCTTAGTGATCAACGAACCTAAACCTCATTCCTGGTCCATTGATCCCTCGGTCGAGTCTGACTCCACTTGAATAGAACCAAGCTATGGGGGCAGAAAGTGCGATCAATTTGGGGGCTGAGTCTGGAGGGGAGGAACCGAAATGGCCCCCTCCTGAGCTAAGGTTAGGGGAACTGCTTCTTTACTCCTTCACTCGAGGCCTTAAGTTTTTTTCAAGCATCAGTAGACGAAGAAGGAGCTATCCTTTTCAGTGAACCCCTCAGCAACCTCTTCACTTCTTCAAGCTTCATTCATGCAATGAAGTAGTTAGCATTTGTAAGAGCAAGGAAAATGAACATCGGGAGGAATGGAGATCCTCACCTTTGGGATCAATCGGACTGTTACCATCATTGAAGAGAGCTTGCTCCAATAACAACTCCTGTAACATAGGAATTTCATATCCCCTTAAAATATGGAGTGCTCTAGATCTTCATCTCTAAGCTTCAAAATCTAGAAGGTAGAATCCCTCGGCTGACTTCAGTGTGAAAATCTCCACCCCTCTATAGAAGGATCAGAAATTAAAAAAAATCGATCCTTCTAACCATGCATCGAAGAAGAGGCCCTTTTACCAAAGTAGAGACTCCCCTCGGAGGAGAGACATACCACCAATCATCGGTACGTCTCTTCACGATATAGAAGGATCGAAAAAGAGATAGGAAAGGCTGAACATCAGTTTTAGAATAGAGAACAAAAAAATCAATGATGAAACGAAAAAAGTTAGGGATGACGGAGCAAAAGGAGAGATTGAAAAAATGAAAGAGCTCGATAATGAAAGGATGGATAGGAAGCTTAAGTCCGATTTTGAAAACTTCTTCATACAAACTTATCCTACTAAGAGGAGGACAGCTAACCCTACCGCTTGAGCCAGGGGATTCTAATTTAAAGACAATCGGAATTCTATATCGGGTTCACATATGATTCAATCCTCGATACCTAATCTAGACCTAATCGCATCAGGAGTGAGGGAAGTGCAACACCATGCCCTTCACCTACACTGATAGGAGCCCCCCCCACCCCGAAGAGGAAGACAACTCAGAGGAACAGTTCTCATTATGGCTCTCGAAATCTGCCATTAGAGACATAGAAGACGGTTGAACTAAAGGAACAAAAAAGAAGCAAAAAGAAAAGAGAAAGGAAGGAAACCAACCTGTAGTGATATAATATAGGAGGAGAAGATGGCGATTCCCCAAGAAGATGAGGGTGACAGTCTGAAAAGAAATCACCAGTGATCAAGAAGCCTTGGAAACAGAGAAGAGAGCCGGAAGGGAAAAAGAAAAGTCTAAAAACAGTGTGAAAGAGAGGCAAGGGACACCATCTCCTTTTTAGACGTAGGAAATTAGAACTGTCCGGATATCAAATCCCATCTAGCCGTCCGATAATCGACACGTGCCATAATTTCATTAGTAACAGAGAGGCATCAGTCGGCCAATTAATGGTATGCACAGGAAATTAGGCATGCTATTTTTCTAACCTTGCTGATCACTCCTCAGTCATGATTATGGACTGATGTGACTTTTGATCCAGTCAAGGAGCGCAGACGCCCTTTTTGCGAAAAAGACAGCATGTCTTTGGCCAGTCAGAGCTCAAGTACTCCCTTCGTTTGAACCGAACTCAGGAGTAGGGGGCATGTGTTAGAGGGGATGTTTTTCCTTTGGCCGAAGACATGAGCCAACATAAGTGTAGATGGTGCAATCTTAACTTCGGCCCATGACAATCCTTGACTCTTAGTGACCTTCCTAGGCGGAACATCTAGGATCGATCGATCCTGACTTTGGCATCAAGCTTGTCCCAATCTCCATGGTATCTGGCATTCAACATCTAGCCAATGTCTGCAGACAACAGGATATCTGAACTGGCCAATTTCTGACTTCAGCCATAGGTATCTGTCATCCTTCAGTCTTCATCTCACCAAGTGCGATCGACCTCAGCTACCTCTTTCCTTTAGCTCCCACTTGCATCGGACCAACCCAAATGAAAGGAGCTAGTCTAATTTTAAAATTCAAAAATGCCCGCAACATTCAGTGGGCTTTAGAACAGAAAAGATAGGTGCAATAACTACCTCATTAATCTCGACTAGAAGTCTCGTCATATTGTACCTGAATCGTCCATATAACTTTCCAAGATGGTTTTCCGACCTTACTCTACAAAAGGACCTCCAGGAGATCCCCTAAGGTACGTGCGAAATAATCTCTATACTTTTCCTCACTTGTTTCTTCTGTTATCTGACTTGAGTGTCGGAGGGTTCCTATCATAGTTAATTCGGGTTAGGATTTGCTTGCAGATTTTCTTTTTGAAAAGATGCGCCACCGCTCCAACATTCCGACCGTGACCTATTTTCAGCAGCAATAAATGGTATTTCGAGAATTTGTATGCTGCACAATCATATATTTACAAAATTATCATTATCATAACTATCCATCCATTAATATTTTATAAAATTTTTATCATAAATTAAAAAAAATATTTTTGAAAAAAATTATTAATTTTTATTTCATGAAAAATTTCAAAACTCAACATTTTAATGAATTTTCGCGTGAAAAATGTCTTCTTGATTTTTCCATTCTTTCTTTTCTTAGGACTCGAACCCCTCTCCATTTTGCAAAAATTCCCTTCTCCCTCCACTTCCCATGAGCCAAACGAGTCCGTGGAGTCTTTTTCTCTGCCCCCTTAGCCTTTTTTTTTTTTTGCTTCTTGTCTTGATCAGCTAAATCGTGCAGCATCCATTCAGGGCAGAGCGGGCATTGCACCATCCAAGTCGGACGGATCCGAATCTGAGCAGGGCCGCTCTAACTCCGCCGAGTGTAAGTTCGTCCCTGAGCCGAAGGCGGACGGGAAAGAATTCCAAAATCCACATCTTTTCCCGCCATGAAAGACGCAGAGATGGGAGACGGAAGCCCGAAGCTCTTCGAGAGGAAGCAGGCCGTCTATCAAAACCTGGTATCTTCTCTTCTTTTCCTCCCTTCCC
The DNA here is from genome assembly GCF_000442705.2 of Elaeis guineensis. Classification (NCBI taxonomy): domain Eukaryota; kingdom Viridiplantae; phylum Streptophyta; class Magnoliopsida; order Arecales; family Arecaceae; genus Elaeis; species Elaeis guineensis. The sequence goes on from NC_026003.2 coordinate 58,193,724, forward strand.
TGATTCTGTCTATCCTCTTCCACTGTGTAGAGATTTCACAACTTTTCCCTTCTTTTCCCTCTTCCTTGATCTCTTTCCACTCCTTTCTATTGATCCCAGGACGAAAGGTATGTGATCCATGGAGAGAGGTATAGAGGGCAGCAGTACAGCCAGATCTACTTCACTCGCCTCCATCACATGAGGAATCTCCTCAACTCCCTTGTCCCCAAGTGGAAGCCTCACCTCCCTGGTAATTCCTGCCTCCTATTGATTGCTCGCTTCGTTTTGATTTCTTGCAGGTTTCTGAGGATCTTTATTTAGTGTTACTTGATGGCTGTAGTCTTTGAATCTGTTCTGTCTTGCTTGTATCTGTATGGAAACCCTAGAAACCTAGGGTTCTCTTGCTCTAAATCCGTGATTCGGTGTGTAGATACTTCTTTTGAGTGAAATCCATTCAATAAGACTAATTGGGTTTGTGGAAAGGCCTACGAGTCTGGTTGTAGATTTCCAACCTTCTAATCCTTCATCTTTTTTGAGTGAAATCCATTTGATAAATCTCTTTCTTCATTTTTACTTTTTACTTCTGTTTGTGAGAAGGATCCCGAAGTGCCCAAAGTTGGTGGACTGGTTTAGAAATTCTAGCCGAACTTCAATCTTAGATTGCATATTCTTCGTGTTAACATTTTCATGGTCCTAAAAAGTTAGGTACACAGGAATATGACAGGTATATGACCTTTATCTTGTAGTATTTTGAGAAAATCTGACTTTATAAAATTGCCTTGTAGGAATGAGATAAGCATGGCTAAAATTTTTAATTGTAGGCACATGGGTTGTGGGCAAGCATTTTCTGAATCATGCAGTAAGAGGGTTTAATTCTCACACCGTAATGACAGTCTGTCTTTGAGAATGTTGAGATGATGAAGTATGGCCAACGCATGTTTTCTGAGATGCCAATAGAAGATATAGGTAAGTTTGGTGGCGTTGAAAATAAAAATGTCATCTCACAAGGAAGCTCACTTATGTTATTTCAGCCTTACTAAGTAGCCTTGTTCTTGTCTTAGGCTGCTGTTTCAAATTCCATCCTTAATTTGATGCTCAAGCTTCTTAAAATTCAGGAGTATGTAATATTAATGGATAAATTGGTGGATGTCATATCTCCTTGCATGAACCTTATAGTAGGATTTCCTTTTCCTTGCTTATGCTTTATTGCTGTGTCTGGTGTGTTTTCATTTAAAAAGGTAGAGAGGTAGCATTTTGTGCGTTGGAAGTATGAGTGTTGGAGATCAACAAAGGATGGTAGAACCAGACTGGTAGGCATGCTAGCTGGCAACCGATACAGTACGATATCGGTTCATATTGTATTGTGCTATGGTGTACTAGAACTAGGGGAGGGAAAGGGAGAGGCCCAAAGAAGAAGAAGGAGAGGGAGGGAGAGAGAGAGTGGGGAGAGGAAGAAGGAGAGGGAGGAGGAGAGAGGGGGTGGAGAGAGAGAGGGAGAAGGGACTCATCTGTGAAGGGATTGGAGGAGTTTTGAAGCATGTGCAGTCATGAAGAGGCTTCTATTTGAGAGGGAGAGAGGCTGGAGGAGGAGGCGGAGGAGCCGAAGGAGTTTCAAAGCAAGTGGAGTTGTGAAGAGACTTTGATTTGAGAGGAGTTTTTGGCGAACTGAGGGAATCAATGTTCCAGAAAGAGGTCCTGATTTGTGCTGGTAACCAACTGGTTTGATTCAGTTTGTCCTGAACCGGCCTGTTCGGCATGGCTCAGCAATTCATGAGATCAACATTTTCACCTGCCATTGTTCATGTTGTATGCCAGCCTTAAGAGACATCCTTATTTATGGTGGTAATTTATGATTGCAAAGTACTTTATATCCAATAAGAACCAACATATTTAGGACTTTTATCATGTCTTCAGGTTGTTTTGAATCTTTTGAGTTCAACTTGGTGGTGGTGCATGTTCTTAGGTTGAGAAGATCAGTAAATTGTTTTAGTCTTGTTTCCACCACAAGATCTATTGCAGGAAAAAGAACTGCTTTATTTTTAAATAAAGCCAGTACAGTTAGGCTGTCCTATGAGGAAAGGATCAAGAGAGTAGTTTCAACACCCCATCCTCCGCCCCCTCTAATGCCTCACTCAGAATTATTTCTAGACTATCTTCAGTTTTAGAAGGCAAGACAGTACCTTCTGAACCCTTCTATGATGTTACTTTCTTGACCTTTCTTTGTTTGCAGTTCATACTGTTTTAGGACTTGAAGAAGGCAAAGAGTGCATTATAATTGGAACTATGTACAAGCATATGAAGCTCAAGTCCTCTATTCTTGATGAGTACTCTAAGGAGGTATTATTATCTTCAAATCATCATCACTGTCTTGGTAATGTCTAAAGCTTATCATTTGATTTATAGAGGTCAACATTTTTAATATGTTTTATTATATGCAGAGGTCTGTGGTTCCACTTGTCAAACCTCATAATTTTATGCATCCTGATGATCATCTTATTTTGGAAGATGAGAGTGGAAGGGTTAAACTTGCAGGAACTTTCCTTGCCCCTTCCGTTTATGTGACAGGTTTTCACGTTGTAAACTTGTGTTTAAAATGGTATTAAATAACCCCAGGTTGCTCAACTACTTCATTTAAAAAAATGATTTTATTTCTCTCTAGCAGGGATTGTAGTGGCCCTTCATGGAAAAGAAACAAGTGATGGTGATTTTTTTGTTCAAGATGTTTTGGAAGCCGGTCTACCACCCCAAATTGAGCTACCTCCTGGCTTAAGTATTGTTTAAATTCATTTAATATAAAAAATGACTATGCTAAATATTATTTCATAATTTAACTGCTATTCTTTTTGGGAATATTGGTCCTTCATGTTGCAATTTTATGACTATGGGATTGTAGTTGATTGTAGAAAGTGATCTTTTTTTCCCCTTTGGTGCTTGCCATTGGCTTTTCCTCATTTAATTGTTTCTAGAAGAAAAAGGAGCAATATAGATATTATACTACTTTTTTTATTTCCTTATGATTTCCTACTCAATGTGGGAATTTTAGAAATCATACTGAAAAAGCACTTGTACTTGCAATAAAATTTGCTCTTAAAATAGACTTCCTGACTAGTTAGGACTAAGTGAGTGATTTTCCTTTATCTTGGAACTCTTTTTAAGTGGGACTTTTAGTTTCATTGTTCATGCAATTCTAGGATTGATTTTAAGGTGTTCTTTACTTTTGATTTTTGTCATGATTGATTTGAGAATTAGTTTTGAGGATATTCTGCATCCAGGAGTACCTCTTGTTGGGATGTCAGATGCATTTGCTAATTTCTGAAGTCTGTAGGGTGGCTTACAAGCCTATCTGCTGCTATCTTTCTTGCTTAGTCTCTTTACACTCGTCTCTCTCTCTCTCTCTCTCTCTCTCTCTCTCCCCCCCCCCCCCCCCTCTCTTCCATCCATCCATCCACATCCCTCCTATAATATTGCACCACAAGCTCTATCTATCTAGGTCCATCCATCCATGAATTCTTCTACATCTCCTGTAATTTTGCACCACAAACCCTATCTATCTAGATAGAATTGAAGTTTTTTTTTTCCCTTGAAACTTCTATAAAATATTTCAGCTTGGACCACTAGCTCCATCTATCTAGACAGAATTGAAGACCTTTTTTTGCTTGAACCTTCTGCAGAACATTTCATATCCTCCTTTTAGGTCCACTTACATCTCCTATAGTTTAGCTCCACAAGCTCTCCAACCTTCATCGTCAAGTTAATAAAAACTTATCTCCATCAATCAACCAATCAATCTATCCTATAATTTTGCACCACAAGCCCTATCTAGATGAAATGATGACTTTTTTCCTTGAACCTTCTACAAAAGTTTCAGATCCTCTTTTCGGGTCCAATTACATCTCCTATAATTTTGCACCACGAGCTCTCAAACCTTTGTTGTCAAGTTAATAACAACTTATAGTTCATTGGAAAAAGCAAGAAGCTTCCACTTTGAGTTTTCACTGTCATCAATGAAATGTATCCCTTTTCTCTATACCCTAAATCTTGGATATTAAGTTTGGTAATGATCCACCCGTTGTTTAAGTCAGATTGAGTCCCCGGAAATTCCTATTTCGCATGTCTGCACTGCTTTGGGATTAGAGATTCATTCCCAACAGGTTAACTGCATCAGACATCAAATTTGGTAATATTGTTTTCATACAGGTGAATTTTCCAATAATTCAGCATGATGCTATGGAAATGTTCATTCTGTTACTGTTGATGGGATCATATATTTTTTCTCGGTGGTTAAATACCCATAATTTTCTGCAAGAGATTTTAGTTGAAATATCTTGATTTTTCCTTCTGTAAGAAAATGCTGTCAGCCAACTCTACTGCTAACTTACTAGGTCTTGTCAGATTTTGCCTAAGAGATTAAAAGTGCTTAATACGTAAATGTAACAATTCTTTGTTTCATGAAAACTAAACCAGCTTTAAGTTGCACATATCAGATAGCATATGGTCTCTCTGAAATTAGGATGCTTAATATGCTATTAGTTTTTAATCTGAAATAATGAAATATTTGTAAAGAATAAATATTGGGTAATCTTCTTGGATATATAGTATGAAGGAATAAAAAGTTATGTTTGGGATCAGTCATATGAATTAAGGCTTCTAATCTTCTGATAGATTTTGGACAGCTTAAAGAAAGCCTCCTGTTGGGGAAAAGCTATCTTATAAGAATCATGCAGATATTTTCTCCATTGGATTCTAGAACATGCTTTTTTGTCAATACATGACTGGATGAGTATGGGTTTCCTGTTAGTCCTTTGTGTCATTGGAGATGTCCTTTGTTCTCACATAAAAAAGTCTTGATAGAAGAAGCTAGCAATGGAAAATGTCGGGCTTGTCATGGCAGGGATATGGCACTTTCTTTATCTCAGGGTAGCATAATATTGATGCTGCATGCGAATGTACTTGAGAGAGTATGATAATAAGATACAATTTTTAATATGCATAAGTGCATATGTATGTATACATATATGTGGTTATGTGTTTTATTTTTTAAATATGTATGTGGTGTTCCATAGCCATGACTATGTTTTCGTGTGGACCAATGCGGTGTGTTTTATTCTATTAATATGCAGTGAACTGTTAAAGCCATTTTTTGGGAGGTTTTCACATTTAACATCTTATATTTTCCTATGCATTAAGAAAACAACTTGAGCATGTTTGTTCAGGTTGAGGACCACTCTAGACTTAACTGAGCCAACAACATGCCCCACCCTAGCCTGATCTAGAACCAAGTCTAACTTGCTTCCATACTTCAGCTAATGCAAACTTTATCTTGGATAAAATCATGCTAGTTTGGATTGTATCTAAAGAAGATTTTCTTCTAAGATCTACAATTTGATTTGGGCATGTTTTATGTTGTCTAGATTGGTAGTCCTATGATAGAAATATGCATTAGTTTTTGGTTTTTTCTTGGGTTTAGTAACCTCAGTGTAGAAGTGGAGTTTGGTTGCCTAGAATTTAGGCTTGAACTTCACTTTATTTGACATTGGGTTGACATTTATTGGTTTCTCTAGTCTTTGGTCTGAACTATGGCTGACCAACCTAAGTTGCATGCCTAGTTACATGGAGATAAAGTTGTGTTTCAATAATTTATATGATATTAGAAGTTTTCAAATTCTATTTACCTTGTTATTTTGTTCCATTGAAACAAAGAGTTGTATAGATTGACGATTGAAGTCCTGGTGGGATGGGGCTGTCCCCGTCCCTTTTCATCGAGATCTTGGCACTTGATATGGGTATGGGACCCCAAAACTACTTTCGGCCTCCATTTCGGCTGTCCTGCCTTCATTCCAGCTGGATCACGCATCGATACGGCTATTTCGGTCAGGGTGTGCCCTAAATTTTCTTTCTAGATGATGCTTTGGTGGCTGATTGGTCGCCGGGTGGAAGAAGGATAGAGTACTGACCTTCCACTGATGTGTTGGCATTGACATTGTCGTTGAGAGGGAGCATGGACTTTAGTTCCTTTTGATTTTCCCACTAGTAGAGCATGCTAGGAGGGAGATCGCTTGGGAGGGAGGAGGGAGGCATTTTGATTTTCCCACGAGCAGAGGCCACCATGGAGCCGTGGGCCAAGAGGGGGGGGAGGGTGGAGTCCCTTTCCTCTGTCTCCTGAGCCAATCGATCGCACATCGCCTCGGTTCTTGGTCATTGGTGGATAGTGGAGTCCATGTGGCAGCGCATTGCGGGAGTTTACTTCAGAGTTTGGATTGCATCATTTTCAAAGCATTCCAAACACCCTCCATTAGCTGCACAGCTCTTAAAGCATTAATTGCGCCACCCAACGGTGGATTTGCACAAAGAAGGGGGAATCATTCTTTGGTGCGAAAAGTCTAATATGTTGAGGAGTATAGGTGACTAAAGGTGTCATGAGAGTTTTTTTTCCTCCTCCAAGGCAACTGGAGAGGACAGCGTGGGTGCATATGGAAGAGAGAGCTTAAAAAAAGTCAAAAAAAAGGAGAAAATTATCCATATATGGGGAAAAAAGATAGATTCACTGTTGGGTTCCGGTGGCACAGTGGAAGGCCCAGGTGTTTAAAATTTTTCATTCAAAACACCTAACGCATCGAAATTCAAGAACCCAGGAACCTTTGATAATAGCAATCAAAGCATGAATATACAAAAAATATTAGGAAGCATATTTTTTGAATTCTGATTTGGTGAAGAATTATTTTTACTAGGCGTCCAAGTATTCGCTCTCCAACGGTGATCCACACAGGAATCAATCCAAGGACAGTGCTCCTTTTTCATCTTGCTTCAAGAGTTCTAACTCTTAGAACTCGACCAGTCTCCAACTAATCAGACCCTCCTCCAGATCTGAGTTTGGACCTCTCAGAACTTCCTTCTGGCCTTGATCTCCTTCTTTAGGACCTCTCAAACCCTTAGAACTATTGAAAATAGGACCTTGTCCTAAGACCTAGGATTGTAAGAGAGGGAGAGAGAGTGGATAGGGTTGTAAGAATTTAATGACCAACTCTATTTGCCGCTCCCTATTTATAGAACCAGAGGGGGCGCCAATCAAGAAGTCACATCCCAAATTAATCATCGTATCAGATAACCAGAGTTCCTTCAAACAGAAGGACTTATCTGGTTTCAGATACGACGATTTCTTCTCCCACGCATACGCCATGAATAAAAAGATGCTTTTGGCGTCCCTTCACAAATATGATAAGCCCTCATTCGTCATGTGGCAAGGGCATTTAAATTTGGTGACAGATAATTAGATCAACAGATAAGTGCTGCCCCCTTCTGCTTGAAGCAGGACTCTTCACGCGACTCTTTGCGTGAAGACTTATCACCCACGCACGCCATGTTTTTTTTTTTGAGTGTCTCATGCCCATTCAGAAGGAGTTTTCACACTTTAAAAAATGTGCCGAGGAAGTTCAATGGCTGATCTCTACGTCCTAAGGATCAGAGATCCAAAGTAGGACTTTGGTCCTCTGCATGCTAAAAATGAAGTGGGCGTGCGCCCCTTCACAATTAGCGCCAAGAGTCCATAACCACTTGGCCTCTTGGTTCCAAAACGTGGATAAGAGCTTTAGGTGCCCCATTTTGGGCTGCCTCCAAGTGGCTTGATCTAATCCAGGTTCTTATCAAATTAGGTTAGCCAAAAAGTAAGGTTTGAGATCAAATATGATCTCTTAAGGAGCTAGGGTTAGCCACATGTGCTAGCATGCTTACCGGCTATCCGATTGGATCCATAATTCCAATCAACCATATCAAATGAGTCCTTAGCTAATTTTCTTATGTGTTTGATCCATTGGGTTCCACATCTAGTTAGCAGCAAGTCCGGATGTAAGTTGACCTAATTTGATTAGAATCCTTTCGAATCGATTAAGGTCCAAACTGTGCTAACTCGAGTTTAGCAATTAGAATCCTTTCTAATTTGGAATCGAATTAAATTTTTTAATTCGATCAAACCTACAAGTTAAGATTGACATCTAGCAACGTATCATGACTACCCAAAAGATGTGGAATTTGGTGAAAATATTAAATATACCCTTCAGTGGTAAGTTACCGTGCAATTCAATTCTTTGATCATTCCGCATCTCGAATATGTTCATGAATATGGAATCATATCAAATTCAAACACATTCTTATTAATTCTCCATTGGTCAACGATGACTTTGATGATGAAGCATTAAAAACTCTTTCTAATCTTCATCCTGCTTTAGCCAAAATTTTTTTGAGTCATCTAGAGATGAGAATGCATAGGATGTCATCTCCTTTTGCTAGAAGTGATGGATTTCTTGTTGATCGACTCACAACTTCCATACACATTCCACCATATCCAGAATATTCGGTATATGCTTTTATGCCATGTATAGGAATCAACCAAAATATGGATTCATGTGCACAATATTTCATGGTGATCTCAGGTCTAAAGATCACTTGCACAACTTTCACTTAGAGAACCATCTTTTGACATGCAAATAAGGCTCCATAAAATGTTCTCTATTGGCGAGTCAATTTAGTGAATTTATTCCCTAATGAGCACCCACATTCTTGTATTAGTGTCTCAAATAAGTAACTTGTGAAATCAGCTATCCTCTCCATCGAGTATACATAGGATGTGTCATTCTATCCGGAATATTGATCTCCGACTCAATATTCTTACGATCAGGAATGTTTAGGATTAAGGTTATAGGATTTTAGGTTTCATAGGCATGAACTCTTCATGATCCTAAAATCATTGCTCTAATCTATGGGGTTCATTATAATCTTATACACAATAAGATGCAGCTACAACGATGAATCAGTGCCTCATTTTATTATCAAATGAATAATGTCATTACATGAGTTGGAAGTTTATAAAGAAAAGTTTCATCACATCACTCATGCGATTGACTTGTGGGGCACTCTTCTTTCAATCTTCTACTTGTACTAAAGCCATTCATCTTTGTATCTCAATCTCATACTATCGAGATGGCGATCAAATAGCTGTAGTGGTGTGGCCTTAGTGATTGGATCTTATATTGTTCTTAGTATCAACTCGTTCTCAGACAACATCTTGTCTCTTAATAATTTTTTAAACGAGATGCAAGTGTCTGAAGATGTGCTTGGATTTTTGATGAGATATAGATTTCTTTGCTTGAATAGCAGCACCAATGTTATCACAATAGAGTGGTACTGGTCCTTTAATCTCAGGAACCACTCTTAATTCAGTGATGAACTTCTTCATCCAGACAGCTTTCTTAACGGCTTTACTAGTAGCAATGTATTCTGCCTCGGTGGTTGAGTCAGCTACAGTCTGTTGCTTGGAACTCTTCTAACTCATTACTTCACCATTTAGGGTAAACACATATCCTGATATTGACTTGCTATCATCTGGATCAAATTAAAAATTAGAATTAGTATATCCTCTAGTTTTAACTCTGATCCATCTCCATATATAAGAAAAACATCTTTAGTCCTCCTCACATACTTAAGAATATTTTTCACAGTTTTCCAATGATCCTTCTTTGAATCAGCCTGAAACTTGCTAGCTATGCTTAAAGCATAAGCTATATCAGGCTTAGCACATACATGGCATACATGATCGATCCCACAGTCAAAGCATAAGGGATTTCACTCATTCTTTTCCTCTCCTCTGGTGTCTTAGGACACATTTTCTTGAAGAGACGTATGCCATGTCTTACAGATAAATAACCTTTTTTATTTGCCTCCATGTTGAACCTTTTCAACGCAAGATCGATATACTGAGACTGGAACAAGCCTAGCATCCTTTTAGATGCATCTTTGTAGATCTTTATACCCAGTATATGGGATGCTTACCCAAGTCTTTTATGAAAAATTTATTTGATAGTCAAGTCTTGTTCGATTGCAGCATTAGGATATCATTCCCAATGAGTAGTATGTCATCGACATACAAAACTAAGAAGACAACAGCACTCCCATTTGTCTTTTTATACACACAAGGCTCATCCATGTTTTTGATAAAGTCAAATTCTTTGACTGTTATATCAAAATGGATGTTCCAACTCTTCGAAGCTTGCTTCAATCCATAGATTGATTTTTTTAGCTTGCATACTTGATTTGCTCTCCCACTTGAGACAAATCTCTTTGGCTGAGTCATATAGACCTCTTCCTTAAGATTACTGTTGAGGAAAGCAATCTTGACATCCATCTGCCAAATCTCATGGTCGTAGTATGTAGCTATAGCAAGTAAAATCCGAATGGACTTGAGCATGGCCACTGATGAAAAAGTTTCATCATAGTCAATTCCTGTCTTTGCTCGAAACCCTTCATCACCAACCTAGTTTTGTAGGTTTCTATTTGGCCATATGCTCCGATCTTCTTGAAGACCCACTTGCATCCTATTGGGGTCACACCCTTAGGCGCATCAACCAAAATTTACACTTGATTGATATACATTGAGTCCATCTCGGATTTCATGGCATCCAGCCATTTGTCAGAGTCTACTCATGACAGCTTCCGAATAGGATAGTGGATCATCATCCTCAATGATGTTGATCTCATTGTCATTCTCAATGACAAATCCATATCTCAAAGATGCCTGTCGCACTCTATCTGACCTTCGAAGAGGTGTGTATTGTGGATGTACCTTATCCTTGGATACTTCTGGTTCAGGACTCCTTGTGGTCTAACTACAGGTATTTCTGGAATAGTTTGTATGTCCTGAACTCCTTCGAGTTTAACATTCCTGCCACTGCCTCCTTTTTGGATGAATTTTTTTTCCAAAAAAGTAGCATGCCTACTAACTAATATTTTTTGTTCAGTAGGATCGTAGAAGTAGTATTCTTTAGTTTTCTTAGGATATCCTACAAACTTACACTTGTTTGATCTAGCATTTAGCTTATGCTCAAAAATATTTTTGACATAAGCAGGATAGCCCTAAATCTTAAGATGTTTAAGATTCGACTTCCTTTCTTTTTATATCTTATATGGAGTACTAGCAATAGACTTTGAAGGCATCTTGTTCAATATGTATGCGGCTGTTTCTAGGGCATATCCCCAAAATGATATTGGAAGATCGATGAAGCACATCATGGACCGCATCATATCTAATAGAATGCGATTTCTCCTTTCTGCTGTACCATTTAATTGTGGTGTATAAGGAAGGGTCTAAATAAGAATACCTTTATCTTTAAGATGATCAAAAAATTTACTGGATAAGTATTTTTCTCCTCAATCAGATCGAAGAACCTTGATACTTTTTCTAGTTTGTTTCTCAACCATACTTTGATACTTCTTAAACTTATTAAAGACTTCGGATTTATGTTTCATAAGATATACATATCCAAATGTTGATAAATCATCTGTCAAGGTGATAAAGTAGGAGTATCCTCCTCTGACCTGAGTTGTTATCAGCCCACATATATCTGAATGTACAAGGGCTAACAGCTCTCTTGCCTTCTTTCCATATTCAGAGAATGGAGTCTTGGTCATCTTACCTATGAGACAAGATTCACAAGTTCCTAATGATTCATAATTATATGGGTTAAAGAACTTTTTTTTGTACAATTTGTTAATCCTTGACTCACTAATATGACTAAGGCGGTAACGCCAGAGATATGTGATATTCACATTTTCTTTCTTTTCATATTTCTATCAATATGAAAAACATTTTCATTGAGTGTAAGAATTAGAAGATTGTTATCAATATAACCACTGCCATAGTATTCATTAAAAAAGAAAATGGAGCAATCATTACTCATTAACTTTATTTCATAACCTTGTTTTAATAACAAAGATACTGAAATAATATTTCTAATGACCTTAGACATATAATAATAGTCTTCTAATTTTAAAGTCTAGCCCGAAGGCAAATTGAGCATATAGGTTCCTACGGGCAGGCTAATGGACTCACTTGCTCTGAAAAGCTCGAGATCACCTTTTTTTAGCCCTCTGATATTCTGTAGCTGCTGTAATGAATTGCAGATATGTGAACTACAGATGGTATCCCGTATCTAAGTATCAGAGTCTGAGGTACTCAATGAAAAATAGGTCTGTATCATCTATACATCTTTCGGTGCAACACTTGCACCCTGCTTCAAATTTGCAAGATAATTCTTGCAATTTTTCTTTTAATATCCTATTTTGCCACAATAATAATAGGTAATGTTTGTAGGAACATTATTTGCCTTCTTCCTTTTGAAGATGCTATCTTTCCAGCTCTGCTCTTCATATAATTCCTTAAGATTAAGGATTATGGAGTGAGGATCCATATTATTATATTGTCTCTGTAACTCTTTGCTCATCGAGGCCGACATAATATATTTGACAATCATGTTGTCTGATTGTCACATCTTATATGCAGTTTGATCCTCTTCAGAAGCATCTTCATTGGTCGAACCAGGGTCAGGAATTTTCAGAACATAAGAGACCTCCTGTATAAATCTAATTTGCAAGTTTCTCAATCAGTCCACATAGTTTGGACCAGTCAATATATTTTCATTTATGATGCATGCAGTGAGAGTGAAGTTGTCATAATGTAGAATTAAATCTATATGAATTAAGAACAATAGTATAAGCAGACTACTCATGTTTGATATGCATAACTAGATAAGGTCTTCTGTCTTGTTATGTCTCTCATTATTTTATCGGATACCATAGCCCTTACCTATGGTAAGTGAGAAACCCTACTTGATTTCTTTAGTGGGGTTGAGATGCTAATTCCTCATGAAAATCTTATGGATAGTGTTGGATATAAAATACCCACAGCCGAAATCCTCGGCGGAATCGACATCAGAACAGCTCCGCCCGGACTCCTACGGGAGCCGGGCTCCGCCATCGACATCAGAACAGCTCCGCCCGGACTCCTACGGGAGCCGGGCTCTGCTATCGACAGCAGAACAGCTCCGCCCGGACTCCTACGGGAGCCGGGCTCCACCTCTGACATCAACTGCTGCACAGTTCCGCCCGGACTCCTACGAGAGCCGGGCTCCGCTCTCAGTATGAACTGCTGGTAAGCTCCGTCCGGACTCCTACGGGAGCCGGACTTCGCCTCTAACTTGGATTGCTGGTAAGCTCCGTCCGGACTCCTACGGGAGCCGGACTTCACCTCTAACTTTGATTGCAGAGTGCTCCGCCCGGACTCCTACGGGAGCCGGGTTCCGCTTTCAGTATGAACTGCTGGTAAGCTCCGTCCGGACTCCTACGGGAGCCGGACTTCACCTCTAACTTTGATTGCAGCACAGCTCCGCCCGGACTCCTACGGGAGCCGGGCTCCGCCATCGACAGCAGAACAGCTCCGTCCGGACTCCTACGGGAGCCGGGCTCCGCCTCCAACATCAACTGCTGCACAGCTCCGCCCGGACTCCTACGAGAGCCGGGCTCCGCTCTCAGTATGAATTGCTGGTAAGCTCTGTCCGGACTCCTACGGGAGCCGGACTTCGCCTCTAACTTGGACTGCTGGTAAGCTCCGTCCGGACTCCTACGGGAGCCGGACTTCACCTCTAACTTTGATTGCAGAGTGCTCCGCCCGGACTCCTACGGGAGCCGGGTTCCGCTTTCAGTATCCACTGCGGGTAAGCTCCGTCCGGACTCCTACGGGAGCCGGACTCCACCTACAACCCCAACCGAAAGGAGGACCCTTCCCGGACTTCTACAGAGGCCGGACTCCTACCGCTGCCGAGCCTCGATCAACAGATCCGCGCCCCTTGGCAGATCACAATAACAACCATGATCCTGTTCCACTTCCTGTAGCGGATTCCGCGCGGCTCCATCATCCCCTGCGGCGGACCCATTACTTTCTGACAGGCTGTGCCAAACGGCCACGATTCTGCTCCGCTCCCTGCGGCAGGTGCTGCACGATCCCACTACTCGCTGACAACTAGCGGCAACGGACGCCGCTCCACTACCTGCAACAGGCCCTACGTGGCAGGCTATGACAATAGCCACGAGTCTACCCCACTACTCTTCGTAATAAATTCCCCTGACTATGGGCGGCCACTACCAGACGGTTACAAACGTCGCCATCAATCCGTTGCCCCCTCCACCTATAAAAGGGGGACCACCCAGATACGTTATTCTCTAAGCTCATTTTCTTATCTCAAAACTCTGCTAAATTCTCCGTTCGAGCACTCCATTCTTGTTGAGGCAGAGAACTGACTTGAGCGTCGGAGGATCTTGCCGGAGCAACCCCATCTCCGGTTTAGACTTCCCTTGCAGGTCCCGACGGCGACCGTGGCTTCCCCGACTCCAGCTTCTCCGGCGCAAGCAGATTTTTGCACCAACAGGATTGGCGCTAGAGGAAGGGGCTGTGTCTTCGCAGCACCCTTGTTCTTGAAGGAGCGCTCAACGGATCCGCTTCCGGCCATCTTTTCCGGCGCCCAATCCTCCTTCCCTCATCTGATGCCCTCTCATGAGGTCTCTGCACAACTACCTCCGGCTATGGTCGCCGACAAAGGGTGGCCGGATGACCGGTCTCCTCCGGATTCCGTCAACGTCATCTCGGGGGAATCCCGGCGGGAGGCAATCAGCACATCAGCTGCATCCTTCAAGCGGCAAAAAGTTGAAGAACCCATAGCCTTCACTGAAGAAGACGCCCAGGGAGTCCAATTCCCTCATGACGACGCGGTCGTAGTTTCCTTGAACATAGCAAATTACGACGTCCGTCGCATTCTCGTCGACAACGGGAGTTCGGCCGACATCTTGTTCTACAACGCCTTTTCAAGAATGGCCACTCTTGGCGGTAATCTAAGGCCGATTTGCTCCCCCTTGATAGGGTTTACCGGTGATGCCGTTCCGACGGAGGGAATGATAGCCCTAACTGTGACCGGGGTCAGCATCCAAAGCAGTCCAGAGCCCTGGTGAATTTCCTGGTGGTAAAGGCGCCGTCTGCCTACAATGCGATTCTTGGCCGACCCGGCCTCAATGCCCTCAGAGCTGTTGTTTCAACCTACCATTTGAAATTGAAGTTCCCCACCAACCAGGGGATCGGAGAGGTCTGGGGAGACCAAGCACTGGCCAGGCATTGCTACAACATTGCCTTGCAAAGAAGCGATCAGGCGGACCCCTGCCCGGTCGATGGATTGGATACCCGCGATGACCTCGCTGAAGAGAGGGGCGGACCAATTGAAGATCTAATACCAATCCCTCTGAATGATGGGAACACAGAGCATGTGGTATTAATTGGCTCCAACCTGGGGGAGGAGGTACGGACGCGTCTTGTGGATTTCCTCCGAACAAATGCGGACGTTTTCGCATGGGTCCCGGCGGATATGCCGGGGATCGATACAGAAGTCATGGAACATCATCTGGCGGTCGACCCTAAACATCGGCCGACAAAAGAAAAAATCCGGAGTCATGCCCCGGAGAGGCAGAAGGCAATAGCCGAGGAAGTGGATAAGCTTCTCAAGGCCGGATTTATCAAGGAAGTCAATTATCCTGAGTGGATCTCCAATGTCGTCTTGGTCAAGAAAGCAAACGGCAAGTGGAGGATGTGTATCGACTTCAAAAAGCTGAATAAGGCTTGCCCAAAGGACAGCTACCCCCTTCCCAGGATCGACCAACTGGTGGACGCTACCTCGGGCTATGAGCTTCTCACTTTTATGGACGCGTTCTCCGGCTATAACCAGATTAGAATGGCATCGGAAGATGAAGAAAAGACAGCTTTTATCACTAATCGCGGCCTCTACTGCTACAGGGTTATGCCGTTCGGCCTCAAGAACGCGGGCGCAACCTATCAGCGACTGGTGAACAAAATCTTCAAGGAGCAGATCGGCCGAAACATGGAGGTTTACGTGGACGATATGCTCGTGAAAAGCAGGTCTTCCGGAAATCATGTCGCCGATCTCGAGGAAACCTTTGGCGCTCTTCGAAAGTACAGAATGAAGCTGAACCCGACCAAATGCGCCTTTGGGGTAACCTCAGGAAAGTTCCTGGGCTTCATGGTATCAGGGCGCGGGATTGAGGCCAATCCGGAGAAGATTCGCGCCATCCAAAATATGACCGCCCCAAGGTCGATCAAGGAGGTTCAGTGCCTCACGGGGAGGATTGCGGCCCTTAATCGCTTTGTCGCGAGGTCGGCCGAACGATGTTTGCCCTTCTTTCAAACCCTCAAGCAGCCGAAGAACTTCTGTTGGACCTCTGAATGCCAATGGGCATTCGAAGAATTAAAAGGCTACCTTAGCTCACCCCCACTGCTGGCGAAGCCCGAACCTGGGGAGGAATTATTTTTGTACCTGGCAGTCTCTCCCACAGCCCTCGCAGCCGTCCTTGTCAAAGAAGAAATGAAAGTCCAGCGGCCGGTTTACTACATTAGCCGTGCGCTGAGGGACGCCGAGACCAGGTATACTAAATTAGAAAAACTGACCTACGCCTTGTTGATTGCAGCTCGGAGACTCCGACCTTACTTTCAAGGGCACACGGTGACACTACTCACCGATCAACCGATCAAGGCGGTTTTGCACCGAGCTGATACCTCTGGAAGAATGGCAAAATGGGCAATCGAGCTCACAGAATTCGACATCAACTACAAACCTAGACCGGCAATAAAGGCCCAAATATTGGCAGATTTCATAGTAGAATGCACCATCCCCGAGGAGGCCGAACCTGAGTAAAGCAAAGTTGACGACCTGAAGACTCGACCGAACTCCCCCAACAAAGAAGCCAGTCCCTCCGATTGCTTTTGGACCCTCTGTGGACGGATCTTCCAACATGGCGGGCGCGGGTGCAGGACTGATCTTGGTCAGTCCGGAGGGAGTCGTCGTGGAGTACGCTCTGCGTTTCGAGTTCCCCGCAACAAACAACGGAGCGGAATATGAAGCTCTGATAGCGGGATTAAGGGTCGCCAAAGAGCTCGGAATAGGTCAACTCCGGGTGCACAGCGACTCCCAACTTGTGGTGGGGCAAGTCAGCGGGAGCTATGAAGCACGGGAGGACAGCATGGCCAAATATCTTGAGAAGGTGAAGGAGTTCACCCCTACCTTTAGCAGTTTCGACATCAGGCAAATTCCAAGGTCGGAGAATACCAGAGCCGATCTTCTCTCCAAACTGGCGACATCGGCTCCGGCCGAACTGCCCAAAGGCGTCCTCTTCGAAGTTTTAAAACATCCGAGTACGGAAGAGCCGCGGCCCGTAATGGAGATCGACCACGAGCCCAGCTGGGTCGACCCACTGACAACCTACCTTAAAGATGGGGTTCTCCCCCAGGACGCGAAAGAGGCCCGGAAGCTCCGAAATCAAGCCTCCCGGTACATCCTTTATGAGGGCAAATTGTACAAAAGATCATACTCCTTGCCCCTTTTAAGGTGTCTCCGGCCCTCAGAAGCTGACTACGCTTTATGGGAAGTACACGAGGGAGCTTGCGGAAGCCATTTGGGTGCCAGATCTTTATCCCACAAGCTACTCCGCCAAGGGTATTACTGGCCAACGATGCATCATGATTCGATCGAATATGTCAAGAAATGTGATCGATGCCAGAGATACGCCAACATCCAGAGACAACCCGCTACCGAGCTCACACCCTTGAGTGCCCCATGGCCTTTTGCACAGTGGGGGATGGATATTCTTGGCCCCTTTCCCATGGCGTCCGGTCAAAGGAAGTTTCTCCTTGTAGCGATCGACTACTTCACCAAATGGGTTGAGGCCGAGCCACTAGCAAAAATCACAGAAGCGAAAGTGCAGGATTTCGTCTGGAAATCAATCGTATGCAGGTTCGGTTTGCCTAGAACCCTAATCACTGATAATGGACGGCAATTCGCGGGAGCCAGATTTGCTGAATTCTGTGAAGATCTAAACATCTCCCACAACTTCACGTCAGTGGCCCATCCTCAGGCAAACAGCGAAGCTGAGGTAACTAACAGAACCCTTTTGCAGGGAATTAAGACAAGGCTTGGAAGAGCGAAAGGAACTTGGGCGGACGAGCTTTATCATGTGCTATGGGCGTACCGAACTACCCAGAGGTTGCCTACAGGGGAGACTCCCTTTGCTTTAGCCTTTGGTACGGAAGCCGTCATCCCGATCGAGCTTAAACTCCCGTCGGCACGAGTCGTGGCATTCGACGAACCCCAAAACACACAAAGTCTCAGGGCCAACCTCGACCTGCTGGAAGAAAGGCGGGAGATTGCTCAGGTTCGGATGGCGGCCTACAGACAGAAAGTTGTCCGGTATTACAACGCCCGAGTCAAGAACAAGGCATTTAAAGCAGGAGATCTAGTGCTCCGACGAGCTGCTGTCTCGCAACCACAGGGCCAGGGGAAACTTGCCCCGAACTGGGAGGGACCTTACGAGGTCAAGGAAGTAGTTCGGCCCGGAACTTATTATCTTAAGGAGCTCGGAGGAGCCGACCTCCCGCGACCATGGAACTCAGAAAACTTACGGATGTACTACCAGTAATTTCGTCCTAATCAAAAAATGCGTGCCCATATGTCTTGGGACAATTCAAGCAAACTGTATTAAAAACAAGAGGGCAACCTCTTAAAGTCGAAGGCCCGGTTCTTTTAGACCGGATGGGGGGAGAGGCCTTACAACGCCCATATGTGCCCCCACAGCCCTGTTAGGGACAGGAGGAGAACCTCGCCCTAACTTGAGCAAAGTCGAAGGCCCGGTTCTTTTAGACCGGACGGGGGGAGAGGCCTTACAACGCCCATAGTGCCCCCACAGCCCTGTTAGGGACAGGAGGAGAACCTCGCCCTAACTTGAGCAAAGTCAAAGGCCCGGTTCTTTTAGACCGGATGGGGGGAGAGGCCTTACAACGCCCATATGTGCCCCCACAGCCCTGTTAGGGACAGGAGGAGAACCTCGCCCTAACTTGAGCAAAGTCAAAGGCCCGGTTCTTTTAGACCGGATGGGGGGAGAGGCCTTACAACGCCCATATGTGCCCCCACAGCCCTGTTAGGGACAGGAGGAGAACCTCGCCCTAACTTGAGCAAAGTCAAAGGCCCGATTTTTTTAGACCGGATGGGGGGAGAGGCCTCGCAACGCCCATATGTGCCCCCACAGCCCTGTTGGGGACAGGAGGAGAACCTCGTCCTAACTGGAGCAAACCCGAAAACCCAATCCTTCTAGACCGGATGGGGGAGAGACCCCATAGCGCCCTAAAGCGCCCCCGCAAGCCAGGCTAATAACGCGAGGAGGACCTCACGCCGGCCCGAGCAAAACTAAAGGCCCGGACTCCTACGGGAGCCGGGCCCCAGCGACAAAGAAGACTTCACCCGGACTCCTACGGGAGCCGGGTTCCGCTCTCAGTATCAGCCGCTGGTAAGCTCCGTCCGGACTCCTACGGGAGCCGGACTTTATCTTTAACTTTGATCGCAGAGGACCCCGCCCGGACTCCTACGGGAGCCGGGGAATGCCTCCAACATCAGCTGCAGAACAGCTCCGAGGGAAACGAAAGGCTCCACCCGGACTCCTACGGGAGCCGGGTTCCAACGACAAAAAAGATTTCACCTGGACTCCTACAGGAGCCGGGCTCTATCGACGACATCAGCTACGGGACAACTACGCCCGGACTTCTACGGAAGCCGGACTTTGCCTAGGACTTTGGTTGCAGGAAAACGAAAGCTTTGCCCTGGCCCCTACGAGAACCAAGCTACTTCAACTTCAGGAGGACTTCTCCGCTCGGACTCCCAAGGGAGCCGGACTCAGCTCCGACTTCAACAGAGAAGAAACCCAAGCAGAAAGGAAAGCAAACAGTGCCCGAAGGCAACGGAAGCCTGGACCCTCAAATTCAAGCCCTAGGGGGGACTTCGGGCCCGAAGGGCCCCAAGCGAGCCTGCAGCCGTCAACGGAATCACAATTGGGTATCTTCGAACGGCGTAAGAACTGAAAAAGTAGCTCGGCAAACGATAACCCCACTAAAGAGGCCGCCGCCGACCTTGGGACGACGTGACACAGACGAAGAGAAGGAAAGGAAAATGAAGAAGTTCGACAGACAACTATTTAACGCGAGATGCAGACGAGGTACCAAAATTTCTTTTTCATTTAACAAAAGTATACGTTACAGGACCCGGTGGGTCAGAAAAAAGAGAGAAAAAGAAGATACACGTCATTACAAGTCTCGCAAGCACGGTTCAGGCAGGACGAACCGGAGGCCGCTACGAACTCCTCTCTCCGTCTCTATCCTTCTCAGTCGCGTTCTCCAGTGCGTGTAACAGCTCTCGCCCCATCTCGCCTCATTCTGTTTCCGAAGTCCCAACCCTGGCGGGAAAGGGGTGGGATAGATCTCCGGAGACGGTAAGGGCAACGGCGGCAGTAGCGAAGACCTGTTTCAAGAAGAACCGGAGTCACCTCGGAAGCGGTAGCGACGCCAGAGATGTGCCTCATCTCCAGACGCCCCACAACAGCCGCCACCCAAATTGCTCCGGCAAGGTCGGCATGCGCTACTTCCACCGTCCCCGCAACAAGTTCTACTGTCCCACCGTCGACGCCAACCGCCTCTGGTCTCTCGGCCCCGACGGCGTCAAGGATCCCGTCATGGCTTATGACGACTGCTCTGCCCTCTTGACCGGTATCACCCCGCCTTGCTACTCCGAAATTCGCGGGCAGAATAGCTTCACCAACAGCCCCCGTTATTAAACCCCTGTTGTTGAAGGGATTCTTCCTCGGGCCCCCTTTAAAACGATAGAGATTCTCACTGGCAGCCATTCTCCTCCTCGCCTTCCTCCAAGCCCTAAACATTCCTCAAGAACGGCTTCCGGGGTGGAGGACATGGCGTAGGGACCCTCAAAGAAGAATTGGGGGGGCTGAAGGAGGCAAGGACTGGTGCGAGGGAAACAAGACTCTCAGACGAAAGAAAAGCGCCAGGATGAAGCCACGAAAGGACTGAGGGGTTTAAATAACCGACGGATCCTAGCGCAATTATGGCGGCGAGTATTCCTGGGCCAGCTGGTGTGTGCCACATGTCGCGCTTATCCATTTCATTGCTATCGAGGGTTGACCACTCACAAATTCTCGTGGCACGACGCTTGGGATCGCGTTCTAACGGGGGTTCCGAAAAGACTCTTCACCGAGAAGCGGGCTATGACGTACACGCATTAAATGCCAAAATATCTGGAGGCGGCAGTGCGCAGGATTCGAAGGGACGGTTCCGGCTGTACCCATCTTTCTCTCTATGTACTTCCTTCGCTTGAAATTCAAACTCGGAAGTAGGGGGACTGGTGTTGGGTATAAAATACCCACAGCCGAAATCCTCGGCGGAATCGACATCAGAACAGCTCCGCCCGGACTCCTACGGGAGCCGGGCTCCGCCATCGACATCAGAACAGCTCCGCCCGGACTCCTACGGGAGCCGGGCTCCGCCATCGACATCAAAACAGCTCCGCCCGGACTCCTACGGGAGCTGGGCTCGGCCATCGACAGCAGAACAGCTCCGTCCGGACTCCTACGGGAGCCGGGCTCCGCCTCCGACATCAACTGCTGCACAGTTCCGCCCGGACTCCTACGAGAGCCGGGCTCCGCTCTCAGTATGAACTGCTGGTAAGCTCCGTCCGGACTCCTACGGGAGCCGGACTTCGCCTCTAACTTGGATTGCTGGTAAGCTCCGTCCGGACTCCTACGGGAGCCGGACTTCACCTCTAACTTTGATTGCAGAGTGCTCCGCCGGACTCCTACGGGAGCCGGGTTCCGCTTTCAGTATGAACTGCTGGTAAGCTCCGTCCGGACTCCTACGGGAGCCGGACTTCACCTCTAACTTTGATTGCAGCACAGCTCCGCCCGGACTCCTACGGGAGCCGGGCTCCGCCATCGACAGCAGAACAGCTCCGCCCGGACTCCTACGGGAGCCGGGCTCCGCCTCCGACATCAACTGCTGCACAGCTCCGTCCGGACTCCTACGAGAGCCGGGCTCCGCTCTCAGTATGAATTGCTGGTAAGCTCCGTCCGGACTCCTATGGGAGCCGGACTTCGCCTCTAACTTGGACTGCTGGTAAGCTCCGTCCGGACTCCTACGGGAGCCGGACTTCACCTCTAACTTTGATTGCAGAGTGCTCCGCCCGGACTCCTACGGGAGCCGGGTTCCGCTTTCAGTATCCACTGCGGGTAAGCTCCGTCCGGACTCCTACGGGAGCCGGACTCCACCTACAACCCCAACCGAAAGGAGGACCCTTCCCGGACTTCTACAGAGGCCGGACTCCTACCGCTGCCGAGCCTCGATCAACAGATCCGCGCCCCTTGGCAGATCACAATAACAACCATGATCCTGTTCCACTTCCTGTAGCGGATTCCACGCGGCTCCATCATCCCCTGCGGTGGACCCATTACTTTCTGACAGGCTGTGCCAAACGGCCACGATTCTGCTCCGCTCCCTGCGGCAGGTGCTGCACGATCCCACTACTCGCTGACAACTAGCGGCAACGGACGCCGCTCCACTACCTGCAACAGGCCCTACGTGGCAGGCTATGACAATAGCCACGAGTCTACCCCACTACCCTTCGCAATAAATTCCCCTGACCATGGGCGGCCCACTACCAGACGGTTACAAACGTCGCCATCAATCCGTTGCCCCCTCCACCTATAAAAGGGGGACCACCCAGATACGTTATCTCTAAGCTCATTTTCTTATCTCAAAACTCTGCTAAATTCTCCGTTCGAGCACTCCATTCTTGTTGAGGCAGAGAACTGACTTGAGCGTCGGAGGATCTTGCCGGAGCAACCCCATCTCCGGTTTAGACTTCCCTTGCAGATCCCGACGGCGACCGCGGCTTCCCCGACTCCAGCTTCTCCGGCGCAAGCAGATTTTTGCACCAACAGATAGCACAACAAATTTCCATGAGTTCAAAGATAGGAAACTCTTTCCAGTTGTATCTTATGCAACTCTCAACTTCACCTTGCCTCTAAGACACTCATAGTCTTGTGGATAGCATAACAAACTATAGTGTTTAGTTAAGTCGGACCCTTCAATTTTATACAGTCATATTTGAATAATGCTATCTTTATGGATAGCACAACAAAGCAATATATCCAAAATATGCCGTAAACATCTAATATGCATCATGACAACCCCACATCAATCCATATAGTAAGTCTTGTGGATAGTGTAACAAACCTACTACAGTTCTTGATATGATAATTGCTCATCATGAAGGAAGGCATATGTAGTGTCTTCAATGCTAAGCAACCCAAATTCAAAACTTAATTGACCAAGTAGGTGGGAGGCTTCCTATGCTTTCGCAACGGTCCTAATTAAGTAACCACTTTTGGCATTTATCTTAGACACCAATTGATCAATGAATTCGAAATGCGGTTAGCTATTCGTTTTCCAATATTACGACTTAATATAATTTTTTTGAGGGCTTTATAGTCTCATGCACATCCTATCTTAACCATTCACAACGATGCATAATCGAATTTAAATCATGACAACATTAACATGATCATAATCATGACATCATGCATCTAAACATATCTCTAAGATAGATTAGGGTTTGGATGTTCAATCGGACTCAACTCTTGACCCGACTTGAACCAAATCAAAAATTCTAGTTTGATCACAATCAAGACCACATTCTAACCTTTGATTGTATTCATCAAGATAGGCTTTGATACCACTGTTCGATTCCGGTGGCGCAACGGAAGGCCTAGGTGTTTAAATTTTTTTATTCAAAACACTTAATGTATCGAAACTCAAGAACCCAGGAACCTTTGATAATAGCAATCAAAGCATTAATATACAAGAAGTATTAGGAAGCATATCTTTTGAATTTTGATTTGGTGAAGAATTATTTCCATTAGGTGCCCAAGTGTTCGTCCTCTCATGGTGATCCACACAGGAATCGATCCAAGGATAGCGCTCCTTCTCCTTGCTTTAAGAATTCTAATTCTTAGAACTCGACCAGTCTCCAACTGATCAGATCCTCCTTTAGACCTGAGTTTAGACCTCTCAGAACCTCCTTCTAGCCTTGATCTCTTTCTTTAAGACCTCTCAAACCATTAGAACTATTAGGAATATGCTTGTCTTAAAAGAACAAACCTTGTCCTAAGACCTAGGGTTGTAAGAGAGGGAGAGAGGGAGTGGATAGGATTGTAAGAATTTAATGACCAACCCTATCTGCCACCCCCTATTTATAGAACCAGAGGGGGCGCCAAGCAAGAAGTCACGTCCCAAATTAATCATCGTATTAGATAACCAGAGTTCCTTTAAGTAGAAGGACTCATCTGGTTTCAGATACGATGATTCCTTCTCCCATGCGCACGCCATGAATAAAAGGATGCTTTTGGCATCCTTTCACAAATCTGATAAGCCCCGAATTCGTCATGTGGCAAGGGCATTCAAATTTGGTTTCAGATAACCAGATCAATAGATAAGTGCCTCCCCCTTCTGCTTGAAGCAGAAGGACTCTTCACGTGACTCTTCGCGTGAAGACTTATCACCCGCGCGCGCCATGTTTTTTTTTCGAATGTCTCATGCCCATGCAAAAGGAGTTTTCACACCTTAAAAAGTGTGCCAAGGAAGTTCAATGGCAGATCTCCACGTCCTAAGGGTCAGAGATCCAAAGTAGGACTCTGGTCCTTCTGCACGCCAAAAATGAAGTGGGCTTACGTCCCTTCACAATTAAGGCCAAGAGTCCATAACTACTTGGACTCTTAGTTCCAAAATGTGGATAAGGGCTTTAGGTGCCCCATTTTGGGCTGCCTCCAAGTGGCTTGACCTAATCTAGATTCTTACCAAATTAGGTTAGCCAAAAAGCAAGGTTTGAGATCAAATCTGATCTTTCAAGGAGCTAAAATTAGCCATACGTGCTAGCATGCTTACCGGCTATCTGATTGGATCCATAATTCTAATCAACCATATCAAATGGGTCCTTGGCCAATTTCCTTATGTGACCCATTGGGTGCTACATCTAGTCAGTAGCAGGTCCGGATGCAAGTTGACCTAATTTGATTAGAATCCTTTCTAATCGATTAAGGTCCAAACTATGCTAATCCGAGTTTAGCAATTAGAATCTTTTCTAATTTGGGATAGAATTAAACTCTTTAATTCGATCAAATCTATAAGTCAAGATTGACGTCTAGCAACGTATCATGACTATCCAGAAGATGTAAAATTTGATGGAAATATCAAAAACACTCTTCAGTAGCAAGTTACCGTGCAATTCTATCCTTCGATCATCTTGCATCTCGAATATGTTCATGAGTATAGAATCATATCAAACTCAAACATATATTCTTATTGATTCTCCATCAATCAACGATGACTCTGATGATGAAGCATTAGAAATTCTTTCTAATCTTTATTCTACTTTGACCAAAGACTTTCTGAGTCATCTAGAGATGAGAATCTGTTGGATGTCATCTCCTCTTACTAAGAGTGATCGATTCTTTATTGACCGACTCACAAGCTCCATATATATTCCACCATATCCAGAACATCCGGTACATGTCTTTATGCCATGCATGGGAATAAAACAAAATATGGATTTATATGCACAAGATTCTATGATGATCTCAGATCTAAGGATCACTTGCACAACTTCCACTTAGACAACCATCTTTTGACATGTAAGTAAGGCTCCATAAGATGTTCTCTGTCGGCAAGTCAATTCAGTGAAGTCATTTCCTAATGGGCACCCACATCCTTGTATTAGTGTCTTACACAAATGATCTGTGAAATCAGCCACTCTCTTCATCGAGCATACATTGGATGCGTCAGTTTATCTGAAACATTGATCTCCGAGTCAATGTTTCACAGGCATTCCTATGACTAGGAATGCTTAGGATTAGGATTTGAGGATTTTAAGTTTCACAGGCATGAACTCTTCATGGTTTTAAAACCATTATCCTAATCTATGGGGTTCATCATAATCTTATACAGAATAAGATGTAGCTACAATGATGAATCAATGCCTCATTTCATTATCAAATGAATAATGTCATTACATGAGTTGGAAGCTTATAAAGAAAAGTCCCATCGCATCACTTATGTGATTGGTTTGTAGGGTATTCTTCTTTCATTCACAGGATATTTTCATATGGTCGACATGATTTGAAGTAATAATGCTGCGAAATACTTGGAAGACCATCTTTTAATCCATTAAAGGGGAGTTCGAAGCCTCCCCTTGGTGACACGTGTCGCCAATTGAGGGGGTTCTGAGCTCTCCAAGGAAAAAAGGGGGAGGGGGAGAGAAGAAAAAGGGAGTTTAAAGTGGATTTGCATTGTATCTTTCACGCGAAAGAATGATTGATCTTCTTTTGCGACCTTAACTACTAGATCGTGCTTTGCACACCTTGCAAAGCATGATGAACATCTTCCATTCATCTGCAGCATAGATAAGGAAGCTCAAGTCTCATTTTGAAAGATGTGTAAAGCATGATCTAACGGTTGAGATTGCGAAAGAAGATCAATCATTCTTTTCGTGTAAAAGATACCACCCGGGTATGTTCAAAGCTTGGTTTTGAACTCCCTTGTGTATGATAGGAAAAAGGGGGGATAGAAATAGTAGACTCTAAGCCCCTTTATATGGTAAGAGAAAAAATGGTGTATGGTAGATATATTATTTGTACTGTAGATGGGATCGACTTCATTCTTTTCGAGTAGTACAGAGTATTAATGGATAATGATGCAACTGGGGATAGAGTTCCATACTTTGTCTGGAATGGGGCCGTGGCATGACATCTACATCATCATCCACATTGGCATCCACATCAGCAACTTGTTCAATCAATAGAGGGAGAGATGAGAGAAGGGATGCTTGTGGGTCAAGGAGAGAAGGGATGTTACTCGATGGCGGCATAGTGGGGAGAGAGGCGATGGACTAAGAAGGAGAATGTGGCACCGACGATTGTGGCGCAAGGGCTTGGGCAATAGTGAAGAGTATGGTGATGTGGGACTGGAAGGGGAAGGTGAGGAGCAGAATGTACGGGTTGCCAGTGTAGCTCCTGGCAGACGGTGGTGTACAGCAAAGATTGGGGATGTACGTTAAAGACAGGTCATAATAGGAAGTGATAGAAATAAACTAGCCTAGCCTTGGCAAGAGCCATGATGTCGAGACCTTTTTATTAATAAAATGGCCAGGCCACTCTTTGTACGTAACACCTTTTCTCCCATTCTAATAAATCCTAGGTGGGTGACCTCCAATTCATCACACAAAAAAAACAAAGCTTGAAAAAGCTAACTCGTTAGGCTATATATATCGGAGCAACAACCGTCACAAACTTCTTCTTCAAATGATGCTTTTTTTGTGGGATCAAAGGCTGTCATATCCCAGACAGCAATCAGTAAATTGATGAAAGAGCAAAACAATTAAAAACTAAATTAACAAAAAAAAAAAAGAACATCCTAAATCTATCCTCTTCCATAACAATCTGGTAATCCAACTATTCTTCCAATCCTTCGAGTTTCGTTACATATATTGGAGCAACAAATTAACTTTCATGTAAGTTTCTGGAACAAAATTATATTCTATATGTTCTTTAGTTAACAAAAAAATTCACAATATTTAGGTTATTTTCTCCACATTTACACTCTCCCGCTATGGAGCACAGGTCCCACACTAGTAATGCATTATAGTGTTAGTTTTAAATAGAACCAATTTATCATAAATATATTTGAAGTTCAAATATGTTTAAACAATAAATAGAGCGGTAAAACTTTGAGATAATTTTTTTAAAAAATAAAATATATATATAAAAGTGCGTCCCAAGCATATATCGGGATGTCCGATCTGGACAGCTACTGAGATGAGGTGGGTCGTGGGGTGTCTTGTTTCGTTGGAAAATCAGGATGTTCCCATCCCAAGGGATTTAAAACCTTCATATAGATCAAGTTTAAAATATATTGAGATTGGAAACAATCTTTTCTACTTTCAAAAAATTTAGGAAAGGCATGAAAACTGCACAAGGACAATTAAGGAACCATCACAACTTTGCCATAGTAAGACATTCTCTTTCGTAGGGAGGGGGAGTGATGTTAGGGTTGCGGGGGCTTGTGTGCTTATTGTTGACTTGACACCACCATGATGCAGAGTAGTTGGCATGTAGGATGTGCTGGGAAGCGTTATTTATGGTGCCAACCATGGAATCATTGAATGTCTTTGTTCTTATAGGTGAAATTGAAAAGCTCAATAGATGATGAGATCTGAATGGAGTGGTTAATTACCGTTGTCTTTTTCGTGACATAAGCTAATAAATGTGGTTGCAAGCAATATTTTGTCAGTAGATAATGCTTAAAACCTTTTAACTTGGGTAATTTTTTATTCATTTCCCTTGGGCTGGTAGAAAATGATGATGCGAAGATATGGCAGGACGAACCAACCTGCAAAATGGTAGTGGAGAAATTCGGTCTTAGTTCTTCTTGTGCTAAAGAATTTTTTGGCAAGGGAATTGCAAACTGGCTTCAGCCAATGTTTCCTAACTTCCATCCATTTGGAGGATGAAGAATTAAATGTGGATGTTGTCTAAACTTAAATGTCAAACATTTCAAGTTCACAGATATAAAAGTTATGACTGACCTGTACGGGCTAGTTGACACACTTTATATTATGGGACATTTGTCAGAAGACAAGATTAACAGTATTAACTGCTACCATAGGTGAGACACAAAATAAAGAAAGAAAGAAGATGCAACCATAGAGCAATGTATGCTTACTGCCCACTCAAAGGCATAATCTGAGTTATAACTGCTCATTTTAACACGTGAATACTTGTGCAAAAGCTAACTTTAGTCCAACAACTGTCAGTTTGTAAGTTTTTAAAATTAAGTTAATAACATGGGTTTCTAGCACAAAAATTGAGCCTGGGATCTTGGTAGGAATTCTGTAATCGTATGATACTACTACTATATTACTTAGTTTCATGTTAAGGATGCTTATAGTTTGATTTGGTGAGTTTAGAGTGTACATGTTTAATAGGGATTAAGGAACCTGCAGATTGGAGACTATTTCCATGATAATATGATAGCTAATTTTCTTCATGATTGAATTTTAATCATCGCCTTATCCTCCACTTATGTTACTTTCCATCCAAACGGCATTATGTGAATTAAAGAATGACTACTGAAAAGACAACGAAATTCTTCCAAGTTTTTATATATGTAAAAGATCCATGCTTCGAAACTTGAAGACTATTGCCAAATTAAATTTTGTTACATAACAAGTTAGGAAGATGATAATGATGACTGATTGCAAAGATTGACAAGGAGTTGTAAAGAAGTTGATCACAAGGAGAGAGGAAGAGCTCTGGGAGGGTGGACAATGGGAAGGAAGATGGGTGAGGGGTACAACAGTTTCAATAGGGGGAGGAGGAAGTTATTGTTTTTGTCAAATGGGAAAAAGATGAAGCTTATATATCTATTGCATTGTTTATAAATATATATAATACACCAAGATCCACACAAAATCTCATGATTGTGGGAAACAAATAAAGAAAAAATACAATCCCATGATTACGGGAAACAAATAAAGAAAAAATTCAAATGATGCAAAATCAAGGATAATGGAGTTGATGGAGAAATTGATATATTTCTTATGGAGGAATTGTCATGCTTTCCAAATACATCTTTTCAAACATAATAATATTCCAACACTCTTCCTTAAGCTGGAGCGTAAATATTATGGAGCTCCAGCTTGTTATAAATATAATCAATCCTTGGACACCTCAATGACTTAGTAAACATATCAGTTAGCTGATCATTAGAGCTCACAAAAGTCGTAAAAATAATATCAGACTGTAGTTTTTCTCAAACAAAATGACAATCTATCGCAATGTGCTTCGTACACTCATGAAACACAGGGCTCAAAACAATATGAAGAGCAACCTGGTTATCACAAAACAACTTCACAAGTTCAGAATGAATAACTCTAAGCTCCCCTGAGAGAGACTTTAACCATATCAGCTCACATGTGGTTAAAGCCATAGCATGATATTCCGCCTCAGCACTGGAACGAGCAACAACCCCCTGCTTCTTGCTCTTTCATGAGATAAGATTACCATCAAGAAAGACACAATACCTAGAGGTAGATCGTCTATCTGAGGAAGATCCTATCCAATTTGCATTTGTATAGCCAACTATCTGGCTATAACCACGATCTTTGTCTAGTGCACTCCTTAAATATCTAAGAATGCGAACAACAGCCTCTCAATGACAAACAGTAGGAGAGTTGAGAAATTGGCTGGCGACACTAACAGCAAAAGATATATCTGGCCTGGTGACTGTAAGATAATTCAGTTTTCCGACTAATCTCTAATATTTTCTAGGATCTGACAAAGGCTCCTCCTAATCAGGAATAAGTCGTACATTAGGGTCCATGGGGTATCAACAGGATGAGACCCTAACATACCTGTCTCCAACATGTCAAGGACATACTTTCTCTAATTCACAACTATATTTTGACGAGACCGAGCAATCTCAATACCAAGAAAGTATCATAACTCTCTCAGATCTTTGGTCTGAAATTGTTGATGTAAATAATCTTTTAGAGCAGTAATGCCATTATTATCATCATTAGTAATAACAATATCATCTATATAGATAATTAAAAGAATGTGCTTGCCTGACGCCAAATGCTTATAGAAAACCGAATGATCAGAAGTACTTCTGAGAAGGCTGAATTAAAGAATAACCGAGTTGAACTTCCTAAATCAGGCCCGGAGAGACTGCTTCAGGCCATATAATGACTTCTTCAACCGACATACATACTCCCTCCGAGCAACATATCCAGGAGGTTACTCCATATAAACCTCGTAAAAATCATCATGCAGAAATGCATTCTTAATATCCAGCTGATGAAGAGGCCAGTGAAAGATAGCAGCTAAACTTAGGAGAAGACGAACAGATATGAGTTTAGCCACGTGAGAACGTATCAAAATAATCTTGGCCAAACATCTGGGTGAAACCCTTTGCAACCAGTTGAGTCTTCAATTTGTCATCCTGCCTATTAGGAGAACACTTAACAGTATAAACCCAGCGACAACCAACAATGGACTTACCTGGAGAAAGTGGAATAAGGTTTCAAGTATCCAAAGCACGCAGCACAGAGATCTTATCATCCATCGCCTGCTTTCAGTCAGAATAAGCAAGTGCCTTTGTAACAGTGCGAGGAATAGAGACTGAAGCAAGCGAGGAAATAAAAGCAAAATATTTGAGAGATAAAGATAACTAACAAAATGATCAATAGGATGTTTTGTTCGATTACCTTTGCGCAGAGCAATAGGAACATCCAGGTCAGGAGGAGCTGGTGTAGTAGGACTATCTGGC
This sequence comes from Elaeis guineensis, assembly GCF_000442705.2. NCBI lineage: Eukaryota > Viridiplantae > Streptophyta > Magnoliopsida > Arecales > Arecaceae > Elaeis > Elaeis guineensis. Next base: position 58,224,847 of record NC_026003.2, read on the forward strand.
AGAGAAGCGACTAGTGCCGGTGTTGAATATGTGGGCTTAGCAAAAAAGGGATCTCAGGTGGTGCACGACGTTGATATGCATGAAAATTTGGCCGATCAAATCTAAATGGAGATAGAGGAGGAATGGGTATAGGTGACGAGGATGTATCACCAGAGAGAAGAGATACAGACAGCCTAATAGATACAGACTCCTCATGAGAGGCAATAGATTTAGAGCCAAGAAAAAAATAAGGAATGGACTCAAAGAACGTGATATCAGATGATATAAAGACACGATGAAGAATAGGAGAGTAGCACTTATATCCCTTTTGGGATCAAGAATATCCGAGAAAGACACATTTTAAGGATCTTAGGGACAACTTATCATGACCAGGGCCAGATTGATGGACAAAATAGGTGCACCTAAAGACTCTAGGAGGTAAGACATATAGGGAGTCCCTAAAAAATAAAATCGAAAAAAGAATTTGATCATGCAACATGGATGAGGACATACGATTTATGAGATTACATGCAGTAAGGACAACGACATTCCAAAAATGAACAGGCACATGCATATGTATGAGAAGTGTCCGTGCTGTGTCATCACGGTGACGATTTTTGTGCTTTGCTATCCCATTTTGTTGAGGCGTATAAGCACAAGATGTCTGATGAAGAATCCCATGAGTAGTTATAAGGTTTTGAAAATTAGTATATAAGTGCTCACGAGCATTATCACTTTGAAAAATTTTAATGGATGTATGAAATTGATTTTTAATTTTAGTATAAAATGCAGTAAAAATTGAAAATAATTCAGAACGATTACGTAACAAGCACATCCAAGTCATGCGAGAATAATCATTAATAAAAATGACAAAATAGTTAAATTTCATAGAGGAAATAATTTTATTGGGTCCCTAAATATCAGAATGAATAAGATTAAAGGATGCTAAAGCATGTTTATTTGACCGACTAGGAAAGGACTATGATTCTGCTTTTCTAACTGATACAACTCATAATTTAACTCACGGACATTAGACATACTAGACATTATCTTTTGGAGATTTCGGAGATGAGGATGACCCAATCGGCTGTGAATTTGAAGAGGCGTAGCAGCAACTGCACACACTGATGGTCTAGACAGCCGATACAAACTACGGGACTCAAAATCGAAACCAATTATCCTCCCTGTCTTCAAGTCCTGCACCACCACAGAATCAGAAAAAAAGGTAACTGAGCAATGTAATTGTTTAGTTAATTGGCTAATGGATATTAAATTAATAAAAAAATCAGAAATATATAAAACAGAAGACAAAGGCAAATTAAGACAAAGGGAAACAGTTTTTCTATTCTTAACTGGAGTAGTGGACCCATTAGTCCGAGTAACATGTGGTAAGGTTTGTGACTTAATGATATAGACAACTATATTTGTGCCTAGACGTGATCAGAGGCACCAGAATAAAAAATCCAAGAAATAAGGTTATTTAATGAGCAACTAAGACAGGTAGTCGGATTACCATGTTGTAATAGAGCAGTGATGGATGAGAAAGCTTGTTGTGATGTCTGGAACTGAAAAATTGTATATACTTTTCTCCAGAGATCGTAATACTGTCAGAAGACAGGATAGAAACTGTCGAGTTGTCCTTTACTGATTGAGTCTGCACATTATGTGCAGTCCATTATGAAAATCTATAAAGAGTGTAACAGATGTCCTGGTTGTGCCCATGATGATTACAGTGGGTGCACCAAAGACGACCACCACCACGACCACCTCTACCACCATGGCTTCGAGGACCACCTCGTCCACCTCTAAAATCTCTCCTGAGGATTGAGTGGACAAAGCAGAGTGGTCGGAGGATAAAGTTGCGTCAGGATGGTTTACCCCTGTGGATGCTTGGAGTAAACGTCAGTAAACATCTACAGGAGAGGGTATGGATCTGAACTAAAGATCTGGATGCAAACGCCTTCTAATTTTGGACGATCCCATGGATATATAAGATAGTAATCAGACGATCCCACTTGACATGCTGGATGCAAATATCAGAAGAAAATGGTAAAGCTCATGTAACTCAGTGGCAAGTGGCTCATGGCGCCCCAGATAAGACTGCATATCAGAATCTCCATATCACAGATGAAAAAGAGAATCAATCTACAAGTGTGTAAAATTGCTCGAGTACAATATTCGAACGCGGATCCAGATACCATAACATGTACGGATCGGTCTGAAGATAGAAAGTAGGTCAGAGTCAATGATCTGCTAAATCAAACCAAGAATTGGAGCATCGACTCTTTTCCATTGGTCTCGACTAGCAACAAGGATTTCATCAATAGAAGATGTAAGATGGTCAGAAACGTCCTGATCTTTGCATCATAACTCCACAGATGCAGCCCACGATGAATAATTTTTTTCATTCAACTTATCAACAGTGTTCATAGCGGATCTGGTGAGGATAGATGTATTCACCCTGAAAGTGGGTGTGGTGGATGTAGCTGTAACATCCAAAGTAGAAGCCATTGGATAATGATTTTGGATTGAAGAGAGATCCAATCAAGGGCAGCAGAAAAATTGGACAAGAAGAGCAGCGGTTGTTGCTGTTCAGAACAGATTTTTGCAAAGAAAACAAAATCTGGACAGACTGGAAGGGCTGATGGGACTGAGACTGGCTGACGGTTGCTGCAGCTGGACACAAGGGTAGTGGCAGCATCAAGTCTCTGCTGATCTGTTAGACATGCGATAAAGGAACTGGCGACCTTTTAATCTGCTGCTTGCGACTAGGAAGATAGCAGCAGACAGAAAAGATCAGAAATTTGTGGCTGCTGATCTGAACAAACAGCAGCATTGAACAGAAAAGAGCAGCGATGAGGACTGCTGCAGCGGACAGAGAAGATAGAGGGGCCGATCGGACAGAGACTGGATGTCGGTGAGGACTGTTGCAGGACAAAGGATGGCAGCTAGGGTTTCTTCTTCTCTTTTGGCTTTGATACCATGTCAAATGGGAAAAAGATGAAGCTTATACATCTGTTGCATCGTTTACAAATATATATAATACACCAAGATTCATACAAAATCTCATGATTGTGGGAAACAAATAAAGAAAAGATACAATCCCATGATTGCAAGAAATAAATAAAGAAAAAATTCAAATGATACAAAATCAAAGATAATGGAGTTGATGGAAATTAATATATTTTCTATAGAAGAATTGTCATGCTTTCCAAATATATCTTTCCACATATAATAATATTCCAACAGTTTTCATTACCATATGTCTCTCTGCATGGGACTAACGTTAACTCAATTTTGGTCTAGTAGGTTGAGTAATCATATCTAGGTCATTATTGATTATCAGGACCTAAATCGATACCTATTGAGCTTTTCCAGGTTATGATCCAATCCATTGAGAAGCCTAACTATTGTTATATATTCAGACGCTGGAAGTTTGTATCTATGTAGATGTTGAGTTGGTGAGTGGGGTCAAAGTATTATTTGATGTCTCACACAATTGTGGAGGCTATTTTATATCCATTTGTTGAGTGGGACCAAGTAAAATTTGATGTCTCACAATTGTGAAGGCTATGATTTTTTCTTTTATACCCATTTTTTAAGCCACTCGTACTATTCCTGTCTGCTTGCATGATGATGACAATGTCCTTAAGATCTTAAATTGTTGAACTTTTTGACAAGCTCATGAAGCACATTGAGATCACTTTTTTATTTAGTTAGACTTATCAGTTTAAATACTCATTTCCTACCTGTAGTCTTCTGAATAGCTTACATTATAAGCTTGGAAAAACCCAGGCACAAACAGAAAAATTCTGAATTTAACTTCTTTTTTATTTACACGAACACAGAGTACATTAGAGGAAGGCTGTATTATAACCTGAGTTGAAAGAGAGCAAGGTTTGAAATGCCTTGCTTACATTATAAACTTGGAAAAACCCAGGCACAAACAGAAAAATTCTGAATTCAATTCTTTTTTATTTGCATGAATGCAAAGTACATTAGAGGAAGGTTATATTATAACCTGAGTTGAAAGAGATCAAGGTTTTAAATCCCTTGGGATGGGGGCATCCCGCCATGTCCTAGTGGCTGTCTTGATCGAGCATCTTGGCACATGCCTAAGACACCCTTATATATATATATTTATTTTTCTAAAATTCACCTTGAAGTTTTACTGCTCTATTTGTTGTTTAAACAAATTTGAACTTCAAAAGTAATATATTTATGATAAATTGGTTCCATTTAAAACTAACACTATAATGCATTATGGTTTTCTAGGCATTTTGCAGCATTGGTACTTCAAATCATGTCGACCACATGAAAAAGTCCTACAAATCTATCTTTTCTCCGATCATACAAATAATTTTCTTTTGTTTTTCCTAACTTTTGTTCTCTCTTTCCTATGCACATATGTGGTCCCCTCCTGTTGCCTTGGAGGAGAAAAAAAATCCCATGATTCCTCTAGTCGCTCGTGATCCAATCGAGATGAAGGCGGGCCAATCTGGATAGAGGTCGGAAATATGTTTCAGCATCTCGCACCCATCCCAGGTGTCAGGATCTCAATGGAATAGGACGAGATGGCAAGGATGGCCCCTGTCTCTCTGGGACTTCAATCAGTAAAGGAGAGGGCAAACTTTTATGACAATTGGACATGTAGTATGTAGGCTAAGTAACAGGAGTGCCAAATCAGGTTGACATATTTAAAGAGGTAGAACGGACTAGGTGTGAGTGGAAGTAGTTCAATATGATGCTAAGCTATGTTTCATAAGACTCAGCCTTGAATAAAAATTATAGAAAAGAATGATCAAGGTGACAAAGCTTGTTTAGATTTTCCTACTCATTTTGTCATCCTTCATGTATTTTTGAATCCATTTAAATTTTCAAGTATTCTAATGTTCTTCTCTTGTTATTGTTTTATTTCAGAAAGTGAGAGATGTAGGACCAATTATGGATGACCTACATTGTGTGGAAGGACCTAGGAAAAAGATTGCATTAGGAATAGGTCTAATTCGGTGGCTGCCGTAAATCTGTAAAATGGGACAACACAGCAGTGATAAATTTTTTTGACTAAGGACAAATAAAAGGTCAAATAAACTTTTTCTAGTTTTTTGGTATTGGGGAAAGAGAGGAGGAATAGAGTTTTGAAGGATTCTAGGGTAACTGAGAGGTTCCGTGATTGATGTGTAGCTGATTCAGAAAACAGTGTGTGCAGAATAAAGATGATATCGAGAAGAAAATAAAGACAAAAGAAGAGATACCATCAAGGGAAGAGAGAGTGAGAGAGAGAGGAGGAGGAGGAGGAGATAAATGGGCCGAAACTGGCCGGCAGGTTCAAAGCAAATCATGTACAATGCTTCTAGCGGCCAACCATAAGGCCTTTTTATAGATTTTACATATGTTGACTTGCAAGTAAACTAGGGTTCTAAAAAATTAATTATATCTACAACCTTTCTTGAAAAAACAAAATTTAGAATCCCACATAACCCAAATAGATCAAATCCTAAGGACTATGACTTGCCCAAACCCAGAATATGCTGAAAGCAGGACCTTTTCACACCAATCCCACTTAAAATGGGACCCTAAAACTTATTTTACAAATGATCCAAATAGAAGTCCCGAAAATACAATAAAATATGAGATGTACTCATTTTTGTTTGCCATTAGTATGGGTTTTCTCTCTGTTGTGCTCTTGCTTGTCGGTCAGTCAATTACTTGTTTTCCAATATACTGACTTTTTGGTTTTACATTTCTCTGTTGTCTTTGCTCAAAATGAAAAAAAAAAAAAAATCTTTGTTAGAAGGATATATATGTATTGGATACACTATCAGTTAGCCATTTGTGTGGTTGTTGTTGTAGGTTTCTCTTTGCAACTGGTTCCTACTCAATCTAAATATCCTAATTCTCAAAGGTAGTGTTTGGCAGCCATTTTGGTATTCCTGGAATAGGAATACCAATTCTCCAGAATACCTATTCACCATCCCTATTCCAATTTTGTGTTTGGTTGGAAATTTGCAGGGCCTACTGGAATTATACATTGTTATTCCCTAAACTAGAATAAGGTGAAACTATTTCTCATCATTTCTCTAGAATAAGCTATTCTATGGTGAAACATGGAATAGCTTAAACCAGGTGGAAGGGAATAAGGTGCAATTAATGCACCTTTGACCGGAATTGTTAAACCCGCGGGCTGCACTGCCATTTCATAGTGTGTTTGGGGGAATAAGGTGGAATAAGCCCTTATTCCACCTTATTCCCAGCAACCAAACGCTACCCAAGTGTCTTTGTTGTCCTTCCTCTCTTCATCCTCTGTTGTGATTCATTAATTTGAACCTTGAGCCCTCACTTGACTGGTACTATCTGCAGCTTAGTTGAACTTCTAATCCAGAATTTCTGCTTTACTGGTCATAATCCTGAGGTTCAATCATTGTACTATTCTCTTATCTTGTTTCCTTCCTAAGTTTAACTTGTTACCTCTGTTACTATGTTTATTCTGTCGAACATTCTCCATGACCTCATGTGCTGATCCACTCAGAAATTTCAGCTTTTTAACTGCCGTGCAGTATCTTTATTGCCCGGGACTATGATATCTTATATCACCAGAATTTCTGGTCATTTAACTTGCTAGAGCATGATAATCAGTATTTTGATCTTTCAATTTCATCAGGGTTTTAAAGTTTTCAAATGGTTGGGGCTTGTCTTTCCTCTCCAACACCAATCTTGTAATCTTCTTCTACCTGAAATTTTCCTTCTGTAATCTTGTTTATAGTATGTTCTTTGGTATGTTGGAGTGCTTAATGTGATTGCTATTAGACTATTAATATTTCTGTCCATGATGCTTCCTCATAAAACTGTGTTGTATCAGAAGGCCGGTTATAAGTTTTATCAAAACATTATTTTACTGCACCAGATAATCCTAAGTCGGGCTTTAGCAGTGTACTTCAGGATTCAATAACATTTGAAATCTGATGCTGCAAAGTTTTGACTTCACTGCAGGAGAAGACAAATATGTGGTTTTCATCTCAGGATTGAGTGTTGGGAGTAACATGTTCAATCCTCTTCAATTCCAACTTCTAGTTGACCATATAACTGGGCATTTGGGTGATGAAAACGTATGCAGTTTTTCTTTAAAAAAATTACTTAATTTTGGAATCAATATTTGTCTTTTAACATGGAACAGGAGCAAAGCATTGCATCTCAAATAGTTCGTGTTGTAATTGCTGGGAATTCTGTACGGATATCACAGGGCATTCTTAATGGTCAGGTAAAATGGCTGTTTATTAGGTAATGAAATTCAGCAAGCACTAAAGATTAATTTCTTGAGATGGCATCTTTCTTAGGTATATTATCTGATGAATTATTGTTCCCATCATATTATTGAGGAATGTACCGGCAATATGCACATGAATTGTATGTTTTTGAGGACATGCAGATATTAGCTCCGAAGGATCAGTCTAGGCTAACAGAACCAATCAAAGAGTTTGATATATCATTGATTCAGGTTTTAATTCTCATCATTGGGTTCCTTAGTGATGTCCTATTTCTAGAACAATTATAACCTCTGTTTAAAAAGGAGCTCATTGAAGTTTGTAATACTATTAGTTTTTTATAATGTTCTTGTCAGACAATTTAATTAGATTTACTAATTTACTTCTCCAGCTTGCAGCTGCTATGCCTGTGGATATCATGCCAGGGCCTAGTGATCCAGCTAATTTTTCCTTGCCCCAACAGGTTTTTGCTCTTTACACGGAAATATTACTGAAGCACAATATTTTGCGCTTATGCAAAGTCTTTCTTTTACATAATACCCTTTAATTTACTTGTATTCTACTCTTGTTCAGCCTTTGCATAGGTGTCTTTTTCCAGGAGCATCAGTCTACAACACTTTCCTCTCATGTACAAATCCTCATCAATTTGAACTGGATGATGTTCTGTAAGCAATGAGCATCCCTTAAAGTTTCTCCTTGAGTAAGTTAGAGTTCTAATTAAGAAACATGCTGTTTAGGTTTCTTGGGACATCTGGTCAGAACATAGACGATCTTAGTAAGTATTCTGATGCCAAAGACAAACTTGAATTTATGGAGAGAACGTTAAGGTGGAGGCATCTGGCACCAACAGCTCCAAATACACTTGGTATCACTTTGCTACCACATAAAATATGTCATTTTCTTTTCCTGCTTCCTGTATTCATTCAAATACTTGACAAACGAGCTGAAGTGCTGCTAAAATTATTTTGCTATTTTGGATGTAACCGAACAGAATTGTCATAACAAAAATTAAGAAAGAGACAAATAAAGTATCCATTATGTGTCATTTTTTTCCTGAAATTCTATTACATCATTGCAAGTAGTTTTACTTATCAAAATGTTTTTATCTATTTTTACACTGTCAGGATGTTTTCCCTATACTGACAAGGACCCCTTCCTCATTGAGAGCTGTCCACATGTATATTTCATTGGCAATCAGGATAAATATGAAACTCATTTATTACAAGGTAATTTTGACTCTGAAAAGGCCTTCCTTGAATTTGTTATCATGTTCAAAAGTAACAAGTCAGTCTTTCTTCCCTGTAGGACCTGAGAAGCAACCAGTAAGGCTAATCTGCATTCCCAGATTTTGTGAGACTGGAGTTGCCATTGTGGTATGTTCTAATGTGCAGTTAAAGTATATTTCAGCTCATCTGAATGGTATAAAAATGAAGATATTCCTTGGTCTATAATTGAAAGAAACCAAGATATAGTAAAATCAATAGTGACATGCCTGTATGATTTAGCATGGGGAGTTGAGTGACTGGGATAACACCATTCTTTACACTTAATTAGTTATTAGATCGTTACTCAAAATATAGGTTTCCTAACCTCAGTCGGTTATATGAATTTCTTTTAGACTATATGGATGTATATTATCATATAATTGTAAATTAACTTTGTTAGTAGCAATTTGAAAGTTGTAAATTCAAAGAATGCAGTCCTTAAAGTTTTAACTCTTTTGCTAGTTATTTTTGGTCAAAAAATGCCAGCAATAGGATGTATTATCCATAGATGCCGTGTCCTAGGAAAATGCTTGATGGTTATGTTTGTGGGAGGACAGATTATATTGAGCTCAAGCTGTGTCGTAAGTCAATAATTTTTGACACATCAAGTGCCCCCATAGTGCATATATTTTGGTGACCTTGCTTTAATGATATAATGGGCCCGTGCTATGCACATGTCTGTCGATGAGTGCACTTGTATTGGTTTGAGATGAGGTTCTATCCATGCTACTTTGGTGCCACCAGACATGTATTGTGCTAGGCCTGGACTGACATAAGGCATAGGCAAGGTTTTAAATTTTATGGGATGGGGCTATCCTGATTTTCTTATGAAACATGATGTGCACATGTCAGGATCGTTCACATGCTGAAATTAAGATGTTGAAAATAAAATCAGACTTAGAGTTAGACCTTTACCTTTGCACGGATCGATGATTTTCGCAGCTGATGATCGTGGTAATCTGGTGAGGTTCTTGCAGAGCCGCATACGCATCTGGCCTCTACGAATATCCACACGAGGCCCTCGATCCGATCGGAGGCCTGCGTCTTCACCGGGATACTAGCTCCCTTGCAGAAGACACCTCTTGATGGTTATCGAATCGATCCCTCTCTTGATTCTCTTCTCAAGATAACTAAATAGATCTAAAATAAGAGGATGAAATCAGATCTAATTTGATTTAAATTCTTCAAAGAAATCAGATCTAATCTGATTTCTTTTTTCCTTTTTCTCTTCTCAAGAGAAACATAAGAAGATCTAAGAAAAAAGAAAGATGAGAGATCAAATTTCTCTTTCTTTTTGTTCTGTCCAACTCTTGGACTGAATCAGGAGGAGGAGATGAATCATACGTCCAACTCTTGGACTTGAAAGGAGGAAGAAAGGGAGAGAAGAAGAACATCCGACACTTGGATGAAGAAGAAAAAGGAGAGAGGGGAGGCGTCAACCTTAAGACCCACGCCCCTCCTTTTCTTCTTTTGTGCGCTCGCCGCATCTCATGCTTGCCCTCTTTTTTGTTTTCATGCCAAAACTGAATTAGGAGGTGCTTCTTTTCTTATCTCACATTGAAATCAAATGAGGCGGCCCTCTCTTTTTTAAACCATATAACTCAGGGTGGGTTAGATAGGAGTCCAAAAGCACTTGGAATCTTATAAGATAAATGCCGCCCCCTAATTTGTGTGCCTCCCTTAATTTTCATGCTAAAATCAGATTACCGTGAGGGAGAGTGGGGCGTGAGGCATCTGAGAAGAGTCCTGCAGGTTAAATTCCTCTTACGGATAATATTTCAATTTGGTTTGAGTCCAATCTGATTTAGGTTTCCAAATAAGTCAAGTGCTTATGGAGTTAGTCTAAACCTTTTAGACTAATGAAACCCAATTTGATTTAAACTCAAAGCAAATCAAATCAAATCAAATTAAATCTGAATTTGATTTGATTAAGCTCAACCCTATTATTTGATCAAATCAAATAATTAGCAACAATTGTAATTAAATCCTATAACTTACTAACTCTTAGTAAGTCCTTCATGTAACTTTTACATATAAGTTCAATCGTCAATCATATTGACAATTAGATTCCTCTGTGATTCATAATTGCGGATCAACTATTTGATCGGATAAAGATCTCTTTTGTGTGTGACACCATATGTTCTATTTTGTCTGATAGTGAGATATACTGTGATTCCTATCACAATATCATTGAAATTCTTTTCGATGGGTTGGAACGATTCCAACTCTGTCCATCAAGGATCATCGATCATTAAGACGACGCTCGACGAGTCTCACGATCTACCAGTGACACCTAGCAGTATGTAGTGGCAATCCAGCAGAATAGAATATTGAACCTTTAGGTGTAGTTATCGTGTGATTCGATTCTTCTATCGTGAGTTCCGACAAGACAGAGGTCATGGATAACTCGTCAAACCTCATCGCTTGTCATATGTAATATTAAATTGACTGGAGTTCATAAGTAAAATCTTATGAAAATCTTTTTCATCATTCACTCTGCCATGGCCATGACCTTCTGTACTCAGTCTTATGAATAACATAGGACTACTTTTCTATCAAGATCGATAGATCTCTTCTAGGTGCGCATCCTACTATAGTGAATCTACTGCAGCAAACGTCTACTACAAGAACCCATATGGCTAGAAATCATGTTTATGTGTAGTCAAACTACAGCAATCCTACTGTAAGCAGTCGAGGCACCGCAGGTCAGAGGACTACTCACATCACTGTAGCATCGAGTATATCACTGACGAGTGGATAGACATCCATATGTCTAGTATTGTTCACGCTCTGTACCATTCTCTAACAATATCTACACTCGCTCTAGTGTTTTCATACTGATTCGAGACGCGTCTGTCCAGAGAAAAGCGATTTGTGCACCAATCTTCCAATCAGCATTCGTATAATCTTGTAAATGCAAATCGAATCCTTGATAGTAAAGAAAATAGTTTGCAGATGATCCATCGATCTAGAGCATTTAAGAATTAATCATCAATGACACGTCTCAAATTCTCAATTTTTGAGAATGTGTCATCATCCTATTAATTTTTTGGACGATTCATGGACACATGATTCAACATGAATGAAAATTAATTCGATTTGTTTTATTCAATTACAAAACTATGCCATTAGAAAGGTTATATGTGTCGGTCAAGTTAGCTTCTAGGCCATTCATCTAACAATTTTCCACTTACACTGAAGCCAATTGGCCATCAACCTAAGCCTCATCTTCTCAAGATGAGCTTTAGTCTCCTGCTGGCACAAAGCTTAGTCAGTAGGTCCATCTCGTTCTTCGTGGTGTCTAACTCTCTGCACCTCAATACTCGAGATATTCGCGAATCTGATGGAATCGTTGCTCTATATGTTTAGACTTTTGGTGAGACCTTGATTTTTCAATCGGAGCTATGGCATCGATGTCATTGCAGTAGGGTTATATGACATCACATGTCATCACTCCAAGCTCTGCAACAAACTGTATAAATCAGAAAGCTGCCTTAACTCCCTTAGAAACGACGATGAACTCTTATCTCTATAGTGGAATTTTCAATGATCGATTATTTGGAACTCTTCCAATATACTGCACCACCATAACATAGGAATACACATATTGATGTAGACCTTCTATCATCAATCTATGTATATCCCAGAATTCTAAATTCTTCTCCTTAAAGAACCAAGAACATATCTTTAGTCCTTCTGAAGTACTTAAGGATATATTTCATAGCTATCCAGAGCTCCTTGTGTAGATTCGACTGAGATTTTGCTCGTGACATTCACTACAAGAGTTGTATCAAGTCATGTACATAGTGTAGCATACATGGGGCTCCCTATAGCAGAAGCATAAGGGATTTAAGCTCATGCACTCAATCTCCTCAGGTGTGCTAGGGCACATTTTTTTTGAATGATGAACTCTATGCCTAGAGGATACAATTCCTCTATTAGAGTTTTTCATGCTGAACTCCTTCAGCACTTTCTCTATGTACATTTTCTGTGAGAGACGAAGCACCTTCTTAGATCTATCTCTATAGATCTTTAATTTTAGAATATAGGATGCTTATCCTAGATCTTTCATGGAGAATTTTTTTGACAACCAGATCTTAATCGAGGTCATCATGGGAACAATATTCCCAATTAGGAGGATGACATCTACGTACAATACGAGGAATGTCAAGCACTCCCACTGACCTACTTAAAGACTCATGGTTCCTCTTTGTTCTTAGTGAAATCAAACATTTTGATCACATCATGGAAACGATGACACCATCTCGTAATAGTTTTAGAGATCATCTCCATGTTCCTATCTTCCATGAGGAACATTTTCTCTACATCCTCTGTAAATATATCCTTGTACTTTTCAAAAGGATAGGAGATTCAACTAAATCTACGAGGTGGATGAGGTACACCATTTACTAGCTCAATGAGTTCTATAGGCTTTATGACTCATTGTTGCTCTTAAGAGATTTTTTCTTCGAGCTATAATTGTCTCCCACTGTTTCCATCATGGATAAACTGTTTTTCAGAAAGACTGTCAGATCACAATGTGATTGTGATCCTCTAGAAGGCAAAATTAGTATTTCAAAACTCTTTTAGATACCCTACGAGCTCTCATAGACCTAATCTCTATCTTGTCTGCCTAATATTGCTTGACATGGGCCGGACATCCTTGAATCTTGCGATGATCAAGACTTAATTTCTTACTATGTCATATCTTATATGGTGTGGCAAGAACGGATTTAGAGGGAATCCAATTTACTAAGTAATTAGTGGTAAGCTAAGCATATCTCTTAAATAATGAAAAAGTCAGTGAAGCTCATTATGGATCGAACTATATCCAAAAGGATCCGATTTCTTCAATCTGAAAATTCCGTTGAGGCATTTCAGGTGGAGTCCATTATAAGACTATGCTATTTTTCTTGAGATAATCGAAAAATTTTTTAGATATTATTTTTTTCGATCTAATCGAAATATCTTTAGGGTTTTTTCAGTTTGCTTCTCTACTTTATATCTGAATTCTTTGAACATTTCAAAGGCTTCAGATTAGTGTATCTCATACACATACCTGTATCGTGGACAATCAACGGTACAGATAATTAAGTAGAGATAACTTTCTCTGGCTGTCATATCAAATGGGTCACACACACATCAGTGTGCATCAGGGCAAGTATCTCAGTGGTTCTTTCTCCATGTCCCACAAAGGGTAATTTGATCATATTTTCTTGAAGACGAGACTCACAGACCGGATATGATTCAATAGTCATGGAGCCCAAAGGCCCATCTTTTTTCAGTCTGTAAATCTTTTCTTCTCCTATATGATCCAGTCTAAGGTGCCATATATACTTGAGATTTATCTCATCACTGGATCTCTCAGATCCAACGGCATTCACTATTTGCTCGGATATATTCACATCAACATGCAAATGATGGAGACTGTTAATCATAAAGCCATGTCTATTTTATTTTCAAAATAAATGATACCGTAATTTTTATGAAAACTATCGAGCAGATCTGACATACCTTCTAAAGGTATGTCCCTTTCATTTTTCTTTTAGGATTTTCAGGTATTCAGGACAGTTTCTCCTCTCCACAGCGAGAATTGTGTCCTTTGAACTCTTCAAGGTCTCCTCAGTGGTCACCAAAATGTTGAATAACTCGGTCAGAGCGCAATCATTCTTGTTCATATAGTAGTAGTTTACTATAAACTACTTATACGAACTTGTAAGGGATTGTCGGATCAAATCCGCCTGCAATTTCTAATGTTGGGTCATGTCGAGCTTCTCAAGCTCATCTATGTCCTTGATTATTGTCAAACAATGCTCATGGACAGATTGCCTTTGATTCATCTTAGCGTTGAAGAGCCTTTTAGACACTTCATAACGCATGGATTGGCTCTTTGAAAGAATAATGCCCTACAAGTCCATCGCATGAGTGATGTGATGGGGTGTTTTCTATATTTTATCTTTCTAACTCATGTATTTGATATTAAATTATTAATAAAATTAGATATTTTCATTATATGCCGCATCTTAATATTTGTTTAAGATTATAATGAATCCCATAGATTAGGACAATAGTTTTAGGGCCATGATGAGATCACGCCAGCGAGATGTAAATCCTTGATAGTTCTAATCTAAAATATTCTCGGTCGTAGGTTCATTGAATCAGAGATCAATGATACCGGTAAGACTGGCACATCCTATGTATGCTCGATGAAGAGGATGGTTGATTTTACAATCACTTGTGTGGTGACATTAATACAAGGATGTGGGTGCTCATTGGAGAATGAGTTCACTGAATTGACCTATCGAGAGAACATTTAATGGAGTTTTATATGCTTGTTAGCTGATTGTTCTCTAGTGAAAGTTGTGTAAGTGATCTTTAGATCTTAGATCATCATGGTATCTTGTATATATGAATCTATATTTTGGTTCATTTCCTAACTTGACTCTTTGAGCCTTGTATGGGATGTTCTGGACACGATGAAGTGTGCATGGAGGTTGTGAATGGTCAATAAGGAATCGATCACTCCTTATAAGGGGAGCGAACATCTTATATGATTTTATAGGTTGATGATTCAAGAAGTCTTTGGCCAAAGCAAGATGATAATTAGAAAGTTTCTAATGTATCATCAATTGAATCATCATTTTCTGATCGAGATATATAGAGATAAGTGTTTGGATTTGATATGATTTCATGCCCATAACTCATCTGGGGTGTATGATCGAAGAATTGAATTGTACGGTAATTTTCCATTGAAGGGTATTTTTGATATTTTTATCAAATTTCATATCTTTCGGATAGTCATGATATATTGCTAGACATCAATCTTGACTTGTGGACTTGCAAGAATTAAAAGAGTTTAATTCAGAAATTAATTGGAAAGTGTTCTGATTAATTGATGCATTTGGGCTGACCTAATCTAATCGGATTGGTTTAGATCATGAGTCTGAGTCCACTGCTGGCTAGATATGGAACCAATGGGTCACATACATTAGAGATTTGATTGGTCTCATCTATTTGGATTTATTGTAAGTTTTATGAGTTAAATTAACTTGCTAGCATATGGATTAACCCAAGTTTCCAATTGGATTTAGTTCTAAGGTGTTTGAGCTAACCCTACCCTGATGCCTTGGACTTAATGTGATTAGGTTCAAACCTTAAGACATTAGATGGCTTAATTAAATTAGTATGAAAGAGTTTCATTCTAATCCAACTCTTCCACGCCATTCACCACATTAAAATAAAAGCACCGCCCTTTAGTTTTGTGTGTCCAGGAGTCCTTTTGGAGCACTCCTCTTAACAACCTTCCTTTAATTTCCATGCATTGCTTTATTCCATGCACCATTAGATGTCTTTTGGGAATATGTGGGCGCAGAAGAGGAGTCCTTCTATATGAAGGCTCTTCCATACCATAAGTAATTACACGGTGAATTAATTCTCCGTAGAAACCTATGAGTCATTGCATGGGAAAACTAAGTGCCAAAGGAAGTTTCTCACGCCTCTTGGTTTTCTATTTAAAGGAGGCGCTACATGGGATGTGGCGTGCAAATCCTAAGGGCTTAGGCGTGAGATTGAGAGGAGAAAAGAAGGAAAAAATATGAGAAAAAGATAAAAAAAAAAGTGAGAGAAAAATAGAAAGAAAAGACAAGAGAGAAAAGGAAAGGCAAGAGTTGCTTATCCTAGGGCTTAGAAAATCCAATAGTTGGATTTCTGAATCAGATCTGGGTGGTGAGATCTTTCGAGAAAAGATTTAGGTATGGTCTAAGTGGAGGTTCGAAGGCAATCAAGAGATGGTGCAATCTATCCTTGAGAAGAAAATTGACAGTGAACTTGTGAAGAAAGCTGCAGCACTACATCGAGTTGGGAAGGTGATCAATCTTGTGTGGATCAACGTTGGAGGATATTTACTTTGGTGTCTTGTAGGGACCATCCTAGCATCGATCGTCATCTTCTGGAAGGTATAAATTCTACCTTATATGCATGCTTGATTTGTTTGATTGAAATCTACAAGGTGTTTCTTGGATTTGTGTTCTGGTTAACATGTTTTAAGAGTTAAAACATGTAATTTTTTTTTAAAGTTATATTCCGCTATGCAACTGGAATCCAACACTCTTCTCACCATACAACTCTTGTATGTGAGTCAACATAGCCCAAGCAGTCTTCATGACTTGGCGTTGTAACTCATTTGACTTAGACGCCAATTTGTTACACTAGATCTTGGTACGATCATCCATCCAATTTTCCAGTATTTCTTATTGGTCAGCGGTCGGACGGTTTGGTAACACTAGGATTTTCTGGTCCTAGACATAGCTAAGCTTCTCGGAACTCAAAAATAATTTTTAGGTTCCAGAGCTAGTCCTTATAATAGGGTCTGGTTAGTCAATTGTTTTCTAAAAATAGACAGGGTTGAAGGTAGACATTTCTTAGCAGAGAGAAGAAGATTCTAGTTAGATTTTTGTAATTAATTTGTTTAGTTTGTTTTAGAGGTTTTATTTTAAAAACAATCTCCTATTATTTCTGCGAATTCCTACATTCCTCGAGCAGGAAAACTTGACAGATCTTGATGAATATTTCAACCAATGTCTGGACAACTCTTGTCCAATGCTTCTCAAGCAAATTGTATGGAATTTGGTCTCTAAGTCCTGAGACCTCATCTGACAGATCTTGACCTCATTTCTTAGTTAAGTCAGATCCACTATGGAGCGTGAGTGAAGCCGTCATTGGACTATCACCTGACAGATCTTGGGCCCAACTTTATCTCCACTTTGCAGCATCTCATGCCAATAGAGTGGTTGCTTCTCCCCTGATGCAACTGAACCACTATCCAGTCTGAGAACAATCAACATCGGAGAGGACACGGCACTACAATGGTGGAAGACTCCTCGACTTAATATTAACAAGGAGATTTTAATTTAGGTCTCTTTAATCCTAATTAGTCATAATTGTTATGACTAACCCTAAAGGCGTGGGCTAGCTCGAATCATCAAGCAATCATATTAAGACTAATCAATCAAATTGGTCAGAAAAGTATAAGATCGGTGGGGGTCCCCTCGTTGCTTTCCTTAGATACCAATAAATTGATCAGGTCAGCGAATGGAACCAATCAAATAACCACCTCTCTTTAGGTCAAATCGAACTATTTTCCTTAGACACCAATTGGTCAATTAATTTCGAATAGGTTAGCTTGTGTAACTCAGGCTCGAGCCACTGAGCCAAATCAGGTCTTTAAGTTAATCGATCCAACATGTGGCTGTTAATCGATGTGATCAATCTATAATTATTGGGTTGATCTCGAGTACTCTTGACCTAATTCTAATCAATTCTTGATTGGGTTGGGTCAACCGCTCATCTCGATTGAGCCCCACCATTTATTAATCGATTATCCAAAAATAATCGAATTACTAGGCCTAATTAAACTATCCAAGCTCAAACCCTCATGTTTTATACTTAATTTCAGATCTTTAATTCTCAATTTCAAATCTTAATTAAGTGCGTTATGAATATGAGGTAGTTTAGATGTTGAAACAACTTTCAGATCTAAACTATAATCTATGTATCTCATACATAAGCATAAAATCTGATCTAAACATGATCAAATATATCGCATATATATATATATCAAAGATTAGATCTAAACATGAAAACACCTTTTCAAGTAAGGTTAGATCCTAAATGGTTTTGGATCTAGGGTTTTATACAAAAGTAAATTCTTTCTTTTCGCGATTCTTCTTGATTCATATAGGCACCCCTTCCACTAGTCCTCTATGGCAAGATGGCTTTTACTATGAATCTCGATGAGTACTAGGCTACTAAGAATTTAATATACATCTACGCATATCACATATGCATAAACAAATTTCACACATTTCATGTATTTAAATTAGATCTAATCTAATTTATCAAATCTGATTTTCAGATCTTAATGACTTGCATGTGAAGCTAAAACCTGACTCTGATACCACTTGAAGGAAGTCTGACTTCCGGGATATGCATTTAGAAATTTAAAACTAGCAGCAAAAAAAAAATTCTGATCTAGATTAAAATAATTTTAATTTATTATGCATAAAATATAGATCTAATCTACATATGCCAGGATCGTTCACATGCTGAAATTAAGATGCTGAAAATAAAATCAGATTTAGAGTTGGATTTTTACCTTTGCGCAGGTCGATGATCTCCGCAGCTGATGATAGTGGTAATCTGGTGAGGTTCCTACAGAGCCGCACATGCATCCGACTTCTATACATATCCACATAAGGCCTTTGATTCGATCGGAGGCCTGCGTCTTCATCGGGGTGCTAGCTTGTAGAAGACACCTCTTGATAGTTGTCGAATGGATCCCTCTTTTGATTCTTTTATCAAGAGAACTAAATAGATTTAAAATAAGAGGATGAAATCAGATCCAATCTGATTTAAATTCCTTAAAGAAATCAGATTTAATCTGATTTCTTGTTTCCTTTTTTTCTTCTCAAGAGAAACATAAGATCTAAAAAAAGAGGAAGATGAGAGATCAAATCTCTCTTCCTTTTTGTTCTGTCCAACTCTTGGACTGAATCAGCCGGAGAAGGAGATGAATCATGAGTCCAACTCTTGGACTTGAAAGGAGGAAGAAGGGAGAGAAGAAGAACATCCAACACTTGGATGTTGAAGAAGTAAAAGGAGAGAGGGGAGGCATCAACCTTAAGACCCACGACCCTCCTTTTCTTTTTTTGTGCACTCCCCACATCTCACGCTTGCCCCCTTTTTTGTTTTCATGCCAAAACTGAATTAGGAGGCGCTTCTTTTCTTATCTCATGTTGAAATTAGATGAGGCGGTCCTCTCTTTTTTAAACCATATAACTTAAGGTGGGTTAGATAGGAGCCTAAGAGCACTTGGACTCTTATAAGATAAGTGTCGCCCACCTAATTTGTGTGCCTCCCTTAATTTCCATGCTAAAATCAGATTATCGTGAGGGAGAGTGGGGCATGAGGCATCTGGGAAGAGTCCTTCTGCAGGTTAAACTCCCTATGGATAATATCCCATTTGGTTTTGGTCCAATCTGATTTAGGTTTCCAAATAAGTCAAGTGCTTATGGACTTAGTCTAAACCCTTTAAACTAATGAAACCCAATTTGATTTAAACTCAAACGAAATCTAGTCAAATCAAATCTGAATTTGATTTGACTAAGCTCAATCCTATTATTTGGTCAAATCAAATAATTAGCAACAATTGCAATTAAGTTCTACAATTCACTGACTCTTAGTAAGTTCTTAATATAACTTTTACATATAAGTTCAATCGTCAATCATATTGACAATTAGATTCTTCTGTGATTCATAATCACAGATCAACCATCTGATCGGACAAAGATCTTTTTTGTGTTACTCTATAAGTTCTATTCTATCTAATAGTGGGATATATTATGATCCCTGTCACAATATCATCGAAATTTTTTTCGATGGGTTGGAATGATTTCAACTCTGTCTATCAAGATTATCGATCATTAAGACGACGTTCGAATCGGTTGGTGCAGTTATCATGTGATTCGATCTTTCTATCATGAGTCTCGATAAGACGGAGGTCATGGATAATTCGTCAAATCTCATCGCTTGTCATATGTAATATTCAATCAACTTGAGTTCATAAGTGAAATCCTATGAAAATTCTTTTCCATCATTCACTCTGTCATGGCCATGGTCTTTTGAACTCAATTTATGAATAACATAAGATCAGGATTGCCGTATCGGCCTGAACCGGTCGGTACAGGGCGAATCAAGCTTATGGTCCGGTTCGGATCTTTTTTTTCAAAAAATAAGGGGTGCTAAATGGAATCGGTTGGTTCGGTCCGATACGCTGCAGGAACTGCTCGGTTCTTGCCTAAATCGCTCGAATCGGGCGATTCAGGCTGGTACGGCTCGATTTCGAGCCATATCGATTATGGCATGTGGGGGGATTGTGGGGGAGGGGCCATTATGTCGGGAGGAAAGCTTTAGCTTCTCCTTCCTACCTCCTGAGACCTCTGGCTTTCGAGTTAGGCTCGGTTCATCATGGAAATGAAAGAGGAAAAAAAATTATGGAGCTTGTGGATGCAAGAAATTTTGTCACAATCCTGTTGAGAAGGTGACAAAGATCAATCGAGAGCAAGATAATTTACCATTCTTTGCTTAATTTTTTTTAATTGTTTGATCGAAAAACGGCAACAAATACAAAATTAAGAAGAAATCATGCCAAAATTTATGATTTGGGTATGATTTCATTATATATTGTAGATCTTTAGACGATTTACACGGTGACGCGAAAATCATTAATTTTTATTATTTTTTTAAAATTTTTTTAATATATTTTTGAAAAAAATTTAAAAAAATAAATTTAAAAAAATTACTGTAAAATCATATTATTAAATTATTGTGCTTTGTTAATCTTGTAGAGATAAGTAAGAAGAAAGATACAGAGCGTGACATTGGCTGGAAACACGGCGAGATGCTCTCGGCTCGGCACCATTAGAAATGCAAATGGTGCAACACAGAGTTCAAGAAAGGAGGGATGACAGATTGAAGCAGCATTTGGCTGATGGTTACGGCGATGTGTCCATGTGTTGGAAATGCCCACAGGAGGTACGCCATTTGATGAAGAAGCACTTTGCTAATTTTAAAGCATCAAAAGAAAGGGCAAAGTAGAAAAGGGTAGAGATGGATCGTCGAGCCGCAGAGCCACCTTCCTATCATTCTAGAGAGTCAAAAAAGACTTTCGCTCCAGATAACGAGGCACAGATTGAGGCTGCCATTCAGGCGAGTCTGGATGATGGCCTGATATAGGCGAGTTTGGATGATCAGTATCGGTTAGAAGAGATGGCCTGATATAGAAAGCGATTTAGATCATCATGCTGTGAATCGGGGTTCGGCTCTTCGACTGTTGGAAGGAATCAGAGTTCAGGAGGACCATCTCAGTCAGAGAGATCGGCAGTAGAGGCAGGCACGGTATTTCGTCTATGTTGGGGGCTTTTGGCAGTAAGAGATTGTTTAGAAACATGGCAGTAGGAGCCACTATTCATGATTTGGATCTACAGACTTTTTCTAGCAAGGATTCAAAACAGCAAATGATTGAAAGCAGTTGAAGAAGAATAAGAAGAATATGTGGCGAGCTATTGGATCATGGTTTTATTTCAACCACATTCCAGCATATGCAGCAGATAATATTTATTATCAGTCTGCCATTTCAGCTATATAGACTGTCGGTCTAAATGTGGATCCCCCAATATCTAAGGACATTTATGGTCAGCTTCTTGACACTAACAAGGAGCTACAGAGATAGATTGCTTCTTACAACAATAAGTGGCTTACATACGGACTGACGGTGATGTGTGATGGTTGAATTGGTCCTACCAAATAGAGCATCATCAATTTCTTGACATATTCTGATGGAAAATAAGTCAATTGATGCTTCAGGTAAGGTGCATGTTACCGCATATATCCTTGGACTGATGGAGGAGGTGATTGACTCAATAGGAGAGCAGAATGTCATGCAGGTCATCACAGATAATGGGTCGCAATATAAGGTTGTCGGAGAGTTACTGATGGAGTGGCGATCGCATATTTATTGGATCCCATGTGCTGTACATTGTATTGATATCATATTGATGGATATTAGAAAGCTTCATAGAGTGCAGCAGACAGTAGATATGGCTCAGATTATTACTAGATTCATTTACATCATACATGGGTCCTATCATTGATGCGGACACATACGGAGGGAGATCTTGAGATCGGGTGTCACCAAGTTTGCTACGAATTACATAGCATTTGATAGCCTTTTAGAGAAGAAAGTAGTCTTACATTAGATGTTTGTCAGTGTTGAGTGGCAGGAGAGCAGATATGTGACGGCTGGCACTGAGGGAAGTCAAGTAGAGAATTTGGTGACGAGTCAGTCATTCTGGAGATGGACTGATAAGATAGTGAAGGTTATCAAGTCATTATATGAGGTGCTTCACGTCATGGACAGCGAGAGATATCCTTAGATGGATTTTTTATATCGTATGATGGAGAGGACAAAGAAACAGATCAGTGAGATAGATCCAAAACATGTCCAGGAATACATCAATATCATTGAGCGTCGCTGGGACACAGATGGGGAGGGATTTGCATCTAATCGGTAAGCACAAATGAAAAATTTTACTAAAAATTTTTTAGCTTTTGTACTTGTGTAAGTGTACTTAATTATTTGTAGATTTATCTGCAGCTTACTATTTGAATTCGGAGTTTCAGTATATCAGACCTGGGATAGATATAGATAGCGAGCTTCTCACTATTCTCCATAATGTGATATATAAGATAGTGTCCGATTCGAAAATCGCATCTGTGCCTGCAAGATGTATGTTATGTTACCTAATGTGTGAGCATTTAGCTGAATTCGATCCGTAATCAATAACATATTTGTTAATTTAAAAAATATATTTTTTATAGACGAAATAATTTAGAGAGAGGACGGACAGTTTTGGAGTTGCATCGGAGATGAATCCAGATAAATTATATATTAATAATGAGAAGACTGTTGACGTTACATACCTAGAGATATCATAAAATCTGATATGTAATTTTGCGTAATATTTTTGCAATTGAATGATGGATTCATTTTGGGCAGTCCGCAGATAATTTGAAAGCTGTGGCAATTCGCATTCTTTTCCAGACGATCTCCTCTAGTGGCTGTGAGCACAATTGGTCGACTTTCACCCTTATTCATAGTAAATAGAGAAATCATTTGACACAGAAGCACCTCAATGATTTTGTAAATATTCACTATAATTTGAGGTTGAGACTAAAATGTATCCAGGAGGAGGTGCACCTGAAGTTTGCAAATTCAACATTAGGTGATTATGATGATGAGGACGATGATCCGATGATTGGATGGCTTGCAGGACGACAGCAGGAGTTAGAGTTTGATGAGTCGGGATCCCCTCTACGACCAGCTAGTGTGGTAGCTAAGGGAGATTAGGGTGGATCCAGGGCAATGGGTAGAAAAAAATATTTCATATATGGTTTTAGTTGATCAGCCATAGCCTGAGAGGTCACAGGGGGATCATCATATGACTCGATGTCCGAGACATCCTCGCAGATGTTTGAGCGAGAAATATTTAGATGAGGTCGATTAGCAACAAGACATCCACCTCCCAAGCATTGAAAACTCAGTCAGAGGGGCACAAGGGGAGGAAAAGGAAAGACGGTTGCACGTACACCACTCTCGAGAGTGCAGGAGCTATTTGGCTCAGATTCGAAGATCGAGGAGAGTGATGATGGTACTAGTGGTCATAGATCTGATGATCCGGGAGAGATTGGAGGACAGGAGCACTGTTTATGAGACAACCGCAGGGTGGTATTCGATTCACCGGTGAGTCTCAACTTACACATGTCACATAAGATAGGGACCACGGTGGACGAGTCGGTAGAGCCGTAGGGAGTCGATTTCATATAGATGACGGGCTCCTAGAAGTCGTCTAGCATACGATGCAGCTGCAGACGATCTTGCATGTAGAGTAGGATTCATGGATATATTTGGATCATCTTCACATTATGGATCCTATGGTAGCCACCTTATGATCTATATGGATATAATGCATCTGAGACATCGTCTTCTAATGGTTACTATCCTATACTGTCTGGAGCGTCTTACGGATCAGATTTTACTATCGGTATATTTGGATGGGCTCCTTCACAGTCATACCATTATCCTAAGGATCTCTTAGAGCTAGAGTTTGAGTGTGAGATCTGAGATATCTTATAATCTAGAGAAGATGTCTTATGGATGAATATTCAAGAGTACAGTGCTGCTTGATTAGAGGGATGGATTGATGTTCCTCCAGACTATACCGGTGATTCAGATATTTACGAGCGTCACAGACACTCGACAAGATATTTGATACAGAGCAGATCTCGAGATTAGTATTTTATTCTTTATGCTTTGTACTTTAAAAATTTAGATATATTTTAATGTACATTTATATATTTTCTTTTTAATTTTAGGATGATAGAATTGTAATATAATGTAAATAAATATGTATTTGGATCAAGTTCTCTGTACGGTTGTACTGATACCGAACTCAAAAATTGAACCCCAATATGTAAATAAATATGTAATATAATGTAATTTTGGGATGATAATCATGATATTAACTTGGAAACCTAAAAAAAAAGATACAAAATCAAAAAAAATTATATCGGTATCGAACCAGTACGTCAGAGCATACCGTGTGTTGGTACGGTACCGATATCATACCGTATTGGTCCGACATCGATAGGAGTATCGGTATCGGTACAACAATCCTTGCATAGGATTATTTTTTTTCTATCAGGATCGATAGATCCCTTCTGGGTGCGCATCCTACTCCAACAGTGAACCTACTGCAACCAACGTCCACTGCAAGGATCCATATGGTTAGGAATTATGTTTATGTGTTGTCAAACTACAGCAACCCTACTGTGAGCAGTCGAGGCACCGCAGGTCTGAGAACTCCTCACATCACTATAGCATCGAGTATGTCACTGACAAGTAAATAGACATCCATGTGACTATTGTAGTTCACACTCGGTACTATTGTTCTCTAACAATCATTTGCACTTTCGCTTCAGTGTCTCCATTGTAAATTTGAGACTC
The DNA here is from genome assembly GCF_000442705.2 of Elaeis guineensis. Classification (NCBI taxonomy): domain Eukaryota; kingdom Viridiplantae; phylum Streptophyta; class Magnoliopsida; order Arecales; family Arecaceae; genus Elaeis; species Elaeis guineensis. Next base: position 58,249,974 of record NC_026003.2, read on the forward strand.
GTCTATCTAGAGAAAAGCGATCTGCACATCAATTTTAATCAATCACCATCCTCGTGATGATCAATCGATCGGAAGCATTTAGGAATTAATCATCAATGGCACATATCTCAAATTCTTAACTCTTGAGAATATATCATAATCCTATTAATTTTTTGAACGATTCATGGATGCATGACTCAATATGAATGAAAATTAACTTGATTTATTTTATTCGATTACAAAATTATGCAACTAGAAAGATTACATGTGTCGGCCAATTTAACTTTTAGGGCATATATTCAAACAGAATGTAGCTCGACAGTGGTACTCAAGTCTGAAGTCGAGAATAATTCAATCGTTCGACCAGTTGAGTTGGGCGTTTGTCATCCACTTCGTGAGCAGCAGAAGGTAGCGCAAGGGATCGGACTCTCTGATTAACATCAAACAAAGAGAGGAAGAGTCGCTCCGATCTTATGTGAGTCGTTTTAATGCGGCCGTATTTGAAGTTCGCAATCTAGATCAATTGGTTGTCGTGACCGTCTTGATGGATGGACTCTTGAAATACAGTCTTCGATTTTCATTGGAGAAGATCTATCCTCGAGACTTCGTCGATATGTTGGCTCGGACAGAAAAGTATGCTCGAGCGGAAGAAGCTTTTGAAGAAGAAACCCCAACAGAAACTGCCAACAGGAAGAGGGAAGAAGAAGAGCCCAAGAAATCCCCGCCAAGGCGGGACCACGGAAAAAGTCAGCAATGCTCCCAGTTTCTGCCTAGATGTTGAAGGTCCAGAACCCCTCAGAATCATCGGACAAGGAGCCTGTTAGGATTTGACGCCTCGAGATTCAGCCCACATTGAGCCCACAGCGAGGTTCGCGGCGAAAAATGGAGTCCAACGAGACCAAGATCACCTGAAACGGAGCTCGGATGGAGGAGATACGAGCTTTTGAAGTTGGCACGAGAATCGAGGCGGTGGAGGACCGCCGGCAGAAGACGGCGCGCGGGACGCGCGACCCAGGCCGCGCGGGGGGGCGCGCGGCCCAGGCGCGCGCGGCCCAGGTGCGCGCGGGCGCGCGGGCCTGGGCCGTGGCCTGCTGGCCCTTGCCCCGGTCCACCGTGGACCGGGTGGTCCACGGCGCGGCCTGTGGACCGCGTGGGCGTTTCCCACGCGTTTCTCGCGGTCCACGGCCCTATTTCGTGGACCGGAGCGCGATCTAAGGGCCAAGGACGCTTCCGGTCTTGATCCGACGGTCAGGAGGGTTTCTTGACTTTGTTTAGGACTCCTAATCCCTCTCTAATCAAGTTTAAAGGGTGTTTAAGCCTTTAAAAGGCCCTGAGAACGAACAGAAGAGGAGGGGTTCGGTTTCTCGCCGCCGTACGAACCAGAGGAGAGAGAGAGGGGCGAGGGCGCTGTGAGAGAAGGAGCAGGAGGCTCCTGGACAGCGGTCGCCAGGCTCTTCAGGGGTTCAGGGGGATCTCCAAGAGAGAGAGCTTTTGTGAGGGGAACTTCATGTGAGAGAGAATTGGGTGTACAAGGGTTGAGGGTGAGGTCTCCTCTTGTAAAATTTTCTTTTCATAGTGAAGTTTGCATGCCCCGTGGAGGCGAGCCCTTTTGTGGCTGATCCACGTATTTTGATTGTTTTTCCTTTTGTTTTGGTTCTTCTTTCTTCCTGCTGCATCGCGTGGTACTGAAAGGATCTTGGGAGGTGGTGTCCTGGCCAGACATCCACCCAACAGAGCCCCTTCAAGAGGGGGCAGTGTACACCTCCATTAAGAAGGTTTACAAATTACATGCCGCTAAACACCCCCTGAACCCAGGATTGATGGAAATAAGGGATCGGCTCCTTAGGGCTAGAAGAATGCGGACCAAGCTGGGTCAGTGCAACCTGAATAAATAGTCTCTACCACCATGAGCATGGCCATGATACAAAAGACTGCATCCAACTCCAGAATGAGATCGAGGAGCTTATCCAATGTGGATGTTTGGATTGATTCATCAGACGTTGGCGTGAACAATAGGAAGAACAGTGGAGGTCATCTCAGCCACCAAAGCAATAGCAAAGAGAGCTCTCCAGAGATCGACCCATAGCTGGAATAATAAACACCATAACTAGGGGGCATCATGGCGGTGGGATGAAGGAATCCATAGAACCGATCAGGAGATGGAGAATTGAAGAACCCATTGTTTTCACGGAAGAAGATACTCCTTAAGATGCATAAGGAGTTAAGTTTCCACATAATGATACGGTCGTTGTATCTTGAATATAGCAAATTATGATGTACGCCACATATTAGTTGATAATGAAAGTTCAGTTGATGTATTATTCTATGATACTTTCTCTAAAATGGGTATATCCTTGGAGCGGTTAGGGCAACTCGATTCCCCCTCGTGGGATTCACTGGGGATGCTGTGCCTGTCAAAGGAGTCATTACCTTGACGGTGGTTGCCGGTCGAGCTCCTCGACAATCCATGGCTCAGGTTGATTTTCTTGTAGTCTGAGCACCATCGGCTTATAGTGCCATCCTCAGGCGATCAGGACTCAATGCGTTTTGAGTCGTGGTGTCTATGTATTGCTTGAAGGTGAAATTTTCAACTGCGTATGGGGTTGGAGAGATTCGAGGAGATCAGACCCTAGCGTGACAGTGCTACACCCTCGCTCTTCAGGGAACAAAATCTCTTGATGCATGTATTGTTGATGGATTAGACACCCGTGATGAATTAGCTAAACAGCATGAAAAACTGGCAGGAGACCTCGAGATGATCCCATTAAACGATGGGAATGAAGAGATACAGTTCAGATTGGATCCAACCTAGATTAGGTAACAAAAGATCGTCTCACTTTTTGCGGGAAAATGCTGGCGTCTTCGTTTGGACACTAGTTGATATGCTAGGCTTCGCGGCTGAATGTGAATTCGACCTACCGACCTGTCAAATAGAAGAAACGATGCTTTGCCCCCGAATAGTAGAAGATAATGGTTGAGGAGGTGGATAAGATGCTTAAGGTAGACTTTATTTGGGGGGCAATCTATCCAGACTGAATCGCTAACATAGTCTTCGTGAAGAAGGTGAATGACAAATGGTGAATTTGTATTGATTTCACTAATTTGAACAAAGCTTGCCTAAAGGATGGCTATCTAAGATCTCGGATTGATGATCAGTTGGTGGATGCTACTTCAAGACACATGCTCTTTACTTTCATGGATGCTTTCTCTGGTTACAACCAAATTTGGATGGCATCTGAATATGAGGAGAAATCGCATTCATTATTGATTGAGATCTCTTTTGTTATAGGGTTATGCCCTTTGACTTAAAGAATACAGGTGCAACTTATCAGTGCCTCGTAAATAAAATTTTCAAAGATCAGATCGGACGGAACATGGAGGTCTACATGGATGACATACTCGTCAAAAATAAGTCCTCACAGACATATTGATGATCTTAAGAAAATCTTCACCACTCTTCGAAACTATCAGATGAAGTTGAATCCAGTGAAGTGCACCTTTGGAGTTGCCTTAGGAAAGTTCTTGGGGTTCATGGTTTTGGGCCGAGGAATAGAAGCAAATCTTGAGAAGATCCAGACCATACAAGAAATGAATCCACCGAAGATTGTGAAGGAGGTTCAGCGCTTCAATGAAAAAGTGGCAGCACTAAGTCGGTTCATCTCTAGATCGGCTGAGTATTTTCTCTCATTCTTTCAGGTCCTCAAGCAACCAAAGAATTTCTAGTGGGCTGAAGAATGCCCACAAGCATTCGAAGAATTGAAGAATTACCTCGCCTCTATGCCACTTTTTGGTAAGTCAGAGCCTAATAAGGAACTCTATCTGTAATTGGTAGTCTCACCTATTGCAATAAGTGCAATATTATTCTGCGAAAGGGACAAAATCAAGAAGTCGATCTACTACATTAGCAAGACTTCAAGATGCCAAAATCAGGTACATTAGGCTGGAAAAACTTATCTACACATTATTTCGGTCCGAAAGCTCCTATCTTATTTTCAAGCGCATAGCATCATAGTCTTAACCGACCAACCCATCAAGACGGTCTTGCATCAGCCTGACACATCGGGTCGATTGACAAAGTGGCAATTAAGCTCATAAAGTTTGATATGAAATTCCAACCCTGCTCGTCTATTAAGGTGCAAGGCTCTAGCAGACTTCATTTCGAAATACACGATCTTGGAAGATAGCCATGAAGAGGTCGAACCAACCAAAGGTCCATCTAAAAGCGAACCTGAAGGGCTTTAGGTCATGCATGCGGATGAATCATCAAATTCTATCGGGTCAGGAGCAGGCTTGTTGCTAATCGGCCCGAAAGGGTTCATCGTCGAATATTTCTTGCGGTTTTACTTTTCAGCTACCAACAATGAAGTCGAATATGAAGGTCTCATCGTCGGATTAAAAAAATGCAAAAGAACTCAAGAGTACAAAAGTTGAGGATCTGCAGCGAGTCTCAATTGATAGTGGGATAAGTGAAGGGTGATTATGACGTGCAAGAGGAAACTATGAATATCTCAATTAGATATTTCAGACTTTATGATAAGCTATAATGTTTGAAAACAATGTCATCAATAAACATAAAAACATATTCCACGCTAATTCAATGCAAATCAAATCCTTTCAAATATTCATACACACAATTATAAATCTGATTCGAAATAAAGTACATATAACTCAACAACCTAAACTACGATCACACTTATCCCTGTGGTAGGGTTTAGAATAGAGTGCCAATATATAACCTCCATTGGCAGGATCCAAAAATCAACGTATAACCTTCATAGACGGGGTCTAAAAATCAATGTATAATCTCCATTGGCAAGGTCTAAAATATAGTTAGGCTAAGAGCACAAAATCTGATTCGTATCAAAGCATTTTTACAATATAATATATAGATATCATAATTTCATTGAATATATGCATTTTTCATAATAAAATCAATAAATCACAATATTCTAGAAATCTCAAAGTTTTAAATCACTTTCGTTCAAAATACAATTTCATAAATCATGAATAATTTCAAAAACTAATTAATTGCTTTCAAAATAAATTATGAAATATCTTGAGAAGACGGTTCATTACTTACATTTTGCAAAGCATTGAATGAATAGATTGATTAATCTTGAGGAGATTTTTTAGAACCTATTATTCAAAATTATATCCTTGTATTAATTGTAATTTATAACTAAATCAAAATAAAATCTCAAATCAAAATTCTATTTAAGATCGGACTAGAAATTGAGTGTGCTTTTCGAATCAAGTTTCTAGAGTAAGATCAACTTAATCATGGAAGGTGGACTTCTAGTTTCATCAATCCCAAAAAAAGAGAGATAATAGGCATGATAGAGAGAGAAAAACATTGAAGAGAGAGAAAATTCATAGAGAGAAAGTAGAGAGAAAGTGGAAACCTGTGAAGAGAGAAGGGAGAGGGAAGAGAGAGACTCTTTTTTTCTTTTCTTTTCTTTTTTCTTTGTTTTTCTTTTTTTCCTTCTTTTTTCTTCTTTCATGGAACAGGGGATCCTTTGATCTCCGTAGTTCCCGACATAAGGGAGTCCCTCGGCCGGTTCCGCCCATGGTCGGAAGGTAAACCACAGCAACGAGACCCACGGACCTTGGTCCGGTGACCGGCAGTGGAAAATCAAGACTAAACATGGAAGAAACAAGGGATTCGATAATCATGAATTTTTGGCAGAAATCATGGCTAAAATTTAAGCTTAGGAACTATAAGAGCTTGAGAGGAAGATGATTAGAAGGACTTACTTGGTCTCCAATCAGAATCGATTTGATTTTTGGGGGCCAAAACAAGATTAAACCACCAGTGTCAAGAGGAAAAGAAGGGGAAAAGAGCGGCGAACTTTGATGATTTTCCGGTGAGAAGGAACCAAGGGGTTGAGACCTTTAAATAGATCTTTAATGGGGAGGAATTAGAGTTTGATTTAATCTCAAACTTCACTTTCTCATGGAATTCTTGATAATAAGAGTTCATTTTTTTTTTGGTGGGAATAATAAGAGTTCTTTTACCTATAACAAGGAGCAACTAAAACCAAAATCCGAAGGTAACTGACCAATTAATTTTCAGCAAAGATTGCCATAGAGGGCCAAGGTTTTGCACAGGACATATCTCCACTCTCAAGACTGAGAGTCAAAGATGAAGAAAATCTTCCAACATGTATTTGCTGTCCTTTATTCGTACGGAGTAATTGAAGAAAATAGTCAAAGAACCTTGCATCAATAGAGAATAATTTAGAGAGACTTGACTTCTAAAGGAGGGTGAAATGCTCTCAACTTGCATCTCCTTTTCTCTTTATGGAATCAGAAATATTAGTACAGCAAGAAAAGAGTCATGCTAAGTGTGTGCATGTGTGTTTGTGTGTGTGAGAGAGAGAGAGATTTCAATGTCATCCCTATTATTATAATGGGAAGCATCTATTAGCTGAAACAATGGGATGCATGCCCCATGCAAAAAGCAAAATTTGTTTCTTAACGGTGTAACTGGATTTTGGTGGACTATGGTACAACGTGAAGCCATTAAATGAGAGTATAAAAGGGCCTAGTTTCTTATTCTTATTCATCATCTAATCAGTGATGTGGTCAAAAGAGGTTTGGGTAGACACCGCATTGGTATGGGTGGAGATTGGTAAGCAGTGAAAGATGAATTTCAAATGGTGGGTGGAGTTTGCGCTTATAGGTTTATCTTTTTCCTTTTCCTTTCTTCTCTTGCTCATATGATGCCTTTTTTCTTTTTCTTTTTTGCTCTTTTGCCTCGCAGGTGCTAGGACTGCCACTACCGATAGCAGTGGTTGCTGCTGACGGTGAGGCTGCTAGCATCAGTCAGTCCTGCTCATATGGTGGTTTTTCCCTACAACGTAGGCTGCTAGTGGTGCTGCAGGTGCCTGTAGCAATAGGGTGCCAGGTGCTAGCTAGTGGTGCCGCCAGAAGCAGCAGCTGCTGCTAGTTGTGGTGGTGTAGCTGGTGCCTTTAGCAGCGGAGTGTTGAGTACCAACATGTGGGCTGTTGTAGATGGAAGAACAATGCATAATAAGCCAATAAAAAGAAATAGATGATACATGAAAAAGCATTGTTGTCTATTTGCATTTGATGCTTTTCAAAATGCTTTAATCTTGAAATCAAGTAATTAATTGTGATGTCTTTTTTTATTTTAATATTTGATTATTTATGTGTTGCCAAAATTATGCTTTTTTTTTTAAAAAAAAATTGGAATCTAGTAAAATTCTTACTCTTGTCTATACTTATTTCATGGTTGTTTATTATAATTCTAGATATCATAAAAATAAAATGTATAGTATGATTTGTTACAGAATTTTTGTATTGGTTGTTGACTGTACACATCTGATAGAAATGTATTTATATATTGATTATGTTATTACCATATTGCATGAATGATTGCTAGAATTTGTCGATGGTACGATTTATTCATTGCTTGAGTGATTGCCGAAATTTGTATATGGAAACTTGAAACTTGATGCTTCATACTTGGATATGAATTATGATATTTAATTGTATTTTTCTTGCTAAAATAATCCTTTTCTTGACAAAATTCAAAGGTCATGTAACTCCAGAAAATGAGCAAATTTACACCTATATATTTCACTTATATAATTACTCATAACCTCCATGATGTGGTGTTTCAAATCTATTTGGCATAGAAGCCACCCATTTACCACTAAGTCTGATTCCGTTTCAGATGTCTCAAGAAATAATTAAATGGTTGAAGTGTGGTTTAGTACATCCATATGAGAGAAGACAAAATTGAGTAGCCTACAGCAGGTGTGGTCATGGCTACGGGTGCGGGTGATGTGTAAGCCGCAAGGTTTAAAAACATGGGAGATGGAAGTATCTAGAAAGTGCGTGTTTGCATATATGTATACACACACACACACACACACATACATATATGTACACATATATATACACACATATATTGATATATAATTGATTATTATTATTTTTTGACTGCTTATCTTCTATGTTTAAAATAATTCTTGTGTATAGGAAAGAGAGGATAGATAGATGCTTGGTGGTGCCAAAAGGGGCAAACCATCCCGCTTGATCATGTATGTCATGTCAGCCTAAGGAATGAGATAGTGGAGAAGGATTTTTATGGTCACTCCATCTCTCTCCTTAATCATGCTTCTCTCCCTCTCTCTATCCATCAGTCTCCCTCATTATGCCTCCACCAGCCGTACTCTCTCTCTCCCTCATTATGCCGTCAGCACCTCCCTTATTGTGCCTCCAATTGCTCTACCTATTCTCCTCTTGCTCTCACCCCTCTTTGTCCCATCATTGCCTCATCATTACCTCCTTCACTGACCCACCTCTGTCTAGACCTCGTCATGTCAGTTTCTTCCGTGTCATCGCCATCCACCATGGCCCCACTTCTGTCTCTTTCTTGGGTTTGAGAACCCAGCTACTGTGGTCTACCATGGACATTGAGAACCCTAGAACCCTAAATATTAGGGATCACCTCCAAGCAAAGAGAGATCACATCATAGATGGTGGATCATGCATCCAAATAGGTAATTAACTCAGTTTTATACACATCTCTATTCTAATAAGGAAAATATTTAGGTATGTACCCAAAAATAAAAGGAAAATATTTAGAAGAAAATCTTGGATTCTAATCCTAAGAAATATGGCAACCAAAAATTGAGGTCTTAGTTTGGATATATTTATGAGTGAGAGAAGGATTACAGTGGGGTGTTTTCACTTCTGTGATGCGATTCAGGAATGCTGTAACCCTTTCTTAGCTGAATACAGTTCCAAAATGCTGAGATGTGCTTCCTGGATGGGTGCCATAGTGGGATTAGATGTCTTGTTCTTCTAAGAGATGAGCATTTAGTAGGCTTCTAAGTTGTCTCCAACAGTGCCTAATGCTTGTAAGTGGATTTCATTTTTTAGAAAACTCACCAGGAACTCAGTTCCATTGCTTCTTGCAATTACACTGAGAAAGCAAACTTACCCATTATGAGAAGAATCCTTGGGTTAATGCTGTTATAGAAAAGAGGTAAAGAGCAATTTCCTCTAAATTACTACACATTCTGTTTCCTGCTAGATAACTCAAAAGCTGCCATGTGCTAAATAGTCTAATGAATGTTTATATCACCGCATCTAAAATTGCCATCTCCCTTAGCATAATGCTGGCAATTGGATACTTGCGTAATATGGCCCAGTTGTGTGCATCTCTACAATAGAAGTGGATGTGATGGTTATCATGTTTGTCAAAGGCTTATTGAATCATGGTGGCAGCTTCCTCGTATCCCATGCGAGTTTCATGCATGATGAGGTACATATCATACCTGAAGCTTTGGGTAACTATTATTAATTTGTATTTCATGTCCAAATCAACTCAGATGAGTTGAAGTGCTTTGAAGATGCACTTCTTTAAATTTAGTACCTTTAAATTGTTATTTGCAAAAAAAAAAAAGAAAAGAAAAGAAAAGAAATTGTCTATTTGTGCGTATCTATATGTATATGTGTGTGTTTGTGCGCATGCGCACACATCTCTCTCTCTCTCTCTCTCTCTCTCTCTCTCTCTATATATATATATATATATATATATATATATATATATAATACACCAACATTTTAATGCATCACTATCGCTATTTTTTGACTGCTTGCTGGATTTCACAGATATTTGATATTCTGTGTGCAGCTTAATTTGCGAACTCTTGAATGCCATGCTCTCAGTATCTCAGCAAATATGGACAGCTAAGTTGGCATGTGTGCTATATTTGAAGCAGCATAGGAGCTAGTTGTCTACCACCCACGTTATGGATAATCACAGATTTTGAGGGGCGTGCTATGATCCTGACATCATTGAAATCCTTGTGAAAGATTTACCTTGCGTTCAACCTAAACAGAGGAATTAACAAGGATTGCAGTCATTTGCAGACTAAAATTTGGTCAATATCTAATCCAACATATAGTGTATTTGAGCTTCTCTTTGCTCAGAGACTGGAATCAGTTTCGTTACCAATCTGTTGTAAGCCTTCCCTTTGTTGATGCCTATTAATTTATGCCAGATGAACCTTGGCTCGTTTTCTTTTTTTTTTTTTTTTTTTTTTGGTACTAGTGTCAAATCTGGACAATAATTGAGTCCATGGAATCAGTTAACTGCCTGTTTATACTTGAATTCATTAACATCCTTTGCTGTTTCTCCAATATCTGTACTTGGATTGGAGCAGTATTTGGTCATAACAAAAGATTGTGCTACTTGATTTTAAATTTGAATGTTGGTTTCTCTAGAGTTAAAATTACTTCTATTGAAGATTCTATAATTGTGGCAGGATTATTCTTGCAACTTATATTTCATTAAACTATGATATGTTCATGTTGGGGTTAACAATTCAAATAATCAATTGATTAGTGCCTTAAACATGAATGACATTCATATACATATATACATGGAAAAGTGTGTTTACCTGTATGTGTGTGTGATTCTATTGATTATGATCTATGACATTTAAATGGCCTAGAAACTAGAAGTCATGACTTTTCAAGATCTTGTGCTCATAAATTATGATACCGGTTTTTGTTTTGAGAGATCTTTCATTGATTTCGATTGGAAAGTCTTGGAAACCAAATATTCTCAAAAAACAGTGACTCTGTATGTACATACGCTACTATTTAAAATGATAATTTGAAATTTAGAGAGTATTCTTTTTTTATTCTGTCATTTTTTATAGCAAGATTCCCTTCCATTTGTTTGCTTTCTGCCCTATATTAATCACAATATACATGCGCCCTTACCTCTCTATTGCCTTCTCTGACCGGATTGGAGTAGTCTGTGTGTGTGTGTTTTTTTTCTCCAGTACCCAATTGGACTAATACTCTAATTTGATACCAAAGAGTGTAGACTCTAGCTCTCTTTGGTGCAAATTAAAACATATCTAGTCCCCATACCTCCTATCTCCCTACCAATAATATTTTCCCCACTTTTTCCACCTCACAACCTACCCTCTACAAGTCGAATTAAGCTTTCCTGGAAGCCTACTAATTGGGAATAACTTATAAAACTAATTTGAAAAATAAAATATACAATTTATATTCTTTTTACTTAAAAATTGTTTGTATAATCTCTCTTCGCTCTTTCACATGCTCAATAGCCGACATATGTGTTTATGTATTTGTCTAGAATTGATATCAGTTTTTGAATGTAAACAAAGAACTGATAGCCCTCTAAGCTATTGATTATACAAAGCACTTCTAATATGAATAAAACTCTGAGAATCAGAAAAATCATTACTAAGTTACATTTGTAGCTTTTAGCAATTTTATATCTAGAAAACATTGAAATTTCATGGATAGTTGTAAGATATTTATAATAGATCTTGAAGAATCTTTTCTAACATGTGCAAGGTCACCACAATGTGATATATCGATGAAAGATTATGCTTCTTAAAATAGAAAGAAAATTATCATTATATTACTGATATAGTTCATAGCCATTTTGTGATTTAGAAATAATTAGAGTCTCATTGAGATGGTACGAGATCAATTAAGATCACTGAAATCTGATGTTTCTATAAAACATTGTCGATTGAAAGATTTTTGGTTTCTTGTACATTGTAGCAAACTTCAATAGTTTGACATCATAAATCTCCAATTCTACACTACCTTAATATTGCAAATGTATATTTACCCTGATTTATGATAATAATGATAGTTATGATGTAATAAAGTTGAGTGTGACCTTGTGCAAAGTAATATTTATATGTCAAACATTTGTACTTCAGAAACTAAAATTCCAGCATGAATGTCTTAAGTCAGATATTAATATAACTTTGATAAGTTTTTTAATGAATAATTATTAATTATAATTTAGTATTATATTTCTTATTCTGTATGCCATTTGCAAGTGCAGGTGTGTGTATAGGGTGTATAGAGTTGAAAACTTACATCACAAGTAAATTGATGCTCACCAAAAAAATCCAAAATTCACCTGTAAAATTTTAACAAAGGTTTTAACTTCCCGAGGGATGGAGGGCACCTCAGTTGTCCCATCCTATTTCTATGACAAAATGGGCTTGGGACGAGATTAGAACTTTGAAGTCCATCCAATACATGGGTGAAAAAGAAAGAGAAAGTCAAGGAAGAAAAGTTGAAAAAAAGAAGTAAATGGAAGAAAGAAAAAGGAAAAAGGAAAAAGAAAAGAAAGAAAGGGAAGAAAAAAGAAAGGGAAGAGAAAGAAGAAGAAAAAGAAAAAAGAAATAAAGAATGAGATAAGAACAAGAAAGAAATAGAAAAGGAAAGGAAGAAAGGTAGAAAAAAAGAAAAAGAAGGAAGAAAGAAGGAAAAGAACGAGAAAAAAAGAAAAAGAAGAGGAAAGAGATGGAGGATATTCTGCCAGCATACATGATCGACATTGCTGTCAAGATAGGATGGGTTGGTGGGGCATATCATTTTGTGGAGAAATTGGGACACTTCGTTTTTAGAAGATTTAAAACTTTGCTTTTAGTAGAATCATGAAATCATATCAAATTTCTCTACTAAAACAAGCAAAGACAAGTGAAAAAGTTTAACACATACAGCAAGATGATGCTAACGGTGAGCCAACTAAATACTTCTTCTCTTCAATTGGATTGCATTGAAGATGCCCTTTATCATCATATTTATTCAATTACTGATCCTCTTTCAAGAAATATGGATTTTACGGTGTGATTGGTGCATCTACAACTTATCAGCCAGCAAACTCCAACGAACCCAATTTCTTATATGTTGTTTGCAGATGACTATGTTCTTGTTGCTAGGTCCATTGCATCTAACGTTTTGTTTCTTGGACAAATAGTGGAGGAATGGTATTGATCTTCATGTCAAAAAGTGAATATGAAAAAATCGGTGATCACATTCAGCACAACAATTAAACAATCTATGAAGCAACAGCTGTTATCCATTTTATCTATCTTTAAATGTGATTCCACTTCGCAGTACTTGGGGTTCCTATGTTAGGTCAAAGGCCTATGGCTTTTTATTTTAGCAATCTTATGCAAAAAGTTATTGATAAATTGGAAGGTTGGAAAACTAAATGTTTTTCAATGATGGGGAGAGAGTGCTCGTTAAACCAGTGCTTGCCTCTATATCTGCATACTTGATGACTAGCACTGTGATACCAAGAACAATTTTGTAGAAAGTAGAGCGGTCAATGAGGAATTTCTGCGGCAGGGGAGCTATAATACAAGAAGAATCCACCTTGTATCTTGGGTTGAGATTTGTCAGTCAACTCAGGATGGTGATCTTTGAATTCCATCTTTATCAGCTAGATATAATGCTCTTCTAACTAAGATGGCAGCCAAGATAGTTACGGATCCTAACAAATCTTGGAGTGTCTTGATTCATGAAAAGTATGGGTCTTGGTCCCATGAATTTAATATTTTTTTTCTCCCAGAAGAGATGCTGCAAGATGGAAGGAATTATGTAAATATGTTCCTATTGTCCTTTTGAATATGCTGTCTATTATAGGCGATGGTTGTTCAATTAATATGCTTAATTATCCTTGAATTTCTTCCCTTCCACTAACTTGGAGCCTACTTACCGTAAATACAGCCCTTCTAGATGATATTAAGGTTTCAGATGTCCTTACCGATTCAAAATTTTGGAATATGCATTCTATTGTGGAAGCTTTTTGTAAAATCTTGCAGCTGTGATTTTAAGTAGGGCTAGAACTGAGTCAGGCTGGGCTGGGCCATACTCCTATTCGAGCCTGGTCCGAAATATTTTTTCGGACTTCGGACCAGACTTAGGCCCGATTTTTTTTAAAAAAATATAGGTCCGAGCCCGGCCCCAGCCCAATTGGGCCAACCCTCCAGCGATGCTGATCTCCGCCGCCTTTGTCGATTTTGGATGTCCTTCATCTCCACATCAGCAGGACTCTCACAGGGCCGAAACATGACCGCCGGTGGGACCCTCACAGAGACCCTTGGCTAGTTTCAGAGTCTCGCACTATCGTGGGTTGGTTGATCTCATCGAGCAATTTCAACCACCGGTGATTGAAATGAGCAATCTTGGAGACGGCTGTAGAGGAGGGGGCTTATAAGGGAGGAGCTGTCTCTGGTGGAAGATGTCATCAGTGGAGTACATCTCCTCAGCAGTGGAGAAGTTGTCAGAGAAGAACTCGAAAGTGTCTATAGGAGGAGGGGAAGATAATTGGCCATTCTCAGAGGAAATAATGCTACTGGATCCGTCATCGCCAACCAAGGCGACATCGTAGAGCAAGAGGGAGAGGGAGGTGGAGTCTTTACCGTTGGATTCATTAGGATTAAAGGAAGATCGAGAGGAAAAAGGGGCTTGGGCTTTAACCTGGCTCGAGCCGGGCTGGGCCAAAGATCTGCCCAAGCCCGGCCTGAAATGAAAACAGACCCTATTTCTAGGCTCGAGCCTGGCTTGAATGATTTCAGACAGAGCTCAAAGCCCGACACGAAGCAGGCCCAGCCCGAGCCCACTTCCAGCCCTATTTCTAAGCCAATTTCTATAGGAAATGCTGATAACAAATTGGCGTTGGGGACTTGGAGGGAGAACGAAAATTATAACTCCTGATTTGTACAAATTGTTTTACAACACTAGAGTCCTCCATGAATGATGTTTGCTGGGGTTGTGGAAGATTAAACTCCAACAATCTCTATTTTGAGCAGAAAATTGCTTGGAACAGGCTTCCTTGTAAAAGTCTTCTGCATCAAAGAGGTATACATATTTCACTCATGTGGCCCTATGCACCTTAAAGAAGGAATCTATAGTACACTTCTTACTGCAATGTTCTTTGGCATATAGGAGGTTGGCAAGAATGAATGGTGCAAAAGCTCCGCTACAATTGATACTATTGTTGGTTTCCTCAAAGACCTCGAGAATAACTATACAAGGCCTAATCATCAAATAGCTATTGTCCTCAATTGTTCTATTGGGTATCAATTTAGGCAAGTTAGTGGTGCGAACTTTTGAAGCACAAATCTCTCGTCGACCATCAAATTCTCAAGATTGCCATGATCCAAGCTATTGAGTTTATGATGGCTTAGTTAACGATGCTTCTCCTAATAGTGGAGAAATTTGAGACTTTCATCTCCCCTTTCTTTTAACTACTCATATGACTTGGGAGTCTTTATCCTGCAGAGTGTTGGAGATAAATTTTGATGGTAATGTTGCAGCAAGGCTCTAAAAAGGTGCTGATGTGGTTGGAGCTGAATGCCGTTCGAGATTTGCGACGTCGAAAAATACCTACAAAGAAATTCCACTCTCACCAGGGGTGTTCCGACGGAAGACCTTCCAATGCCTAAGTTAGTTGAAGCTTTATGAATAGTAGTTGAAATCTGTGTTTAATTTTATTAGATCTCCAGAGTGAAAACTACCTACAAAGAAATTCCACTCTCACAGATTTCAGAGCTGGAAGAGCGGAAAAAAGTCCTCCTTCCTCCTACCAGGGCTTGCCCTGCTCTCAAGTGTTTGAGTTTTTACTTCTTGTTTCTTACCTGAGGGTCTCCTTTGTACCTCTTTTATATAGAGGTAAGCTTGTAAACTACTAGCTGAAATCTGTGAGTTTGTTAGATTTAACTCTGCAGATCATTAAGCCATGTTCTGACCCTTTATTGAGGGAGAAATATCTTCTACCTTTT
The DNA here is from genome assembly GCF_000442705.2 of Elaeis guineensis. Taxonomy (NCBI): domain Eukaryota; kingdom Viridiplantae; phylum Streptophyta; class Magnoliopsida; order Arecales; family Arecaceae; genus Elaeis; species Elaeis guineensis. Next base: position 58,265,570 of record NC_026003.2, read on the forward strand.
TTGAATCGACGTTGTTAGTCGTGGATGTCAAGTGTGGGCTTCATGCATGCGGCTGGTCAAATTGATGGTTCTGGTTCTAGAGCTGGTGTGATCTTACTACATCAACTTGGGGTATGCCTCATGGAGGATTGAACCCGACGAGTCTCTCCCGCAATAGGTAGCATGCTCAACAAGGGTGCCTCAAGAGGCTCTTTTTTTGTCACTAAGGATCATAACAGAGTGGTGATTGCAGCTAGAGGAACACATCTCTTTAATACCAGTCCCAATGGAAGAGTTAAGGGCTGCTTGGGAGGAAATTTGATATGCAATCTTGATTTTGAAAGCTAGGAAGACGTAGCCTGAAGGTGAGTTATTAATTGTTTTCAACTACATCAACAAGTTGCTTAAACCATTATCACATGCTTACGTACTGCTTATTAATATCGCCATGCCCCAAACTTGCCACTCAGATTGGGCATCTGACAGCCATATAACCCCTATAGTATTCTCCCCGAGGGTATACAAGGCCTATGATCTGAGCCTAGTTAATAACAGTAGATATGATCAACGAACTATTTTCATTAATAGCTGATAACATAGTTGTTCAATTAAAGAACTCAGATGTAGCCCATGTTAGAAACAAAAATTTGACTAATACTCTCCTACCAACATCTCAGATACATCCCAGAAGCTAGGCATCCTATGGCTTTAAAAAGAGAGATAATAAATATACAAGCTGTTGCCACTAAAATTCGGCTCTTGGTCGAAATAGCTAGAGCGGTGGCGCATTCTCTCAGGAGAGCGACCTGCAAGGCAAGTTCTGATTGGAGTTGGCTCCGGCGAAGACCCTTCTGTTAGAAAATCGGATAGACAGCATGTGTATATTTCAAAACTCTTTTTGATCGCAGCGAAAAAACAAACGGGTTATACCCTTTAACCCCACATGCATAAGATCATATCTAATTCTACCAAAGCCCAGGAGAAAAGACATACATATAATCTGAAATTAAAATAAGTATGAGATCGAATCTCAATACCTTGGCGTGAGTAGAAATTCATCGCAATCGATGATCACTGGTTCAAAGTTCCTCGAGTCGCACATGTGTCTGGCCTCTATGGGTATCTACCGGGATCAATCTCGAACTGATCTTTTTGTAGTAGATTCTTCTTCTCTAAGTAGAATCTTGTTGCTCCTAGATTGATTTTGATGATCACAAAGCAGATTGAAGGGATACAAATAATTTTAAAATGAAAAAGTCCTTATGCTCTTCAAGGGAAAAATTGTAATTTCACTAAAATCCTGATTTGATAGTACCATTTGGTAGAACAAATGATTTGAAATCTATTGGTGAAAATTTCATTGTGTTTGGACTTATATTTTTGAAGTTATGAAGGTTTGAAGTGCATGAGTCAACTCATGAGTCAACTCATGGCACTGTGAGCTGATTGGCACGCAAAAATTCTCCTTGGCACGCTAGTTTTCTGGCTTGGCACGACCTGTGAGTCGACTCATGAGTCGACCCACAAGGCATGAGTCGACTCATGAGTCGACCCCTGCTAATTTGAGCCAAGAATTTCCAGAAACGCATTCTCTGATTTTTGCAACAGAGGTCGACTCATGAGTCGACCCCTGAAGCATGAGTCGACTCATGAGTCGACCCCTGCGACGGGAATTGTCAGCAACGGCTATTTTTTTGCCCATTTTAATTGCCATTTATGCTTCCTAAAAATCCTCTAACGGCTCTTTATCTACCTAAATTGTTTTCTCTTGCTTCTAATGCTACAAATTGCTTAATATGATGAAAGAAATTGCAGATTAAATAGCGGATCAAACGTGAAATCAAAACAGAAGAGAAAGAGAGAAGAACAGAAGAGAGGATCCGAAATTTGCAAGAAAAAGCCTGAGATCAACGAAAAATCCAAAAAGAAAAAGAGAGAGGATCCACAATATACCAGAGAGATTGTGACAGAGAAAAGCAAGATCTTTCAAGGAGAGAATTCTTCACGCCTATTGTTTCAACCTTGATCTAGAGATTGTTCAAAGCTTTCAAGAGATCTTCAATCAACAATCAACCTCTTCTCAAGCATTCAAGCGTTCATCCACTTTGAGAAAATCTGAAAAAGGGGTTCTTCAATTGAGTAAAGCTTTTATTGTTATATTTGCTCATTTAAGGAGCTGTTATTGTATTAATCTGTGCTCTAAATTTTCTAACTCTTTGTGAGTTTTTGTTCTTGTGTTTGGAGGATTTCCAAAACAAGGAAAGGTTGATCCGAACCTGAAATCGGAGTGTTTTGGGTTTACTTGTACCCGAGAAACAAGTGATCTAGCTTGGGATAGCTAGTGTCGGAGTTTCCGACGTCTTGTATTCTAGCTTGGGATAGCTAGTGTCGGAGTTTCCGACGTTTTGTATTCGGGTTGAATACAAAGGATAGTGGATTAAAATTCCCAAGTGGGATCTTGGGGAGTGGATGTAGGTGCAAGGTTAGCACCGAACCACTATAAATCCTTGTGTTTGTGGTGTGCTTTATCACTTTATCTTATTTCTTTATTATATCCTTGCTATACTGCTTTAGGTAATTAATATTGATTTAAAGCCATTGTTTTGTTCTTCATAAGTTATCTGTTGGGCTTAAAATTTTTAGAAACCCAATTCACCCCCCCCTCTTGGGTTGCATAGCTGGGCAACAAGTGGTATCAGAGCCGGTGCTCTAGCCCTTCTTTGATCTAACAATCAAAGAGCCAAAGATCTATGGCAACCCATGTTGGAACTTCTCTAGCCGAGGGGCAATCAACATACCGACCTCCACTTTTCAATGGGTCTAATTACACCTATTGGAAAGCTCGGATGAAGATTTTCATACAAGCACTCGACTATGATATGTGGAGTATCATAGTGAATGGTCCTCACACACCCACCAAGATTATAGATGGTGAGGAGTCAACCAAACCCGAGAAAGAATGGGATGAGGTTGACAAGAAATTGGCACAATTAAATGCCAAAGCCATGAATGTTCTTTATTGTGCACTAGATGCTAGTGAATTTAATCGCATTTCTACTTGTGCATCTGCTAAAGAAATATGGAATAGGTTAGAAGTCACCCATGAGGGAACAAATCAAGTAAAAGAGTCTAAAATAAACATGCTTACACATAAATATGAATTGTTCAAAATAGAGCATGATGAGTCCATAACTGCTATGTTTACTCGTTTTACTGATATAATCAATGGTTTAAAGAGTCTTGGCAAATCTTATACTAACAGTGAACTTGTAAGGAAGATTTCAGGTCACTGCCAAGAACTTGGGAAGCCAAGGTGACTGCCATCCAAGAAGCAAAGGACTTGAACACTCTACCTCTAGAAGAGCTTCTTGGATCCTTGATGACTCATGAACTTAGTATGAAGCAACATCAAGAGGATGAAGTCAAAAAGAAAAGAACCATTGCCCTCAAATCCACAACTTTGCCTGATTATGAAACGGATGACTCTGAAGATGAAGATCAGGATGAAGAGATGGCTCTCATCACTCGAAAATTTAAGAAGTTTCTAAGAAAAAGGAAACAGGGGATGAGAAAAAAATTCACAAAAGGGGATCAAAGCAAAGAAAAGGAGAAAGATCAAACCCCTATATGCTACGAGTGCAAGAAGCCAGGACATTTCAGATCCGAATGTCCACAATTGAAGAAAGGTCCAAAGAAGTTCAAAAAGAAGGCAATGATGGCGACTTGAAGTGCGAGTGATGACTCAAGCTCCGACGAGGAAACCTCAACAGAACAAGCCAATCTGTGCCTGATGGCACATGAAAATGAGGTAACTTCTGAATCCACTAGTGAATTTACTTTTGAAGAATTGCATGAAGCATTCTATGATTCAATTGATGAATTAAAGAAACTAGGGAAGAAAAACAAAGAGCTAAATTGGAAAATCAGTCCTTAGTGAAACAAGCTGAAAATCTTTCAATTGAAAAATTCACCTTGATTCAAGAAAATCAAAACTTAAAGGATGAAATGAACAAGCTGAAATCTATAGTAGATAAGTTCACCTTAAGTTCAAACAAGCTAAATATGATCCTTGATAATCAGAAAGCTATATATGATAAGGCTGGACTTGGTTATAAACCCCTGAAGAAACAAAAATTTCTGAAGGATATTTATGCAAATTATTCAAACAAAAAGTCTACAAATATTACTTGTTTTAAATGTGGAAGAATAGGACATAAATATACACATGTCTTATTAACAAATATGCAAACACAAAGAAAATATGGGTTCCAAAAGGAACCATTCTGACTAACCTGAAAGGACCCAAGAAAGCTTGGGTACCTAAGACAGAAACTTGATCTGTGCTTGCAGGTGTGTCTAGCATCCCAAGAAGGAAACAGGAAATGGTATCTTGACAGCGGATGCTTGAGACACATGACTGGTGATGAATCTTAATTCATCACGCTTGATGCTAAGGATGGAGGGATGGTCACTTTTGGAGATAATGGCAAAGGAAAGATCATCGGGATAGGTAACATTGGTATTACTCCCTCCAAATACATTGAGAATGTTTTACTAGTTAAAGGTTTAAAGCATAACTTACTTAGCATTAGTCAATTCTGTGATAAAGGGTATAAAGTAAGTTTTGAATCATCTGTTTGCATTGTGACAAGTCCTATTAACGATGGCATTAAATTTATAGGACATAGGCATGGCAATATTTATATGGTAGACTTGAATGATTTAACTAAATTAGACATGCAATGCCTAGTTTCCTTAAGTGCTAAAATAAATGAGACTAGTTGGCTATGGCATCGTAGACTTGCACATATTAGCATGCATTCTCTTTCAAAATTAATTAAAAAGGATTTAGTTCTCGGTTTGCCAAAACTGAATTTTGAAAAGGATAGAATTTGTGATGCATGCCAATTAGGCAAACAAACTAGAGTTTCATTTAAATCCAAAAACACTGTTTCAACTTCTAGACCTTTAGAGCTCTTACATATGGATTTATTTGGACCAACTAGAACCACTAGTCTAGGAGGAAAATGATATGGATTTGTAATAATTGATGATTACTCTCGTTTTACTTGGGTTTTCTTTTTAGCTCACAAAAATGAAACTTTTCAAATTTTCACTAAATTTCATCGAAAAGTCACTAATGAAAAAGGGTTTTCAATTCAAAATATTAGAAGTGATCATGGAACAGAATTTGAAAATCAAGACTTTGAAAATTTTTGTGATGAAAATGGAATTGGCCATAACTTCTCTGCTCCTAGGACACCTCAACAAAATGGGGTAGTTGAAAGGAAAAATAGAACCTTAGAAGAAATGGCCCGTACCATGCTTTGTGAAAGCAACCTTCCAAGATATTTTTGGGCGGAAGCTATTAACACAGCATGTTACATTTTAAATCGTGCTTTAATTAGACAATTTTTAAAGAAAACCCCCTATGAACTTTGGAAAGGAAGAAAATCAAATATTGCATATTTTCATGTTTTTGGTTGCCGATGTTTTGTATTAAATAATGGCAAAGAAAAACTTGGTAAATTTGATGCAAAATCAGATGAAGCAATCCTTCTAGGTTACTCCTCCACTAGTAAAGCATTTAGAGTGTTCAACAAAAGAACTTTAGTAGTTGAGGAGTCCATACATGTTGTCTTTGATGAATCTAACGATCTTCCTTCAAGGAAGAATGAGGGTGTTGATGATGCAGATCCACTAATAGAAGGTATGAAGGAGATCACTCTGAAAGATTCAGCAACTCCAGAAGACAAGGATCAAGAAGACGAACAAAATGAAAGAGGTAAAGAAATTCAAGAACAACCTCAAGGTACAAATGACCTACCCAAGGATTGGAGGTATGTTCACAACCACCCTAGGGAGTTAATTATTGGTGACCCTATGCATGGAGTAAAAACCCGTTCTTCACTTAGAGATATACTTAATCATTGTGCATTTGTATCTCAACTTGAACCTAAAACTTTTGAAGAAGCTGAAAATGATCATAACTGGATTAATGCTATGCAAGAAGAACTTAATCAATTTGAAAGAAATAATGTTTGGACCTTAGTATCAAGACCTAAAGATTATTCAATAATTGGCACAAAATGGGTCTTTAGAAACAAATTAGATGAGCATGGAAATGTAATTAGAAATAAAGCAAGACTGGTTGCTAAGGGATATAATCAAGAAGAAGGAATTGATTTTGATGAAACCTTTGCACCTGTTGCTAGATTAGAAGCCATTAGACTTCTACTTGCTTATGCTTGCTTTATGAAATTCAAACTATTTCAAATGGATGTTAAAAGTGTATTTTTAAATGGATATATTTCTGAAGAAGTATATGTAGAACAACCTCCTGGATTTGAAAATCATGCTTTTCCCAATCATGTCTTTAGATTAAATAAAGCTTTATATGGTCTAAAACAAGCACCTAGAGCATGGTATGAAAGGCTAAGCAAATTTCTACTAAATAATGGTTTCTCAAGAGGCAATGTAGATACAACCCTATTTATTAAAAGAAACCAAAATGATATGCTAATTATACAAATTTATGTTGATGACATAATTTTTGGGTCTACTAATGAATCCCTTTGTCAAGACTTTGCTAAGCTTATGCAGGGAGAGTTCGAGATGAGCATGATGGGAGAACTCACCTTCTTCCTCGGACTTCAAATCAAACAATCAAAAGAGGGAATCTCCATCACCCAAAGCAAGTACACCAAGGAACTACTCAAAAGATTTGGAATGGAGAACTGCAAACCAATTGGCACACCAATGAGTCCCTCATGTAAGCTTGACAAGGATGATGAAGGTAAAAGCGTAGACTTAAAATACTACAGAGGTATAATTGGCTCATTATTGTATTTAACTGCAAGTAGGCCTGATATCATGTTTAGTGTTTGCTTATGTGCAAGATATCAATCTAATCCTAAGGAATCTCATTTGAATGCTGTTAAAAGAATCCTTAGATACTTAAATGGTACACAAACTATAGGGTTATGGTACTCTAAGGACTCACAAATTAATTTGTTAGGATATTCTGATGCTGATTTTGCTGGATGTAAATTAGATAGAAAAAGCACAAGTGGAACTTGCCAATTTCTTGGAGTAAATCTAATCTCATGGTTTAGCAAGAAACAAAATTCGGTGGCACTGTCTACGGCTGAGGCCGAATACATTGCAGCCGGAAGTTGTTGTGCTCAAATCTTGTGGATTAAGCAACAACTCGAAGATTTTGGAATCAAACTTAATGAAACACCAATAAAATGTAATAATACAAGTGTCATAAATCTATCTAAAAATCCAATACAACACTCAAGATCTAAACATATTGAAATAAGACATCATTTCATAAGAGAACATGTTCAAAATAAAAATATAATTCTTGAATATGTTAGCACTGAAAATCAATTAGCCGATATCTTTACAAAGGCCCTTAGTGAGGATAGATTCTGTGAAATTAGGAGAAATCTAGGAATTCTAGATCCATATGTCTAAAATTTCTCAATTTCCAAAGAATAGATGTCAAAAACTCTTAGAGCTCAATTTTCAACATCTATCCTGGTCTCAAAAGCTCAGATTTATCACTCTAAAAATTATCTTTGAGCAAAATTCCTACTCCCAAAATTTTGAATTTTTTTGGAATTTATTTGCATTTTTTCTGAATTTCTGAACTTCATGAGTCGACCCCCATGAGTCGACTCAATGGCAAACTTGTAAATCCCACCAACTTCCATCGGGTTCATTGTTTTTAAACGGGAAACCCTATTCGTGAGACGACTCATATTCCCATCATCTTTCTTCCGAAAGCCATCCTCTCCAACTCTTCTTGCTCCAAATCCAAGGATCAATTCTGAGGCAATTCTCCCTCCTTCTCTCCACCAAAAATCGCCTTCTTGAAAAAGATTTTTCTGTGCTTTCTCGCAGTGATTGACGCGGGTGGAACGTGCCCTAGAACTTCACCGTTCATTCAAAATTCACTTCTTTTCTCCACCAAAATTCTTCTTTACTCTTTTGTGATCCCTCCTCCTCTAAATTCAAGTCTTCTTGTCTGCTACTTTTTGGATATGGCTCCAAAGATGAAACTTCCCCAAAGAAGGAAATCAATCCGAGAGCCTGAGGAAATTGTCCGAAAGAAAAGGCATGCTCAGTCTTTCAGTGTTTCCGATCCAGTTTCAGTACCTGCTCAAGGTCCCTCTCAATCCTCCATAAGCCCCAGTGTAAATCCTCTTTCTGATAGAAAAGTAGAAACCGGGAAAAATATAGATTTTCGGTTCTTTGAGAAAGAAGGCTTTACTTTTGCTACCAAGATCAAAAATCAAGGATGGAAACTTTATTGCTCTCTTAAGGAAGTCACCTATGTTGATCTAGTCAGAGAGTTCTACCAGAACCTAAATTATGGAAACGGGTCAGTGACTTCAACTGTCAAAGGGATTGACATATGCTTGGATTCTCGGATATTGGGAGAAATACTTCAGTTGCCTAGTGAAGGATACTCATATATGGAACTCCCAATTAAAGAAGAAGGGATCAGAATTATCTTAGGAGAAGCTTTTTCAGGAAGTTTAAACAGATTGGAAGCAAAGCTACTGTCCATTGAGATGAGGGTCCTGCATCAGATTGTAACAAAACTATTCTTTCCTAGGAGTGGTAGACATGACTTACTATCTGGCAGAGATGTATGTGTCATGTTTCATATCATCACTCAGACCCCCCTAAACCTCCCTGCACTTATGATAGAGGCCATGAGAGAAACTTTGAATAGATCCAAGGCACACTTGCCTTATGGTATGGCCCTTACTAGAGTTTTTAGGAGGTTTGGAGTTAGCTGTGAGGGGGAGACACCTACCAAGCTCTCATATGTGGACACTTTCAACCAACACAGCCTGCACCGAATGGGAATTACAAAGACTGTTGGTGGTTGGATCAAGGGCTCTGAAGAAAGAGCTGAGGAGAGAGCTGAGGAAAGAGCTGAAGACAGAACTGAAGGCAGAGTAGAAGAAGAAGGTCCATCTTCTCCTGTACATGACTTCAGGGCAGCATCACCAGATACCCAGTTCATTCCTGATACTGAGGCTGGCCCTTCGGAGTTTACTAGGATGTCCACACCAGTGTATCAGCCAGAGAGCAGAGCACCTCCATCAGAGTTCAGACTGGCTGACGATCAGATCGAGCATATTTCACAGCGTGTGGCTTCTTTGCTGTCTAGCCAGTGGAGTAGTACTTCTTTTACACCTGGAGCTACTTCTTCTGATCAGACCATTACTCCCCACATCTCCACTGTATTTCAGATGATTTCAGATCAGTCCGTCAGGATACAGTAGCTTGAGGACACAGTATGGCGACTGACTGGCAGAGTTCTTGACTTGCAGGGGCAAGTCCTTGCATTGGCCCATCCCCAGCCACAGGAGTCTACTATTGAGGTCACAGACCTCACTGCAGAGGCTGGCAGGCTCAGAGGAGCACTAGAAGGTGGATATGAGCTACTGAGGAAAGAGATCCGAGGATCGAGTGAGCATGCTACCACCCAGTTCACTGCTCTACTTCAATCTGTTTCCAGAGCACTGAACGTACTTGATTCTATCAGACTCATGGTATCAGCCCTAGCATCTCAGCATTCTCAGCCACCCAGTTCATCTCGCTCTCCTACTCGTGGCAGAGGCAGACGGGGTAGAGGACGCACTTCTGATCCATCATCTTCTCACCCCATATCTGATGACTCCGATCATTGACTTATCTTGATCTTTACTAGGTTCTAGGAGTTAGTATCTTATTCTAGGATCTATACCTTGGGGCCATGTATTGACATTTAGCCGGTTGAATTTTATGTATTGAAACAATTATGATATTAATGGAATCATCTTTTACCTATATTTCTACCTCTTTGTAATGATCATATTTTGGTTATATATTTTCTTCTTGTTGAAATATTGTCTTCTCCTTGTTGTTGTTTGCTGTTGATAATTGCTATATTAAGGGGGAGCAAACATCTGTGAAAAACTCTAAAGAAGAAGAAATTAAAGAATATTTCAGAAAAAGAAAAGAAAGAGTTAACTATGTTTGATGATGTCAAAAAGGGGGAGAAATTAAACAAAAACAAAAATTGAAATTAGACAAAAAGTAAAATCCTAAATTATGAGAAAAAGGGGAGAAATTAAATTAAAACAAATATTGGAGAAATTAAAACAAATATTGGAAAAATTAAATTAAAACAAATATTGGAGAAATTAAAATAAATATTGGAGAAATTAAACAAATATTGGAGAAATTAAACAAAAACAAGGATTGAAAGATTAAACAAAACTTTGAGAAATTTTGGTATCAAAATTTGGTATCAGACAGAACTTAAACAAAAAGTCATCCATCAAAAGCAAAATCATGAGTACAATGCAAATAAGTTTTTTTTATGCTTGATATATTTCAAAATTCAAACTTGCTTTTGAAATTTTACTCACCTTGATACATCTTAAGAAATTTGTTTTACTCTGATACATCCTACAATTTCTTTTAACTTGCTCTGATACATGATAAAATTTAATCCGATACAGTGTGAAGGTTTCTCTGATAAATTATAACATTTGATTCGATACAGTGTGAGAAAGTTTCTCTTATATATTATAACATTTGCTCTAATACAGTGTGAAATTTTCTCTGAAATTTATTCTGATACAATGAGAAATTTACTCTGACATTTGCTCTAATACAGTGTGAAATTTTCTCTGATATATTATAAAATTTTTTTTCTCTGATACATTGTAAAATCTTTTCTGATATAATTATTTTTCTTACTCTGATACATAGAAAAAGTTATTTATCTTCTCTTGCTCTAATATATCTTGAACTCAAAATGATCTAATACCCTTTTCAAATCTTTAAGAAAATGGACAATCTATTTTTGCATTTATATTACATGCCAAAAGAATCATACTCTTTTCAAGCATATACACTTATAATGGATTCTTTTGAAATTAATGCATTAACATAAGTATTTTTGTTCAAATGTTTTGTCATCATCAAAAAGGGGGAGATTGTTGCTCCTAGATTGATTTTGATGATCACAAAGCAGATTGAAGGGATACAAATAATTTTAAAATGAAAAAGTCCTTATGCTCTTCAAGGGCAAAATTGTAATTTCACTAAAATCCTGATTTGATAGTACCATTTGGTAGAACAAATGATTTGAAATCTATTGGTGAAAATTTCATTGTGTTTGGACTTATATTTTTGAAGTTATGAAGGTTTGAAGTGCATGAGTCGACTCATGAGTCAACTCATGGCACTGTGAGCTGATTGGCACGCAAAAATTCTCCTTGGCACGCTAGTTTTCTGGCTTGGCACGACCTGTGAGTCGACTCATGAGTCGACCCCTGCTAATTTGAGCCAAGAATTTCCAGAAACGCATTCTCTGGTTTTTGCAACAGAGGTCGACTCATGAGTCGACCCCTGAAGCATGAGTCGACCCCTGCGACGGGAATTGTCAGCAACGGCTATTTTTTTGCCCTTTTAATTGCATTTATGCTTCCTAAAAATCCTCTAACGGCTCTTTATCTACCTAAATTATTTTCTCTTGCTTCTAATGCTACAAATTGCTTAATATGATGAAAGAAATTGCAGATTAAATAGCGGATCAAACGTGAAATCAAAACAGAAGAGAAAGAGAGAAGAACAGAAGAGAGGATCCGAAATTTGCAAGAAAAAGCCTGAGATCAACGAAAAATCCAAAAAGAAAAAGAGAGAGGATCCACAATATACCAGAGAGATTGTGACAGAGAAAAGCAAGATCTTTCAAGGAGAGAATTCTTCACGCCTATTGTTTCAACCTTGATCTAGAGATTGTTCAAAGCTTTCAAGAGATCTTCAATCAACAATCAACCTCTTCTCAAGCATTCAAGCGTTCATCCACTTTGAGAAAATCTGAAAAAGGGGTTCTTCAATTGAGTAAAGCTTTTATTGTTATATTTGCTCATTTAAGGAGCTGTTATTGTATTAATCTGTGCTCTAAATTTTCTAACTCTTTGTGAGTTTTTGTTCTTGTGTTTGGAGGATTTCCAAAACAAGGAAAGGTTGATCCGAACCTGAAATCGGAGTGTTTTGGGTTTACTTGTACCCGAGAAACAAGTGATCTAGCTTGGGATAGCTAGTGTCGGAGTTTCCGACGTCTTGTATTCTAGCTTGGGATAGCTAGTGTCGGAGTTTCCGACGTTTTGTATTCGGGTTGAATACAAAGGATAGTGGATTAAAATTCCCAAGTGGGATCTTGGGGAGTGGATGTAGGTGCAAGGTTAGCACCGAACCACTATAAATCCTTGTGTTTGTGGTGTGCTTTATCACTTTATCTTATTTCTTTATTATATCCTTGCTATACTGCTTTAGGTAATTAATATTGATTTAAAGCCATTGTTTTGTTCTTCATAAGTTATCTGTTGGGCTTAAAATTTTTAGAAACCCAATTCACCCCCCCCTCTTGGGTTGCATAGCTGGGCAACAAATCTCAACCTTAGAACTTAGATCAACACTTTGATCTAGACTATGGGATCAACTCTTTGACCTACAGCCTTCTTCTTCTCCTCGTTCTTCGCTCTTGAAGAAGATCACCTCCACCCTGGCATGTAGAATAATGGAATGCCCAAGCCTTGGGTGTGGAAGAGAAAAGAGGAAGGAGGGGAGGCACGGAGAAGGGAGAGAGAGAATATTTTAATTTCATAAAATTCTATTCTTTAGAAACCCTAAGAGATCTTCTTTTAAATAGACTCTACCTTGACTCAAAAGAGAAATCCAATTAACTTAAAAAGGTACATTCTTATCTCATAAGAAACTCTATCTTTTTAATCTGATTTTTTTTTCAATAAAAGCAGACTAAATTGGTATGTTTTCATCCTTTTTTGCAAGTACATGGGGCGCCTCAATCTGATTGGATGCCTCATGTTATGAAAAGCAGGTAGATGGGGCACCAACACTTGGTGCCCCTTAGGGTTTCTTGGTTCATGAGAGGTGGCGTGGCCCCCTCTCTCTCTCCTCCACGTCATGCCACATAAGGGGGTGGGCCCCTCATGCATTATCCATGGGATTTGCGCCTTATGGTCCTGCCAAAAATAAAGGTACGCGCCACCCATTCTTTTCATTTATTTCACACACCACTTAGAGATAATTAGGAGATAATATAGAGATAATGTTAGGATAATTTATGCCAACTCATTTACATAATCCATTCCTCTTGGGCTCACAATTAAGAGTACAATTAAATCCAAATGGATTTAGGTTAGGTTTAAGGCTATGGACTTGATGAAATTGAAGTCTCGAGAAGAATTAGGTTTAATCATGTACTAGCATGGTTCTATTAAACCTAATAGGATTTCAATAAATCTTAATCCAATTAGAACTTCATAAGTCCAATTGATAAATTCAAGATTAAATTCTTTAATGTGTGATCCCATAGATTTCATTCTATTTGGTAGTGAGATATATTATGATTTCTATCATAATATCTTCGAAACTCTTTTCGATGGATTGAAATATTTTCAATTCTATCCTTCGAGGGTCATCGATCATCAAAACGACGCTCGATGAGTCCCACAATCCACCAGTAACACCTAGTAGTATGTAGTGGCAATACAGTAGAATGAAAGTATGAATCTCTAGGTGCAATTATCGTATGATTTAGTCCTTTTATCGTGAGTCCTGACTTGACAGAGGTCATAGAGAACTTGTCAGACCCCATTGTCAGTCATATGCTAGATTGACTCGACTGGAGTTCACTTATGAATCCCGTGAAAATTTTTTCTAGTATTCACACTTGCTTTGACCAAATACCTTTTGAACTTAGTCTCGCAAATTACATAGGACTTCTCTTTTTCTACCAAGATCGATAGATTCTATCTAGGTGCAACCTACTTCAAACAATGAACCTGAATCTATTAAAACCAACATATACAGTAAAGATCCGAATGGTTAGGGACCAAGAGAACATGCAGTCAAACCCAGTAGCCTCACTGCGAATAGCCAAGATACCGCAGGTCAAAGGATCAGTCACACCATTGCAGCATCGAGAAGATCACTGACGAGTGAGTAGACATCCATGTGATTTTCGTGTGGGTCACGCTAAGTACTAGTTGTTCTCTAACAACAACCCGCACCCTCATCCTAGTATCTTTACACTACAGACTCGAGACTTATCTGCCTACAAGAGAGGTGAACTATGCATCGATCTCAAATAGATTGATCACTATCCTCCGTGATGATCTTTTGATCGGGAGCATTTAAAAATTTACCACTAATTAATGTATGTTTCAAATTCTTAACACTTTAAGAATATACAAAAATTATTTTTATTAATTTCTAAGATAAATCATGGACACATAAACATGATTGGAATAAAAAAGCCCTTTATTTATAATAAAAAGATTACAAGTATAAGTTTAAACCCAAAATTATATAATGTGTCAGCCAACAATTGACTTCCAGGACACAAATCCAACAAACTTTTACTTGACCTAAAGCCAATTGGCCATTTACCTAAGACCCATCTTCTCAAGGTGAGCTTCGATCTTCTGCTGGTTGAGAGACTTGGTCAGTGGGTCCATCATATTCAGCACGGAATTGACTCTCTACACCTCAACAAACTTCTTCTCGAGGTATTCATATATGATGTGAAACTGCCGCTTTATGTGCTTGGACTTCTAATGAGATCCACACTCCTTAGCAAGGGCTATGGCATCGTTAGTGCAGTGCAATGGCATCTGATGGAATCACATCCAGCTTTGCAACGAACTTCTTAAACCAAAAGACTTTCTTAGCAGCTTCAGAGGTGGCGATGTACTCAGCTTCTATGATCGAATCTGCAATGATCGACTGCTTGAAACTATTCCAGCTAACTGCATCATCATTACACAAGAAGATGCATCCCGATGTAGGCTTTCTATCATCGACATCAGTCATAAAATCTAAATCAGTGCATCCCTCAACTTTCAGCTCCGATCCTCCATCAAAGACCAAATCAAATCTTTTGTCCTTCTTAAGTACTTAAGGATGTTTTTAATAGCAATCTAGTATTCTTCATTTGGATTCTCCTGATATCTACTCGTGACACTCATAGTAAGTGCTATATCAGGACGTGTACATAACATGGTATACATAAGGCTCCCTATTGCTGAAGCATAAAGGATCTTGCTCATGTGCTGGATCTCCTTAGGTGTGTCGGGACATATTTTTTTGGAGAGATGATGCCATGTCAAAGGGGCAAAAGATCTCTCTTAGAGTTTTCCATGCTGAACCCCTTCAGTACCTCCTCAATGTACATTCGCTGTGAGAGTCCTATTATTTTCTTAGATCTATCTCTATAGATCTTTATATCAAGAATGTAGGAAGCTTCTTTTAGATTTTTCATGGTGAACTCTTTCGACAACCATACTTTGACCAACGTCAGGATAAAAATATTATTTTCAATCAGGAGAATGTCATCCACGTACAATACAAAGAAAGTGACAGCACTTCCACTGATCTTTTTGTACACACACGGCTCCTTATTTTTGATGAAATCAAATATTTTGATCACATCATTGAAGTGAGTGTTTGATAAGTGGTATATTTTTATATTTATTGAAAGTATTTTTGGTAATTTATGGTGCTAATATCTTCTTAAAAACCTAATTTCATAAATTAAATTTTTTTATAAAAATAAATAATTAAAAAAATAAAATTAGAGCATATTTATGAAAAATAAATGTTGATTGAATTAAGAATCTAAGTACCAAAATATTAAGAAATTAATAAAAAATTTAATGCATATTTTTTCATATTTTTCAAGCAAAAATTAGAGCAAAAAATGGAGCCAAAATATCCTAAAAAATCTTAAAAATAGCCTTCGGTGCACGGTGGACCAACCGCTCAGTCCACAGAGTCAGGGTGCGGTCCACTGAAAACAAGACGCGGTCCACAGTGGTCTACGAGCGGTGGAAGCCTCTTTTGCACGATCCAACGGTTGATATCGATTCTGGAGAAGATCCGACGGTTCACACTCATTGTCGGTTGAAAGGACTCCTGGGCACGATTCGACAGCCCAGATGCAATCCATCATGAAATCGGATGGTGAGGACACTCCCGACTGAGAATAAGAGATAAACAGCACAATCCGACGGTCAAAAATCGATCAAAGGTGCGATCAGACGGCTGTGGTTGAATTCGACATTGATAAGGATTAAAACTATGATTTTTGATTAGACTTGAGCCATCCGAAGCTGATCTGATGGTTAGAAATAATTGTAAAGGATTTTATACGAAATCTAAGGGTTTTAGGACTCCTTTTCCTACCAAAAAAATATGAAAAATTCATCTATAAATAGGAGGTTCGAGAATAAGAGTAGGAAGAGAAAAAAAATTAGAGAAAAAATAAAAAAAAAATAGAGAAAAAAAATCAAAGAGCTTTAGGGATCAAATATTGAGAGATTATGGAGCTAGAGATTTTGATGCGTGGCTAAATCCCTTCAATCCAGGAATACGTGAAGCCTGTAAACGAGTTTTTATTTTTTTAATTTTTTATATAATAAAATTATATTTTTATTTTATATCTTTTTATTTTTTTTTGAGGTATTGATCCAGCTTACACGACTTATACCCTTTATTGGCGTGCCGTGATCTCTGGATACGGTACGTGCTTTGGAGAGATAGATCGTAGTATGTGAGATTAAACCTCAAATCTTGTAATTGAATTTAGATAGTTTATACTCCAATAGGACGAGCTGTGATCTACTGATATAGTCCGTATCCCTTAGAGATAAGCTATGCTAATATCTTAATCACAAGAATTAATATTGCAACATAAGAAAAAAAGAAAGTAAATCTAATTTGCTTGATGGATTCAAAATTTTGGATTATTTCTCTGAATTATTTTTTTCATAAACTAATTTATATTTTAAATTTAATTCTTGCTATTTTATTTTTTTAATTTTTTTACAATCAATTCTCTTTTATTTCTTCTTAAAAAAAAAGAGATAATCATCCTAGATCTTCGTGGAAACGATCTCTACTTACCTATCTATATAGTTTGAGTTGATTTTTATTCTTGACCGCCTATGACAGTGATTAGTATTCCAACTTCGATATGCTTGCTTGAGTCCATATATGGACTTTTGCAGCTTGTAGACCTTATGATCACTATCACTGGATGTGAAACTCAAACACTGCTCCATATATATATATCTTCCTCAAGATATCTATTTAGGAAGGCAGTTTTCACATCCATCTATCAAATTTTATAATCATGAAAGACTGCTATCGCAAGTAGAGTATAGATAGATTTCAGCATGGCTATGGAAGAAAAGATTTCATGATAGTCAATACTTTCACGTTGACTATAACCTTTTGTGACTAGCTTTGTCTTATAGGTCTCTACCTTACCGTCTGACCCAATTTTTTTTTGTAAATCTATTTACACCCAATAGGTACAATATTTTTAGGTGGATCTACTAAAAACCAAACCTGATTGGAATGCATGGAGTCAATTTCTGACTTCATTGCTTCCATCTATTTCTCGGAGTCTATATCTAACATTGTCTCATCATAGGTTTTGGGATCATTCCTAATGTCCCTATCTCCCATAAGAAATGTTTCCTCTAAATCCTCTGTAAGAATATCTAAGGACCTTTCAGGAGGATAGGAGACCCTACTTGATTTATGTGGTAGAGGAGGTATCACATCTACTGACTCATTATTGGGTTCAAATTCTTGGACTTGATGTCCTTCAGAGACTTTCTCTTCGAGCTCAATCTTCCTCCCACTACCTCCATCTTGAATAAACTCTTTTTTCAAGAAAATGGCATGATGGCTCACAATCACATTGTGATCCTCAAGAAGATAGAAGTAGTATCTCATGGTTTTCTTAGGCTACTTTGTAAAATGAGCCCTAAAGGACTTAGCCTATAACTTGTCCGTCTGCTGTCGCTTGACATGGGTCGGACTGAAGAAAAAATGGATAGTTCAAAGTATGTATTTTTAAAATTTTATAGTAGAATAATAAAAGATTAAATATTTTAATCTTTTAAACATGCTTTAGATCAGATTTAAACTACCATTAAGGATCTATGACATAAAAAATTTACATAAAAAATCTGAAATAAAATAGAAAACTGCATCAATCACATCGATGCCCTGAATTTGATCTAACCTTTAGATTATGTCGGTAGAATTCAGAACTCATCATCTTTTCATGGGTTGATGATCTTCATTGCTGGTAAGCATGGTATGAAGCTCTCACTGATATCAAGCAGCCACACAAGCATCCAGCCTCTACGGATGGTCTACACAAAGCCCCTCGAATCGATCAGTCCTCCGCGAGAGTGCTAGCTCGCGCAATCGATTTTTGATGGCAGATCTAATTTGATCTCCTTCTTCGATCACCTCAAACTTTTTTGATATCGAAGATTGATCAGAGAAGGATGCTGGATAGTAGAGAAAATTTAGATGAAGACTCTCTTCTCTTTGATTTTTTCCTCACCCAAAAATCTAGAACATTTTAGGTCTCTCACCTAAGAGGAGAAGGGTCTCCTCTTTTATTCACGCCAAGGAGGAATGAAACCCACCCAATCCTCACATCCCAAAGAAGTGTTTTTGACCCTTTTTCTCTCTGGTATCTCATGGTGAAGAGCACTCTTCTTATGGCACACAAAATTATAGCCTTTTTAGGGTTGTTGCACAAACTAGATAAAACAGGATAAGGGCTGGAGTTTGTTACAATTCAAACTCTTTTGAATTTTAATTTGACTCTAATTTTTTCTCACCTTTATCTAACTTAAAGAGAGACTTACCAGAGAAAATTAGATATGAAAATTAGTTGGAAAGACCTCTTTTTCTCATACACAATAGACCCCTTCAAAAGTAGCCAACATGTGGAAGGATATGGATAAGGATTTAAGTTAAAATTTAAACTAATTTGAATTCAAATAAAAACCAACCAATTCCTATCCTTAATGGGCAATAAAAGAAGGATTATTTTTTAATTTTCTAATATACAAACTAATTTTATATGGTGGGAAAAGGTGTGAGATAATTTAGGTGGTGCAAGGGATAGAGTCCTACTCATTCGGAACTCTAGGGTTCAACCAATTGGATTTCTTTCAAACCCAATCCAATTAGACCTAAATAAAATATGATGAACCTAATCTAATTAGGCTCTTATAATTTTAATTAAATTTAATCAAATTAATAAATTAATTGAGCCATATATCCGATCAAATCAGGATCATTTCTTCCTTACTGATTAGGTCATCTCATAACCTAATCGACTTGACCTGATTGAATCAAATTCAATCAGACTTGATCCAGACTTTAATTCTCAATTAAATTGAGCTAATTAGTAATCTAATCACTAATTAATCCTCCACTAATGATAGAGTCTAAGTCTAGTAGGACTCTTCTCTAGAGTCTCCATCCAATGGGACTCTTCAGCAGAGTCCTCGTCAAGTGGGACTCTTCACCAGAGTCTCCGTTGACTAGGACTCTTCAGATTAGCCATATGATTGGAGAGAAACTTCTAATGTGTATAACCCATAGGTTCGAACTTAAGTCGGTAGCATAGAAACTGATTCTTATACCAATTGGAGTAACCATCTAGCAATGATACCCGACGTCCGGATAGGCCGAATGTATGCTAAGCAACACTCAAGAACCTATTTGAATATAGTTACCGTATAATTCATCCCTTTGACCCAAATACTCAAGGAGACCTAGGATTTAACTGCCAACCTTGATATGGTCATCCACATTGTATTTTAATTTTCAAAATCCATCACATAGATTATCCTGATCAAGATTTTACTGAATTGAAACACACTGATATATTAACTCCTACTTATTTGGAGGGATCAATTCCATCTTGATTTACACACCGACTTCACAAGTACTTGATTATTCTCAAAAATCTTTCATTGCTGAATTAAAAATTCAGATAATCCGACATCAAAGCAAAGTGAGTTGCTTGCAAGTCACCGTAGTGATCTCAAATCGGAGGGACACTTATACCTATATCCCTTCAAAGTGAGTCTTGACAGCAGAGTACTCCAGAGTTGGTCATGTTCAGTAAAATATACTCCTATATTTTACCTATATGTCATATCAGCATCTCCACGCTCCTTGGTTAAGAGGACAACCAACCTATATAGCACACAATGACTTACACTTCATATATCTATCGTCCTATTAATTGTATATCATTTGGTTGTGAACTCATTTAAGGACTAAACGATATATCCTCCTATATCGAATCAAATAGTCCTAAGGTTTTTATCGCATAACAGAAGTTCAAAATGAGATGTACATAGTGATGAAAAAATTAAATAATATTTATTAATTCAATAATTCATATACAATTACAATGATAAGCACAACCATCAACAAGCTGACAATTGACTTTGGGATACAATTCCCAATAACTCCCACTTGGACTAAAGTCAATCGATGCAGTTTTGTATACTCATCTTTGATTTGTAGTCTTCAAACTCCTTGACGTCGAGGGCTTTAGTAAATGGGTTGGTCAGCTTCTCCTTTTTGTTGATTTTTAGAAGCTCGACATCACCTCGATCCACGATCTCTTAGACCAGATGATAGCGATGCAAAATATGCTTGGTCTGCTGATGTGACTTCGGTTCCTTCGCTTAAGCAATGGCACTAGTACTGTCGCAGTACAACAAGATGGGGCCATCAAGGGAGGATGTCACTCTGAGCTCGTTGATGAACTTTCATAGCCACACAGCTTCCTTCGCAGCATCGGATGTTGCGATATATTTTGCCTCACAAGTAGAGTTGGCCACAGTGTGCTGCTTGAAATCTTTTCAGCAGATTACTCCACCGTTCTAAATATAAATATATCTTGACATACTTTTGCTGTCGTCATGATCCGACTAAAAATTGGAGTCTGTAAACCCTACAAGTTTTAGATCAGATTCTCCATATATAAGCCACTGATCCTTAAGTATTAGGTCTAACCCAGTTAAATGGACTTGACTCGAGCTAACCCATTAACCCATGAGTTATGAAATTAATACCTTAGATCTTTGATTCTCAAATCTAGATCGCTTAATTCTCAATTAAGTTTTGGGTTGACATGGGTTTGGGTTCGGTGTTTGAAAATAATTTTCAATTTTATAAAATATTTTTACAATCAATCATCTAATGATCAAAATTATAATTTTAGATCTAATATACATTATTTCAGATCTAAAATAAAATTTTAAAATTTTTTTCATTATTCATCATCATGAAAAAGATCGTGCAGCACCCTTACACACCATAGGAGATCCTATCGAATGGATAAATAAGATAGTGAAATCTTGATTTCTCCTATGATCGAACGACTATGAGGATCTATCCAATCAGATTACTATACTACTCAGATTCAAAATTAACTATTTAGATCTAATCTAAATAATTAAAATCAGATTATATGCAAAAAATTCATGTCATAAGAAACCTTACTCTGATACCATACGAAGAAAAAATAGGTAGTTCAAAGCATATATTTTTAAAATTTTACAATGAAATAATAAAATATTAAATATTTTAATTTTTTAAACATACTTTAGATCATATCTAAACTACCATTAAGGATCTATGATATAAAAAATTTACATATAAAATCTAAAATAAAATAAAAAATTACATCGATCATATCGATGCCCTGAATTTGATCTAACCTTTAGATTATGTCGGTAGAGTTCAGAACTCATTATATTTTTATGGGTTGATGATCTTCACTGTTGGTAAGCATGATATGAAGTTCTCACTGATATCGAGCAGTCGCACAAGCATCTGGCCTCTACGGATGGTCCACACAAAGCCCCTCAGACCGATTAACCCTCTGCAGGAGTGCTAGCTCGTGCAATTGACTTTTGATGGCAGATCTGACTTGATTTCCTTCTTCAATCATCTCAAACCTTTTTGATGTCAAAAATGGATCAAAGAAGGATGCTGGATAGTGAAGAAAATTTAGATGAAGGCTCTTTTCTCTTTGATTTTTTTCTCATCCAAAAACCTAGAACAGTTCTAGGTCTTTCACCCAAGAGGAGAACGGTCTCCTCTTTTGTTCATGCCAAGGAGGAATGAAACCCACCCAATCCTCACATCCCAAAGAAGTATTTTTGACCATCTTTCTCTTTGGTATCTCGTGGTGAAGAGCTCTCTTCTTATGGCTCACAAAATTATGACCTTTCTATGGTTGTCGCACAAACCAGATAAAATAGGATAAGGGCTGGATTTTGTTGTAATTCAAACTCTTTAGAATTTTAATTTGACTCTAACTTTTTCTCACCCTTATCTAACTTAAATGAGGGACTTATAAGAGAAAATTAGATATGAAAATTAGTTAGAAAGACTTCCTTTTCTCGTACACAATAGACTCCTTCAAAAGCAGCCAACGTGTGGAAGGATATGGATAAGGTTTTAAGTTAAAATTCAAACTAATTTGAATTCAAATCAAAATCAACCAATTCCTATCCTTAATGGGTGACAAAAGAAGGATTATTTTTTAGTTTTTTCATATACAAACTGATTTTGTGTGGTGAGAAAAGGTGTGAGTCAATTTAAGTGGCGCAAGGGATAGAGTCCTACTCATTTGGGACTCTAGGGTTCAACCAATTGGATTTCTTTCAAACCCAATTCAATTAGACTCAAATAAAATATAGTGAACCTAATCTAATTAGGCTCTTATAACTTTAATTAAATTTGATCAAATCAATAAATTAATTGAGCCATAGATCTGATCAAATCAGGATCATTTCTTCCTTACTGATTAGGTCATCTCATAACCTAATCAGACTTGATCTGATTGAATCAAATTCAATCAGACTTGATCCAGACTTTAATGCTCAATCAAATTAAGCTAATTAGTAATATAATGACTAATTAGTTCTCCATTAATGATAGAGTCTAAGTCTAGTGGGACTCTTCTCTAGAGTCCCCATCCAGTGGGACTCTTCAGTAGTCCCTATCAAGTGGGACCCTTCACCAAAGTCTCCATTGACTGAGACTCTTCAGATTAGCCATGTGATCGGAGAGAAACTTCTAATATACGTGATCCCATAGGTTTGAATCTAAGTCGGTAGCATAGAAATTGATTTATGTACCAATCAGAGTAACCATCTAGCAATGGTACTCGACGTCCGGATAGGTTGAATGTATGCTAAGCAACACTCGAGAACCTATTTGAATATAGTTATCGTATAATTCATATCTTTGATCCAAATGCTCAAGGTGACCTAGGGTTTAGCTGTCAATCCTGATATGATCATCCATATTGTATTTCAATTTTCAAAATCCATCACATGGATTACCCCAATCAAGATTTTACTAAATTAAAATATACTGATACATTAACTCTTACTTATTTAGAGGGGTCAATTCCATCTTGACTCACACACCGACTTCACAAGTACTTGATTATCCCCAAAAATCTTTCATCGTTGAGAAGAAATTTAGGTAGTCCAGCATCAAAGTATAGTGAGTTGCTTGTAATTCACCATGGTGATCTCAGATCAGAGAGATACTTATACCTATATATTGAGAATAGTATCCCAAAGCCAATCGTCAGCCTGTTGATGGTTGTGCTCATTCTTATATTAGTATATGAATTATAAATAAATAAAAGTTATTTTGACATTTTTTATCATAAATTGTATCATCTTCTAATGAACTCTTGTGTTGTAGTGAAGTCCTTAGGACTATTTAGACTCAACAAAGGAGGATTTGTCGTTTAGTCCTTAAACCTGTTCGCGACCAAATGATACGTTGTTACCAAGAACAACAATGTTTATCAAGCATAGGTTGTTGTGTGCCACATGGGTTGGTTGTCCTCTTAACCAAGGAATGTGGAGACACTGGTATGGCATACAGGTGAGATATAAGGGTACATCTGCACTGAACGTGACCGACTCCAGAGCTTTTTCTGCTGTCAAGATTTGCTCCGATGAGATATAGGTATAACTGTCCCTCCGACCTGAGACCACCACGGTGACTTGCAAGCAACTCACTGCACTTAGGCACTGGACTACCTGAATTTCTAATTCAGTGATGGAAGGATGCTGGGTGTAGTCAAGTACTTGACTTATCGGTGTGTGTGTTAAGATGGGATTGACCACTCCAGTTCAAGAGCTGTGTACAGTTGTGTTTCAATTTAGCAAAACCTTAGCCAGGGTAGTCCTAGTGGGGAGTCATAAGACTGTTTGAGTTGAGCACGATTCGGATGATCTGATCAGGGTTGACAGTTTAACCCTGAGTCGTCCTATACACAGGGGTCAAAAGGATAAATTATACATAACCATATTCATATAGGTTCTGAGTGTTGTGATTGTGACTATTTGACCTATCCGGATGTCGGGTACCATTGCTAGATGGTCACTTTGATTAGTACAGGAATTGGTTCCTGTGCTACTAGCTTAGGTTCGAACCTGCAGGATCACACACATTAGAGGTTCCTACCTGATCTGATGGCTGGTGAAGAGTCCTAATGCTCGTGGAATTTGAGTCCTACATGTCTGGAACTCTGTGATCAAGAATCAAAATTCTCTAATCACGAGTTCCACACATTTTGGGTACCGGGGTCAAGAGTCCCACTGGTTTGGAACTTTTTGATCAGGATTTCATATCGATGGATTCTGATGCCTGATTGCCCATCAAATTTAGACTCAGTATTTATGAAAGGTTTAATTAATGATTTGATCACTAATTAACTCAATTTGATTGAGTAATTATTTTTGGATCAAGTCCAATTGAATTGAATTCAGTTGGGTTTGACCCGATTAGGTTAAGTGTTGACCTAATCTCCAAGGTGGTTTGGTCCCTGATCTGATCAGGGGTTGGGCTTAGTCAATTTTTGATTTGATTAAGATTTTATTGAGCCTAATTAAGCCTAATTAAGTTTGGTTTAACTTAGTCTAATTGTGCCTAATCTATTTTGATTAAGTTGGCTCAATTAGGTTGAAATCACTTTGACCTTATCTCCCTGCGCCACCTCACTTATCTGTGCCCATTTGAATTCACAAGAAACAACTTCTCATGAATTTTCTCCCATGCAGAAGCCTTCCCACACCCTCCCTTGTGCGCCATTTTTCTGGATAAAGATTGGTTTGTTAGCCATTCAAATTCAAAGGATGTTTGAATTTGAATGGGCAACTAATCCATGCGCCACCCACCTTATCTTGTGCGCCATTTAATCTACACGAGAAAGAGTTTCTCGTGTAAATTCTCCACACACAAACAACCCATGCCTCCTCTCTTCTCTCACCCAGAGTGGATAAGGATGGGTTGGTTTGCATTTGAATTCAAATTCAATTTGAATTCAAGTGAGCAACCACCTATCTTTATCCTCTCACGCGGATAAGATGCGTCTTGCACTGTTTTAAAAGAGAAGAGAAGGTGGGGCTTGCATAGAATTTTTTTGGGAGAGAATAGTGGGTGTGAGGAAGCCTTATGCATGATTTGGAAGTTCAAAAACTTTCGAGAGAAAAGAAAAGAAAAGAAACAAAAGTGGGTGCAGGGTTTTCAGTGAGTACCCTAGGATTTCTGTCTGGGGTTCGGGTGTTGGGAATAGTGTCCCAAAGTCAATCGTCAGTCTGTTGACGGTTGTGCTCATTTTTATATATGTACATGAATTATGAATTAATAAAAATTATTTTGATATTTTTCATCACAAAATATTTATCTTCTAATGAACTCCTATGTTGTGGTGAAGTCCTTAGGACTATTTAGACTCGACAAAGGAGGATTTGTCGTTTAGTCCTTAAATCTGTTCGCGATCAAATGATATATTGTTACCAAAGATGACAATATTTATCAAGCATAGGTCGTTGTGTGCCATATAGGTTGGTTGTCCTCTTAACCAATGAGTGTGGAGACACTGGTATGGCATACAGGCGAGATGTAAGGGTACATCTGCACTAAACGTGACCGACTTCGGAGCTATTTCTGCTGTCAATATTTGCTCCGATAGAATATGGGTATAAATATCCCTCCGACCTGAGACCGCCACGGTGACTTGCAAGCAACTCACTGCACTTAGGCAATGGACTACCTGAATTTCTAATTCAGTGATGGAAGCTGCTGGGTGTAGTCAAGTACTTGACTTGTCGGTGCGTGTGTCAAGATGGGATTGACCACTCCAGTTTAGGAGCTGTGTACAGTCATGTTTCAATTTAGCAAAACCTTGACCAGGGTAGTCTTTGTGAGGAGTCACAGGACTGTTTGAGTTGAGCATGATTCGGATGATCTAATCAGGGTTGACAGTTTAATCCTGAGTCATCCTAAACATAGAGGCCAAAAGGATGAATTATACAGTAACCATATTGACGTAGGTTCTGAGTGTTGCGATCGCGACCATTCAACTTATTCGATCATCGGATACCATTGCTAGTTGGTCACTTCGATTAGTACTGGAATTGGTTCCTATGCTACCGGCTTAGGTTCGAACCTGCGGGGTCACACACATTAGAGGTTCCTATCTGATCTGATAGCTGGTGTAGAGTCCTTCATGTCTGAGATTCTGTGATCGAGAATCAGGATTCTCTGATCACGAATTCCACACATTTTAGATACCGGGGTCAAGAGTCCCACTGGTTTAGGACTCTTCGATCAGGGTTACATATCGATAAATTCTGATGCCCGATTACCCATCGAATTTGGACTCAATATTTATGAGAAGTTTAATTAGTGATTTGATCACTAATTTACTCAATTTGATTGAGTAATTAATTTTGGATCAAGTCCAATTGAATTGGATTCAGTTGGGTTTGACCTGATTAGGTTAAGAGTTGACCTAATCATCAAGATGGTTTGGTCCCTGATATGATCAGGGGTTGGGCTTAATCAATTTCTGATTTAATTAGGATTTTATTGATCTTAATTAAGCCTAATTAAGTTGGGTTTAAATTAGTCTAATTGGGCCTAACTTATTTGGTTCAATTAGGTTGGTTTAAATAATGAAACCACCTTGACCCATTCTCCCTGCGCCACCTCACTTTCACTGCGCCCATTTGAATTCACGAGAAGAAAGTTCTCATGAATTTTTTTCCTCATGCAAAGCCCTCCTCACACCCTACTTTAATGCACCAAATGAGTGGATAAGGATGATTGGTTGGCCATTCAAATTCAAAACAAAGTTTGAATTTGAATGAGCAACCAATCTTAGCGCCTTGACCTTATCCTCTTTTAGCATCCCATTTATTACACGAAAAAATGTTTCTCATGAAATGACTCATGCACAAATTAAGCCACGCCCTTCTCTTCTCACGCCCTTAGTGGATAGGGATAAATTGGTTTCCATTTGAATTCAAAATTTGATTTGAATTCAAATGTGCAATTACTCATCTTTATCCCCTCACATGGATAAGACGTTTTGACGTTGTTTTAAAAGGAGGAGAAGAGTGGGGTGTGAAAAAGAAAATTTTTGGAGAGAAAATCTAGGCGTGAGGAATCCTTGTGTGCAAGGTGAAGGTCTATATCCTTCCGAGAGAAAAAGAAAGAAAAGAAAGAAAATTTGTGCGCAGGGTTTCAGTGAGTTCTTCAGGGTTTCAGCCTGGAGTTCGGGAAGTGAGAAGGTGAGCTACGAGTGTCGTGAGCCCACCAAATTTTAAAGAGATCTTCAACATCCTCTCAAGAATATCTGCTGATGATCCAAAGCATCCAAAGAATCGACAGACATCGATCGAAGGAGTTCGATCAGCATCGGTCGTTAAAAGGACTCTACAGCGAGCTAGCACTCGTGAAGAGTCGATTAGATCGGGAGCTTCGTGTGGATGATCCGTAGAGGCCAGACACGTTATATGGCTGCATCATGATGATCAGACTCTTCCGACGGGGATTAGATTGCGGCAATCTACTACCCGCACAAAGGTATTGTGTTCTGAACATATTACAGTAAAGTGTTTACTGTTCAAATTCGAATTTCAAATTTAAATGCATGCATGCTATATATCATATTTAGATTCTAATGTAGGATAAATTTTTATTAACTAATTAGATTAATTAATAATTTTCACTATAAAATAATAATTTTGAAAAAATTTAAAATTACCATTTTACCCCTGTATTGATTTTTCCCACATCGGAAAGTGAGAAGGTGAGCTACAAGTGTCGTGAGCCCACCAAACTTTAGGGAGAGCTTCATCAACCTATCAAGCACCTTGGCTGATGATTTGGAGCATCTGAGGAGTCGACAAATATCGATCGAAAGTGTTTGATCAGCATCGACCGTCGAAAAGATTCTACGACGAACTAGCATTCGTGAGGAGCCGATCAGATCGAAAGCTTCGTGTGGATGATCCGCAGAGGTCAGACACACTGTGTAGCTGCATTACAATGATCGGACCTTTCCAACGGTGATCAGACTACGGCGATCAACTACCCGCACAAAGGTAATGTGTTCTGAACACATAACAGTAAAATATTTACTGTAGAATTTAAAATTTTAAATTTAAATACATGCTACATATATCATATTTAAATCCTTGTGTAGGATTAATACATGTTAATTAATTAGATTAATTAATATTTTTTACTGTAAAATAGTAATTTTGAAAAAATTTTAAAATTATCATTTTACCCCTGCACTGATATTTCACTTCAAATGGTATCAGAGCAAGTTTTAAAATATGATATACATTTGCATGCGTAGATTAAGTAGTAATCTAAAAATTTAAGTTTGAAATTTGAATTTTAAAATTTAAAATTTAAAATTTATTCAAAATTTAAAATTTAGAAATTTGAAATTCAAAATTTGAAATTTAAATTTTGAAATTTGAAATTCAAAATTCAAAATTCAAAAATTTGAAATTCAAAATTTAAAATTTAAAATTTGAAATTCAAAAATTTGAAAATTGTTTGAAATTTGAAATTCAAAATTTAAAATTTAAAATTTAAAATTTGAAATTTGAAATTTAAATTTTGAAATTCGTATATTTAGATATACTTGATCCAAGTAGCAAGTAGTCTAATTGGGTTGGTTGCCATGGTCGTCCGGTCATAGGAGAAAATAGAATTTAAAGGCCCTCTCCTCCCATATGATGGGGTTCTCCTATGGCGGTAGGGATGCCGATGCGATTATATCCCATGCAGACGAAGCAGTGAAAGGACTTAATTATAAAGGTTCAATTATGAAATTTATCATGAATGTGTTAGATTAGATCTAAAAAAATATTCATGATTTATTTTGATTGAGTTATTTTCTGTTATGTAATTAGCAATAGGATTGCTGTTTATGAAATATGCTGATCTGTTTGTGAAATGAGTTAACACATTTGATGAACAGAAAATAAAACCTTTCAAATTTGAAAATTATTTTCAAAATACCAAACCCTATCCCATCAGTCCTAATACTTAATTAAAAGAATCAAGTGTTGTCTAGTTGGTCTAGAATTGTGAATTAAGAACTAAGACAATTGCATAAACTTGTGGGTCAATGGGTTAGATGGATTAGGTCCATAATTGGGTTAGACCTAAGGTTAGCTTAAAGAAATGGACTAAATTAGAGTAATTGATCAAATCTAATCAAAAATTGAATTAGATTAGGTCAAGGACACTCTAGATTCAACTCCAATAGTTAGTTGAATGGGTCCATGTCTTTAACTAGACCAAGATGGACTTAATTCATGGCTACGCAGTGGAACCCTATTTACTAAGTTGATCAAATTAAAACTAATGAACCGGTTGGTGTCTAAGGTAAGTTTGACAGTCTGACCAGTGGTTTTTAAGTAGGAGCTACTCACATTGATTCGATCTCTGACGAGTTAACGGCATATCCTCACCACTGATCTCACTTACCTGGCCAACCTGGTGAGTTAGGTTTTGATTAGATCGCTTGGTGATTCAGACTCATTCATGTCATTAGGTAAATTAGTGTGACTGATTTAGGTGCTCCTAATGCTGGCTTTAATTAAATTCTTTTTAATCTGACTCGGTGAAGTCAGTGGGAGGATTGAAATTGGCTGGTTAATTTCTTCTCTTCTATCCTTCAATAAAAATCCTCAAAAATTATTAAGTCTCTAAAAATAATTAAGTTATAGTGATAACTAAGTCATAGCCTTCCATTAAGTGAGTGATAATGAGTCCATTAGTTTAATTTGTAGGGAAAATCAGTGCAGGGATAAAATGGTAATTTTAAAACTTTTTCAAAATCACTATTTTACAGTAAAAATTATTAATTAATCTAATTAATTAATAAAAATTTACCCTACACTAGGATCTAAATATGATATATAGTATGCATGCATTTAAATTTAAAATTCGAATTTGAACAGTAAATACTTTACTGTAATGTGTTCAAAACACAATACCTTTGTACAGATTGTAGATCGCCACAATCTGATCACCGTCAGGAGAGTCTGATCATCATGATATAGCCACACAGCATGTCTGGCCTCTGCGGATCGTCCACACGAAGCTCCCGATCTGATCGACTCCTCACGAGTGTTAGCTCGTTGTAGAGCCCTTTCGATGGCCGATGCTGATCGAACTCCTTCGATTGACGTCTGTTGATTTTTGGGATGCTCCAGATTGTTAGCAGACGTGCTTGAGAAGATGTTGAAGATCTTCCTAAAATTTGGTGGGCTCACGACACTCATAGCTCATCTTCTCACTTCCCGAACTCCAGGCTGAAACCCTGAAGAACTCACTGAAACCCTGCGCACACTTTTTCTTTCTTTTATTTCTTTTTCTCTCGGAAGGATATAGACCTTCACATTGCACACAAGGATTCCTCATGCCCAAATTTTCTCTCCAAAATTTTTCTTTCACACGCCCCACTCTTCTCCTCCTTTTAAAACAACATCAAAACATCTTATCCACGTGAGAGGATAAAGATGAGTAATTGCACATTTGAATTCAAATCAAATTTTGAATTCAAATGGAAATCAATTTATCTCTATCCACTAAGGGTGTGAGAAGAGGAGGGCGTGGCTTAATTTGTGCATGAGTCATTTCATGAGAAATATTTTCTTGTGTAATAAAAGAGGCACTAAAAGAGGATAAGGTCAAGGTGCTAAGATTGGTTGCTCATTCAAATTCAAACTTTGTTTTGAATTTGAATGGCCAACCAATCATCGTTATCCACTCATTTGGTGCATTAAACTAGGGCATGAGGAGGGCTTTGTGTGAGGAAGAATTCATGAGAACTTCCTTTCGTGAATTCAAATGGACGCAGTGGAAGTGAGGTGGCACAGAGAGAATGGGTCAGGGTGGTTTCATTATTTAAACCAACCTAATTGAACCAAATAAGTTAGGCCCAATTAGACTAATTTAAACCTAACTTAATTAGGCTTAATTAGGCTCAATAAAATCCTAATCAAATTAGGAATTGATTTAGCCCAACCCCTGATCATATCAGGGACCAAACCATCTCGATGATTAGGTCAACTCTTAACCTAATCAAGTCAAACCCAACTGAATTCAATTCAATTGGACTTGATCCAAAATTAATTACTCAATCAAATTGAGTTAATTAGTGATCAAATCACTAATTAAATCTCTCATAAATATTGAGTCCAAATCTGATG
Source organism: Elaeis guineensis (assembly GCF_000442705.2). Lineage (NCBI taxonomy): Eukaryota > Viridiplantae > Streptophyta > Magnoliopsida > Arecales > Arecaceae > Elaeis > Elaeis guineensis. Next base: position 58,297,057 of record NC_026003.2, read on the forward strand.
GATAATCGGGCATCAGAATTCATCGATATGTAATCCTGATCGAAGAGTCCTAAACCAGTGAGACTCTTGATCCCAGTACCCAAAATGTGTGGAATTCATGATCAAAGAATCTTGATTCTCGATCATAGAATCTTAGACATGAAGGACTCTTCACCAGCTATCAGATCAGATAGGAACCTCTAATGTGTGTGACACCACAGGTTCGAACCTAAGCCGGTAGCACAGGAACCAATTCCTGTACTAATCGAAGTGACCATCTAGCAATGATACTCGATGATCGGATAGGTCGAATGGTCGCAATCACAACACTCAGAACCTACGTGAATATGGTTACTGTATAATTCATCCTTTTGACCTCTGTGTTTAGGATGACTCAGGGTTAAACTATCAACCCTGATTAGATCATCCGAATCGTGCTCAACTCAAACAGTCCTGTGACACCTCACAAAGACTACCCTGACCAAGGTTTTGCTAAATTGAAACACGACTGTACACAGCTCTTATACTGGAGTGGTCAATCTCATCTTGACACACGCACCGACAAGTCAAGTACTTGACTACACCCAGCAGCCTTCCGTCACTGAATTAGAAATTTAGGTAGTCCAGTGCCTAAGTGCAGTGAGTTGCTTGCAAGTGACTGTGGCGGTCTCAGGTCGGAGGGATATTTATACCCATATTCCATCGGAGCAAATCTTGACAGCAGAAATAGCTCTGGAGTCGGTCACGCTCAGTGCAGATGTACCTTACATCTCACCTGTATGCCATACCAGTGTCTCCACACTCATTGGTTAAGAGGACAACCAACCTATATGGCACACAACGACCTATGCTTGATAAATTTGTCGTCCTTGGTAACAACGTATCATTTGGTCGCGAACAAATTTAAGGACTAAACGATAAATCCTCCTTTGTCGAGTCTAAATAGTCCTAAGGACTTCACCACAACATAGGAGTTCATTAGAAGATGAAACATTTTGTGATGAAAAATATCAAAATAATTTTTATTAATTCATAATTCATATACATATACAAAAATGAGTACAACCGTCAACAGGCTGATGATTGGCTTTGGGATACTATTCCCAACAATCTCCCACTTGGCCTAAATCAATCGGTGCAGTATCTAATACCCATCTTCGACTTGTAGTCGTCGAACTCCTTCACGCAATGGCTTTAGTGAATGGGTCGGCCAGGTTCTCCTTTCCATCGATCTTCTGAAGGTTGATGTCACCTCATCCATAATTTCCTGGATGAGATGGTAGCGACGTAGAATATGCTTCGTCCGCTGGTGTGCCTTGGGTTCCTTCACCTGAGCAATGGCTCCAGAGCTGTCACAGTAGAGCAGAACTGGACCAACAAGGAGGGTGCTACTCCGAGCTCGATGATGAATTTTCTCAGCCACACCACTTCTTTGGCAGATCTGATGCAGCGACATACTCCACCTCGCAAACTGAATCAGCCACTGTGTGTTGCTTGAACTCTTCCAGCAGATAGCCCCACCATTAAGGGTAAAAATAAATCCCGACACACTTTTGCTGTCATCGTGATCAGACTGAAAACTAGAGTCTGTAAGCCCTATAAGTCTCAAGTCTGATTCACCATAAAGAAGCCACTGGTCCTTAGTATTTCTTAAATACTTCAGGATGGTTTTAACAACCTTCCAGTGATTCTCTCCTGGATCAGATTGGTATCTACTCACTACTCCTAGTGATATGCCACATCTGGTCGTGTACATTCATGATGGTGTACATGATAGATCCCACTGTCGAGGCATATGAATTCTACCATATGCTCTCTCTCTTGAGGTGTTGTCGACAATCCCTCTTCGAGAGAGAAATTCCATGGCCTATCGGTAGATAGCCTTTCTTGAAATTCTCCATGCTGAACCTCTTCAGCATAGTATCTATGTATGTAGACTGGAATAAACAAGCAACCTTTTAGACTATCCCTATAGATCCTCATTCCTAGGATGTAGGAAGCTTCTTCCAGATCTTCATGGAGAACTGTGACGAAGCCAAACTTTATTCCCTGTAATGCAGGGACATCATTCCCGATTAAGAAATATCATCTACATACAATACAAGAAATACACTATTGGACCATTAGCCACTTATAAATGCAGGTCTTCTCCGTTCTTAACGAAGCCATACGTCTTGATCGTCCTATCAAAATGTATGTTCCAACTCCGGGATGCCTGCTTAAGTCCATAAATGGACTCTATAGTCTGCACACCTTAGATCATCTGTGGATGTGAATCCTTCAGGTTGTATCATATACACCTCTTCATCCAGCTCTCCATTTAGAAAACTGTCTTCACATCCATCTGCAATTTCATAGTCCAGATGGGCAGCTATCGCAAGCATAATCTGAATGGATTTAGCATTGCCATAGGAGAAAATGTCTCATCATAGTCATACCATAACGTTGACGATATCCCTTGGCAACAGACGGGCTTTATAGGTTTCACCTTTCTGTCTGCGCCCCTCTTCCTCTTGAAGACCCACTTACACCCTATGGTTTTACTCCTTCAGGTGGGTCAACCAATGTCCACACATCATTGACCTTCATGGACTCCATTTCAGATTTCATGACCTCTAGCCATTTCTCAGAGTCGGGTCTCTGTATTGCATCCATGTAGGTGATCGGATCCTCATCATTTTCATCAAGTTGATAGGATCATCGTCTGACCAAGAAACATAGTATCTGTCAGTTGACGTGGTACTCTACCAGATCGCCTTAAGGGTGCTTGAACAATGGGCTCCGGATCTGATCTAATCAAATTCGGTTCAGGTTCAGCAACTTGTGTTATTTTTTCACCTGTCGAACTTCGTCAAGTTCGACCTTAGAGGCAACAGTTCCTTCATCAAGAAACTCTTTTTCAAAAAGATTGCCTTAAGGCTGACAAACACCTTTTGCTCATCAGCCAGGTAGAAATAATATCCTTTGGTCTCTTTTGGGTATCCTATAAAATTACACTTGTCAGACCTAGGTCCTAGCTTGTCCGTAATTAAACGTTTAACATAAGTCGGACACCCCCAAACCCTAAGGTGCGAGAGTACTGGCTTACGTCCTATCCATATCTCATATGGCGTTTTGGTTACAGACTTACTCGAAACTCTATTTAGAAGGTAACAAGCCGATTCGAGCACATATCCCCAGAGAGAAATCGATAGACCAGCAAACCCCATCATGGATCGAACCATGTCCAACAAGGTCGATTCCTCCTTTCAGATACATCATTATGCTGTGGTGTTTCAGGAGGAGTCCATTGAGAGAGAATCTCATTCTCCCAAGATATGTCAGAAACTCATTGGAAAGATATTCACCTTCTCGATCAGATCGAAGAGTATTAATACACTTTTCAATTTATTTTTCTACCTTATTTCGGAATAGTTTGAACATTTCAAACGACTCCAACTTATGCTTCATTAAATAGACATACCTATACCTCGATAAGTCGTCTGTGAAGGTTATGAAGTAGAAATATCCACCTCTTGCACTTGAGCTCATGGGTCCACATACATCAGAATGTACCAGAGCTAAGAGTTCACTGGCTCACTCACCTTTTTCAGTAAAAGGTGACTTGGTCATTTTACCAAGAAGACAGGACTCACAGGTTGGAAGTGATTCACAATCACCTACTTCAAGAATTCCTTCTTGAGCCAATCTATTTATCCTATTCTTATTGATATGACCTAGCCTACAGTGCCAAAGGTAGACTTCTAACACATTATCTATTCTAGGACGTTTACCGGAGGTTTGAACCACATTAACATGTTGTGATAGAAAGTAAATTTCATTATTAAGTTGTCCAACAAACATTGTAACACCATTCAAAATGATATTACAAATATTTTTTTTATTAAAAATTGATAACCGTTCATGGCCAAAAGGCCTACAGAAATAATATTTAATAAAAAGCTTGGACAATGTGACATTCACTCAGAATTATATTTCGAGAATTGATTACAAGGTTCATGATTCTTAATGCTAGAACTGGAACTTTGCTTCCATCTCCAACGTTCAAAATCTCTCGCCTTCATCAAATCTCCTACTGACCTGCAGACCCTACATCGAATTGCAAATATGATAAGGGCTTCCGGTATCCAATACCCAGGCAGTAGTATCACAAATGAAAAGTTGCAAGGTGTTATCATATAAGTACCTTGCTTTTTCTTTGGCCTGTTCAGGTCCAGTGAGGCAATGTATAGAGGACAGTTCCTCTTCCAGTGCCCCTGCTTCTTGCAAAAGAAGCACTCCGCCTGGCTCTGGTCGGGCTTGCGCTTCTTGGTCTGACCCTGTGCAGACATCCCAGCATGCGGCTGCACCTTCTTATTCTTTTTCTTCTTGTTCTTTTTCCCTTTCTTAAAGGATCGACGATCAGAAAAAGACCTCCTACAATATTTACCGACTCCTTATGGAGCTGGTGGTCCTTCTCAAAGTTCTGTAGTAACCCCAACAAGCCGTGGTAGTTCACTGCAGGCTTTGTCATTCAAAAATGAGTAAGGAAGGGAAGGTAGGACTTGGGCAGAGAATTAAGGATTGCATCCTTACTGAGCTGCTCGTACAGGGGAAAGCCCAGTTTACTTAGGCACTCAATCATTTCGATCATGTACAGTACATGATCAGTGACTGAGGCTCCATCCCTCATTCGAGCATTGAAAATGGCACAACTAGTTTTGTGCCTTTCAACGTCGTCAGGCGTGCCAAAGGAGTCGTTCAATATTTGAAACATCTCCTGTGGTTGGGCATTTTCGAATCTACAGCTGAACTCATCATTCATTGCCGCCAGCATAATGCACCGAACGGTGGTGTGGTCGTTGAGCCACTTCTGATAAGTATCTCGGACCATCCCTCTAGCTTTCGGAGCTGGCTCCTCAGGTGCCGGATCCGTTACTACATAAAAGATCCGCTCATGCTCAAGGATGATTTTTAATTTTCGATACCAGCTATCGAAATTAGGTCCCATGAGCTTGTCATTATCTAATAATGACCAGAGCGACAGAGTAGTGGCCATAGCTGCATAAAGAAAAATCAAACCTATATTAGTACATAAATTATTAATATTAAAGACTTGAATTTTAGTCTAAAGTTTCTCCCAGTATTTTTACGAATTGGTAGCCTCAACCTCCAATTCGAGGAATTACTTTAATTCCTTAGTGGGTACTAGAATCCACACAGACTACACACGAGCCCAACTTTAGTTGGTCAACCCATGTGCATCTATGGATAGGTTCATAACTAGTTGTTTCTCTAAACAACTTCTAGTAATTAATTTTGCCCCAGAATCTAATCAGTAGGCTTTGGCCTCCACTGAAAAAATCTGGTTAGGTCCAACCATTAACATGATTTGATTTGGTGAATCAGACTAATAAATAATCAAGTCCGACTTTGGTCGGCCAACCTGACCACCATCAGAAAGACTCAAACCAAATTATCATATTATGAATGATAATTCCATTAGTCAATAAGCACCAGGCCTTTGGGCCTCCAATGATTATTAAACTAATGGACTCATTATCACTCACTTAATGGGAGGCTATGACTTAGTTATCAATATAACTTAATCATTTTTAGGACCTAATAATTTTTGAAGATTTTATTAAAGAATAGATGAAAAGATAAATTACTAGCCAATTTCAATCCTCCCACTGACTTCACCAAGTCAGATTAAAAAGGATTTAATTAAGCTAGCATTAGGAGCACCTAAATCAGTCAAACTGATTTACCTAATGACATGGGTGAGCCCTAATCACCAAGTGATCTAATCAAAATCTAATTCATCAGGTTGGCCAGATAAGTGAGATCAGTGGTGGGGATATGCCATTAACTCGTCAGAGATCGAATCACTGCGAGTAGCTCCCGCTTAAAAACCACTGGTCAAACTGCCAAACTTACCTTAGATACCAACCGGTTCATTAGTTTTAATTTGATCAACTTAGTAAATAGGGTTCCACCGCATAGCCATGAATTAAGTCCATCTTGGTCTAGTTAAAGACATGGACCCATTCAACTACAACTATTAGAGTTGAGTCTAGAGTATCCTTGACCTAATCTAATTCAACTTTTGATTAGATTTGATCAATTACTCTAATTTAGTCTATTTCTTTAAGCTAACCTTAGGTCTAACCTAATTATGGACCTAATCCATCTAACCCATTGACCCACAAGTTTATGCAATTGTCTTAGATCTTAATTCACAATTCTAGACCTACTAGACAACACTTAATTTTTTTAATTAAGTATTTGGGCTAATGGGTCAGGGTTTGGTATTTCAAAAATAATTTTTAAATTTGAAAGGTTTTATTTTCTGTTCACCAAATATGTTGACTCATTTCATAAATAGCAATCCTATTACTAATTACATAACAGAAAATAACTCAATCAAAATAAATCATGAATATTCCTTTAGATCTAATCTAACACATTAATGATAAATTTTACAATTGAACCTATATAATTAATTCATTTCACTGCTTCATCTGCATAGGATATAATTGGAGCGGCACCCCTACCGCCATAGGAGACCCCATCGAATGGGAGGAGAAGGCCTTTAAACCCTACTTTTCTCCTATGACCGGACGGCCATGGCAACCAATCCAATTCGATTACTTGCTACTTGGATCAAGTATATCTAAATATACCAATTTTAAAATTTAAATTTTAAATTTCAAATTTTAAATTTTAAATTTTGAATTTCAAATTTCAAACAAATTTCAAATTTTTAAATTTTTGAATTTAAAATTTAAAATTTAAAATTTTGAATTTTAAATTTTGAATTTCAAATTTAAAATTTCAATCAAATTTCAAATTTTGAATTTTAAATTTTTAAATTTTGAATTTCAAAATTCAAATTTCAAATTTTGAATTTCAAATTTTTGAATTTTGAATTCCAAATTTCAAAATTTAAAATTTAAATTTTAAATTTCAAATTTTTTGAATTTTGAATTTCGAACAACCTTCAAAATTCAAATTTCAAATTTTAAATTTTAAATTTTAAATTTAAACTTTTAGATTACAACTTAATCTACACATGCAAATTCATATATCATATCTTAGAACCTGCTCTGATACCATTTGTGGAGAAATTCAGTGCAGGGGTAAAATGATCATTTTAAAACTTTTTCAAAATCACTATTTTACAGTAAAAATTATTAATTAATCTAATTAATTAATAAAAATTTATCTTATGCTAGGATCTAAATATGATATATAGCATGCATGCATTTAAATTTGAAATTCGAATTTGAACAGTAAATACTTTACTGTAATGTGTTCAGAACACAATACCTTTGTGTGGGTAGTAGATCATCGCAATTTGATCACCATCGAGAGAGTCTGATCATCGTGATGCAGCCACACAGCGTGTCTGACCTCTGTGGATCATCCACACGAAGCTTTCGGTCTGATCAACTCCTCACGAGTGCTAGCTCGTTGTAGAGCCCTTTCGACGGTCGATGCTGATCGAACTCCTTCGATCGATGTCTGTCGATTCTTTGGATACTTCGGATCATTAGTAGATGTATTTGAGAGGATGTTGAAGATCTCTCCAAAATTTGGTGGGCTCACGACACTCGTAGCTCACCTTCTCACTTCCCGAACTCTAGGCTGAAACCCTGAAGAACTCACTGAAACCCTGCGCACACTTTTACTTTCTTTTCTTTCTTTTTCTCTCGGAAGGATATAGACCTTCACCTTGCACTCAAGGATTTCTCACGCCTAGATTTTCTCTTCAAAATTTTTCTTACACATGCCCCACTCTTCTCCTCCTTTTAAAACAATGTCAAACGTCTTATCCACATGAGAGGATAAAGATGAGTAATTGCACATTTGAATTCAAATCAAATTTTGAATTCAAATGAAAATCAATTTATTCCTATCCACTAAGGGTGTGAGAAGAGGAGGGCGTGGCTTAATTTGTGTGTGAGTGATTTCATGAGAAATATTTTCTCATGTAATAAATGGGGCGTTAAAAGAGGATAAGGTCAAGGCGCTAAGATTGGTTGCTCATTCAAATTTAAACTTTGTTTTGAATTTGAATGGCCAACCAATCATCCTTATCCACTCATTTGGTGCATTAAAGTAGGATGTGAGGAGGGCTTTATGTGAGAAAAAATTCATGAGAACTTCCTTCTCGTGAATTCAAATGGGCGCAGTGGAAGTGAGGTGGCGCAGGGAGAATGGGTCAAGATGGTTTCATTATTTAAACCAACCTAATTGAACCAAATAAGTTAGGCCCAATTAGACTAATTTAAATCCAACTAAATTAGGTTTAATTAGGCTCAATAAAATCTTAATCAAATCAAAAATTGATTAAGTCCAACCCCTAATCAAATCAGGGACCAAACCATCTCGATGATTAGATCAACTCTTAACCTAATTGGGTCAAACCCAACTGAATCCAATTCAATTGGACTTGATCCAAAAATAATTACTCAATAAAATTAAGTTAATTAGTGATTAAATTATTAATTAAATCTCTCATAAATATTGAGTCTAAATTCGATGGGTAATCGGGCATCAGAATTCATCGATATGTAACCCTGATTGAAGAGTCCCAAACCAGTGGGACTCTTGACCCCGGTACCCAAAATATGTGGGACTCATGATCAGAGAATCCTGATTCTCGATCACAGAGTCTCAGACATGTAGGACTCATAGTCCACGAGTATTAGGACTCTTCATCAGCCATCAGATCAGATAGGAACCTCTAATGTGTGTGACCCCGCAGGTTCGAACCTAAGCCAGTAGCACAGGAATCAATTCTTGTACTAATCGAAGTGACCATCTAGCAATGGTACCTGATGATCGGATAGATTGAATAGTCACAATCGCAACACTCAGAACTTACGTGAATATGGTTATTATATAATTCATCCTTTTGACCTCTGTGTTTAGGACGACTCGGGGTGAAACTGTCAACCCTGATTAGATCATCCGAATCGTGCTCAACTCAAACAGTCCTGTGACTCCTCACAATGACTACCCTGACCAAGATTTTGCTAAATTAAAACACGACTGTACACAGCTCCTAAACTGGAGTGGTCAATCCCATCTTGACACACGCACCAATAAGTACTTGACTATACCCAGCAGCCTTCCGTCACTGAATTGGAAATTCAGGTAGTCCAGTACCTAAGTGCAGTGAGTTGCTTGCAAGTCACCGTGGCGGTCTCAGGTCGGAGGGACATTTATACCCATATTCCATCGGAGCAAATCTTGATAGCAGAAATAGCTCCAGAGTCGGTCACATTCAGTGAAGATGTACCCTTACATCTCACCTGTATGCCATACCAGTATCTCCACACTCATTGGTTAAGAGGACAACCAACCTATATGGCACACAACGACCTATGTTTGATAAACATTGTCGTCCTTGGTAACAACATATCATTTGGTTGCGAACAGATTTAAGGACTAAACGACAAATCCTCCTTTGTCGAGTCTAAATAGTCCTAAGGACTTCACCACAACATAGGAGTTCATTAGAAGATGAAATATTTTATGATGAAAAATATCAAAATAATTTTTATTAATTCATAATTCATGTACATATATAAAAATGAGCACAACCGTCAACAGGCTGATGATTGGTTTTGGGACACTATTCCCAACAAAAGCATGGTGATCGAAGCTAGAGAGGTGGAAGGTCGGTATTGGATGTTCGAGGTTCTTTGACACTGGTCATATTTGCTCATTAGGTCGACAGCATCTTTGTGCATGGTCAGTCAGAAGTATCCTTATCCTTGTGGGCAAGCAGCTTGACCCACAAGTGATTGCCACAAATTTTCTTATGAACTTCTCACAGGGCATATCCCGCTTTCGAGGGATGGAGACATCGGAGCAAAGGCAGAGTGAAGGACCTTTTGTATAATCTTCTGTCGTAGATGAGGTATTGAGGGGCAAGGTGCCTGAGCTTTTTCACTTCATCTCGATCGGCTGGTGGCACTCCATCTTGTAAGTATTGGAAGATCGGATCTATTCAACTTGACTCAGGTTCTGTCTGCATCATAAGAGATTCTTCAATGCTCAGCTTCTCAAGGGTTTCTAGATATGAGCTTCTTTTCAGATCGGCCATATCGAGCATCGCTAACTTTGATAAAAGGTTAGCCCGCATATTTTTCGATCTCGATATTTTTTAGATGTTCATGGTGGTGAAGTTGGAGGTAAGATCTTTGACCTTTTGCGGATACTTTATCATATTCGATTCTCGTGCTTCATATTCTCTCTGAACCTGGCCGACGATAAGTTGAGAGTCACTATAAACTCTGAGGTACCAAACTCTCAATTCTTTCTCCATTCTCAGATCGATCACGAGCGCCTCATACTTAGTTTCATTATTGGAGGCAAAGAATTCAATTTGCAGTGTATACTCTGCAATCACTCCATCTGAACTAGTTAAAATAAGTTTGACCCCTGAGCCTGTGGTGTTTGAAGAACCATCTACATAGAGAACCCAGCATTCATTAGTCGTTGCGCATGGTATCCCCAACATTCTATTTCTGATATGAGATGGTGCATTCCAAAATGAAATCGGTCAATGCTTGCACTTTGATAGATGGCCTCGATAGATATTTGATGTCAAACTCCTCTAGCTCGAAGGCCCACTTAGCCAACCATCTCGAAGTATCAGGTTGGTAGAGTATGGACCTGATAGGTTGGTCAGTGAGAATAGTAATTGTATGTGCTTGAAAATACGGGCATAGCTTCTTGGATGATATCACGAGAGCTTAGACTACCTTCTCGAGCTTTGTGTATCTAGTTTCGACATCGTGGAGAACTTGACTGATAAAATAAACCAGTTTACATACCTTGGCCTCCTATCGGACGAGGACCGAACTGACCATCGAGGGTGAAACATCAAGGTATAGGTATAGCACTTCTCCAGGTTCAAGTTTGCTTAGAAGGGGAGGTGAGTTGAGGTATCTTTTTAGATCATCAAATACGGTTTGACACTCATCCGATCATTAGAAGTTCTTCTCCTGTTTGAGAGCTTTGAAGAAGGGGAGGCTCTTTTCGGTCGACCTTAAGAGAAACCTGTTCAAACCTGTGATTCTCTCAATTAAGCACTGTACTTCTTTGATCATCCTTGAAGGCTTCATTGTTGGAGAGCTTGAATTTTTTCTGGATTTGCTTGGATCCCCCATTGCGACACCAGAAAGCTCAAAAATTTGTTGGAGGTGACGCCAAATGCATGCTTGCTAGGGTTGAGCTTCATTTGGAAGCACCGTAGCATGGCGAACATCTCCTCAAGGTCGGCAATATGGTGCTAGGTAGCTTTGCTTTTAATGAGCATATCATTTACATACACTTTCATATTCCTGCCGATTTGCTCCTTGAAAATCTTGTTGATGAGCTGTTGGTAGGTCGCACTTGCATTCTTCAATCCGAACGGCATGACCTTATAGTAGAAAGGCCTTGGTCAGTGACAAATGAAATCTTTTTCTCATCTTCAAGAGCCATTCGAATCTGATTGTATCCAGAGAATGCATCCATGAAAGATAAGAGCTAATGTCTCGAGGTCACATCCATCAACTGATCAATTCAAGATAGAGGATAACCATCCTTAGGACATGCTTTATTGAGGTCGGCATAGTCGATGTAGGCGCACCACTTTCTGTTTGCCTTCTTAACGAGGAGGACATTAACCAACCACTTTGGATAATAGACTTCTTTAATAAACCCCACCTTCAAAAGCTTGTCGACCTCTTCTTGTATGGCTTTTTGGCGCTCAAGAGCAAAGCTTCTTTTGTCTGATCAAATGATATTTCGGATCCACATTGAGCCAATGAACTATGACCTTCAGATCGATGTCAGGCATGTCAAAGGTCGATCAAGCAAATACATCTGCATTGGCCTAGAGAAAAGAGGTTAGGTGCCGACGATCTTCTTCACATAGGTTCGAGCCGATCTTAACCACTTTGCTTGGATCCTCATCAATGGGCACTGGGATAAGATCTTTCATCGAATGGCCTCTTTGTTCAATTAGCTAGTCCCATACATCAAGCTCGTCTGTCGGCTGTTCTATGGGTGATGCTTCATGCAAAGTTGCTATATAGCATTCTCTCGTAAGTTGCTGATTTTCTTAGAGCTCTTTGACCCCAAATGGAGTAAAAAATTTTGCCATCAAGTAGTAGATCAACATTATGGCTCGGAGAGTGTTTAGTCCAGACTGCCCATGATGATATTATAGACTGACGAGCTCTTCACTACAAAATAATTTATTTTGACAATAGCTTATTTCAGAGCTCGTCCAGCTATTATAGTCAGGGAGATAGTTCCTTCTATAGGGACCGTGCTATCTGAGAATCCGATCAGAGGTGTGTTCTTCTTCGCTAGCAACTCAAAATTCAAGTTCATACAAATAAATGCATCATAAAATAAAATATCAACGAAACTTTCATTATCAGTCAGGACTCGATGTACATTGTAATTAGAAATATTTAAAGAAACAACTACAGGATGGTCATGTGAACACTTTATTCTTTTCAAATTGACTTCAAAGAAGGTGATTTCATCACTGATCTTCCTCTTCTTCAACTCTTTCTCTGCAGCTCAGCTCAGTTCAGAGTTACCATGGCTGAGCTGCCCCATAGAGATTATACGGATCTCCTTTGCTATTGGTTGGTCTCTATGGGGATCTTCTTGCCAAGGAGACTCACCATGTGGGCTCCCTAAGATCCACCATTCATCAATATAGCACCGAAGACTTCCATGTCGGATGAGCGCCTCTGTCTCCTCTTAGAGCTGTCAGTATTCTTTCATTTAATGTTCGTGATCATGGTAGTACCTACAATATTTTCTCAAATTTCTTGCTTGCACCGAAGCAAGCATCCTTTTTGACCGGAGGAGCTCTTCTTGCAGCTCTATTTTCATTAGTATCTGAGCTCGAAAAGTATTGAGTGGAGTGAAGTAATGAAACATCTGTGGAGGAGTCCTAGATCGATGGGATGCTATAGGAGATCTAGGTCGGTTGTCCCGAGATGGGGTCAAAAAATGATAAGGTTTTGGTTCCATGCGTCGATGCTGCACTCATCAATAATCCTTCTTTTTTTTTTGTCTAGCATTGTGCTGTGTTCGGTTGCCAAGGTTCTCCCCTTACCGATCCCAAGCTTCTTCGGCTTGAGCATACCTCTCTGCCCACTCCAACACTTCAACGAAGTCCTTTAGATAGTTTAAGTTAAGCAAGAAAAGGAGGTTGTTTTGAAGAAGCCCAGCTTTTAGTGCGTTCATCACCACAGACTGAGCTAGATTTCGAACTTCCAAGATTGCAGTATTGAAATGGTTAATATAATCTCAAAGTGGCACATTCTCTCATTATTTTATGTTGACCAAAAAATTCGAGTTGCGGTGCTTCCGGCGACTGCTGATGAAGTGCACTACGAACATTTGGCTCAGCTAATGGAAGGAGTCTACAGTGTTGAGTTGCAGATTTGAATACCAATGGCGGGCAACCTTCCTCAGAGTCGAGAGAAAAGCTCGATAGAAAGTCACATCGTTAGCCCCTTATAAAAGCATAAGAGATCTGAAGTTCTCCAAATGGTCCATCAGATCGGCAGTCCCATCATACAGCTCCATCTGGGGCATCTTGAATCGAGGTGGCAGGGCCTCGTTCATAATCTTTTGAGTAAATGGAGGGCTGATGTTGAAACCTAGATCATCATCTGGCTGCCTCAGTGTTTGTAGCAATAGATCCGCTGTTGAATCTCTTGGAGCCTCCTTTCAAGATCGTCCTCCCGGGTTGGACTGTGTCGCAGAGAAACATGATTTGAAGTCGAATCTCTTCTCGAGATTGGGATAGGTGATCGTCTATGTCTATGACGAGGTGGATTGTTAGGGCAGTTAAGACGACTGGCTCCCATCTGTGAGCTATGAGGAGGTCAGTTTGCTGATCTTTCTTTAGCTGGCTATAGATTTCAAGGACAGGATGAAGTTCAGTGTTCTGTTGCATCCCTCTCATCGTAGCCGAAAGTGCCTGCATCTGCTGGACAAGGCTGTTGTATTGGTCTTAGGAGACCACTGGTGCTGCTGGTGAGGGATTTTTCGAGATCGATGGAGGTGGTGCATTCGTCGATGGGGCATTATCGGCCTGTCTACCGTTAGAACATTATGATGCATTCGATGCACCTCTTCGTATCTTCATGGTGGCTGGTGGTGAGCTTTCTCCTCTCAAAATAGGACCTCGAAACTAGTCGAGGCCCTTCCTCTGGCACCAAGTATTGCTCCTGATTTTTCTGCCTAAGGTCTGCTGTCGAGGTGGAGATGACCGAGGAAGAGAATATTACTAGAGCTTTGCCCAAGTACCTGTAAGAAGTCTTCACTAGGATGTTCTCCGGTGAAGATCCTCCAATACTCAAGTTAGGAGATGGAGAACAATGAGAGGAGTGAGTAGGGAGTCGAGAGCTTACTTTAAGAGTCACAGAGTATCTTTATTTATAGAAAAAGAGTTGGAGTTGTATCCATCTTGGAGTTTGAAAAGTTTTCCAGACTTGTCACATAGATTGATTCGGATGAGATATTTTTCTTTTATGGAAGACTCAATTATGAAAGAATTCCAATCTATCTCGACTTTTTCAATTTAGGAGAGGGAGAAAGAGATCTATTTTGATGGAGAACATAATTCAGCCATGGACAAGCTATGGTAGCTCGTCCAAGGCCGAGGTCACAGAGACTATGGAGCACGTGTTAGTTTTAGGCGATCTGGAATAGGTCGGTCCAAGACGATCTAAAATAGATCGTCCAAGGCTGAAGAGTAGAGAACCACTACTGACGAGGTGTGTCCGGTGGCCTTCATCTCCATCGCATGTCTGACGGACACCTATCTCCCATAATTTGATCAGTGTCGAGAATGTTGCAGCCGAGGCCGAGGTACGGATCCACAATATATATATATATATACACACATACATACATACATACATACATACATACATACATATATATATATATATATGTATATATATGTATATATGTATGTATATGTACACTTTCTGCCACTTGATTGGTTTAAGCATATGTATGTACTGAAAAATGGGTTTGAAACACTTTAGCTTCTCTCTTTGATCTTCACTGAGTCACTTTAGGCCAATCGGTAGCCGAACTCGTGATCCTTCATGGCAATCTCCCTCTTAAGTAAAAATCCTACCATTTTGTTCCAACCAAATGCATTAAGATGCTATAACATTAGTAGAATCCTTGGTATCATTTCCTCCATTTGTTAATTTAACTCCGGTTCCTCCATTTGTTAGTTTTAAATTTTTTTATGTGTATATCCTCCTAAGCATTTAAATTTATATGAATATTCTTTCAAAATCGATATTTATATATATGCTCTCATAAAATACTTATTTTGTATGTATATCCTTATTTTTTTTTTTTGTATATGTACCCACATCATCTAATGCCATTAAAAAGTTAACGGTTTAAAATTTAAATGACTAAAAATATCCTTATGGATAAATATGCAAAAATAAAATTATAAGGATTATACGAAAATAGTAATTTTATGAAAATATTTATGTAAATTTAAATATTTAGAAAGATATACATGTAAAAAATTTTAATTTAATTTTTATCTATTTTACTTAGATGGATTCGAGTCCTTTTACTCTTCATTATAGTAATATATTACATAATATAACAATATAATGATAATATTATATAATATTTTATATTTTATATATTAAAATACTACATTATATTTTATTTTTAGATAGGATAGAATGATCATGTCCATCTTATAATGACATGATATATCTTATATACTTTACAAAGACATTTGTGATAAAATTTTTAAAATAAAATATAATAAAATTATAAATTTTTATTATTACATAATATTCCAACCCATAACTATATCCATTCCGTGTAAATATACAAGCTATCCATTTAATATCAGATTTAAATACTTTTTTTAAAAGTATATTATTGTACATTGGAGGAAATATGGATGATTACGATCTGTCTATTTTTTAAATAAAATAATTTTGATCTATCATTTGATAAATTTTTTTATTTATATAAGTCAATAAATTAAGTATATTTATTATTTTAATTATACATATTAATTTTTTGCTATTAAAATAAGAAAAAAAAATTAACAAACCAAAAGATGTATATTTGTTATAGCCCAAAACCCAAGCCCAATCCAGCAAGACCCAAGCCCAGGAAAAAAAAAAAACAAAGGAAACAAATCGGGAAGAAGACTCCCGATAGGAGTCTTCTTCTCCGACGAGATCCGGATGAAACGGGAATCCTAGGACCTCTCAGAGTCCTAGGGTCCTCTATAAAAAGACCTTCCATTTCCCTTGAAGCCGATCATCGGCCCTCTTCCCCTCTCTTTCTCTCCAATTTTCTCGAATTAGAGCCGCGGACACCGCCTTGTTCTCGCCGTGACTGCTCACCGACGAGGTCACCGGAGGTCGAGGTGAGTTTCCCTCCTCTTCCTCTCTTCTTTCCCCTTCCTCCCGTGCATTTGTGCGCAGCTGCTGGCGACGGGAGTCGCTGATTTTTGATCGGAAAAGAGATCTCTATTTCGATCTCTTTTTCCTTAGATTTTCTGGCGCCGGCGATCGCAATCGACCGCCAGTCATGCTCCTCCATAATCAGGGGAGTGGCCCCCCTCTGCCGTCGGCCTCCGCTGCGATGGTCGCGACCTGAACGGCCCGGCACAAGGAGGGGACTGCCGTCCCCTGTTCGGCCTGGAAGGAGCCCGAGAGAAAAAGAAGAAAAAGAAGAAAAGAAAAGAAAAAGAAGAAAAAAAGAAGAAAAGAAAAGAAAAAGAAGAAAAAGAAGAAAAAAGAAGAAAAAGAGAAAAAGAAAAGAAAAGAAAAGAAAAGAAAAATAAATAAATAAATAAATAAATAAATAAATAATAAAATAAAATAAATAAAAAAAATGATGAGAGAGAGAGTTTCTCTCTCTTCTCTCTCTTCTTTCAGTCTGAACCCTTACTTTCTCTCTCTGAAATTGGATTTTCTCTCTCTACTTTCTCTCTCTAGAATTTTCTCTCTCTAGATTGTTTCTCTCTCTTGATGGATTTCTCTCTCTCTAAAGTTATTCCTCTAGGATTAGCATAGAGGAAGGTTTCATTTGATGATTTTGATCGAGTTTAGGGAAGAGTCTGATTTTAAGTGAGGTTTTGATTTGGGATCTGTTTAGATTGAATTTTGAATTAAAATTAATGTAAAAATATAATTTTGGATAATAGGCACTGAAGAATCTCTTAGAAGTTAGTCGATCCATTCATTCAGTGCTCCATGAAAGGTAAGTAATGAATCATCTTCTCGAGATATTTCATATTAATTCTGAAAATAAATAATTATTCTCTGAAATTATGCATAATTTATGAAATTATGTTTTGAAAGAAAAATGCTTTTGAAATATTATGGTATATCGATTATGCACACGTTCAGTGAAAAATTATGATATATTATGATACAAAGTGTTTGATACAGAATCGAATTTATGCTCTCAGCCTAACTATGTTTCAGTGGGTCCCGACAATGGAGATTATTCGTTGGTACTCAGTGGACCCTGCCAGTGGGGGTTGTGCGCTGGTGTTTGTGGACCCTGCCAGTGGGGGTTATGCGCTGGTATTCTGTGGATCCCGCCAATGGGGGTTAAACGTTGGTCATAGTCGAGGCTGTTGAGTTACGAGTGTTTTGAATCGAATCAGATTTATTATTATTATATTATATGTGAATATTTGAAAATATTGGATTTGCATTAAATCAGCATGAAATATATTTTTATATTTATTTACAATATTGTTCTTGAAAATTATATAATATTTGAAATATCTAGTTGAGATATTTGTTACTTACTGGACTGTCTAGCTCATTATCTTTCTTTCTATTTTTTAGATTCAGATAATTAATTTCGAGCGTGGGAAGAAATATTGGGATAGAGCTTTTAGAGGCGAGATTTAGCATTGTCAACTTTATTGAACTTAGATCTATTATTTTATTTTTAGTAAAATTTTATCGGATGTAAGATATTTATTTTAATTACTTAATTAAGGTTGAATAATAATTATTTGAATTTATTTCGCTGTGATGCATTGATATCGTGATGAGATGCCTTGCATGCTTATGGAGAGAGTTCTTCATAAGTATGCGGCGGTTGCCGCGACCTCCTGCTCGCGATCTCGGGCTGGGGGCGTGACAATTAATATGGTATCAGAGTATAAGTGGATAAATTATGACACATAGAATTTGACATAGTATGAGTGTAGGTGGGTAAACATTAGGAATATTGGGACGTTAAAGTATGAGCATCATAATAAATCTATCCTAACAAATAGATAAATGAATCTAATAAGGTTTTACTACTACAAGGTTACCATGCCTCCCCGTAGAATGACAAGAACTACTCAAGAAATTGCAAGAGAGACATCACAACCACGGGATGGTAGCACTCCCCATCTGATCAGTGGCACCCCTCAGGAGGAGGAG